>NC_092721.1:112536433-112892406 GCF_047496885.1 Scyliorhinus torazame
GTTGACAAATGTGAGATTATCCATTTTGGTTGGAATAACAGCAAAAGAGATTATTATTTAAATTATATAATATTAAAACATGCTGCTATGCAGATGGACCTGGGTGTCCCAGTGCATGAGTCGCAAAAAGTTGGTTTACAGGTGCAACAGGTGATTAAGAAGTCAAATGGAGTTTTGTCCTTCATTGCTAGAGGGATGGAGTTTAAGACTAGAGAGGTTATGCTGCAACTGGATAAGGCGTTAGTGAGGCCACACCTGGAGTATTGTGTTCAGTTTTGGTCTCCTTACCTGAGAAAGGATGTACTGCCGCTGGAGGGTGTGCAGAGGAGATTCACTAGGTTAATCCCAGAGCTGAAGGGGTTGGATTATGAGGAGAGGTTGAGTAGACTGGAACTGTACTTGTTTGACTTTAGAAGGATGCGGGGGGGATCTTATAGAAACATATAAAATTATGAAGGGAATAGATAGGATAGATGTGGGCAGGTTGTTTCCACTGACGGGTGAAAGCAGAACTAGGGGGCATAGCCTCAAAATAAGGGGAAACTAGGACTGAGTTTACGAGGAATTTCTTCACCCAAAGGGTTGTGAATCTGTGGAATTCCCTGCCCAGTGAAGCAGTTGTGGCTCCATCATTAAATGTTTTCAAGATTCAGACAGATAGTTTTTTGAAGAATAAAGGAATAAAGGTTATGGTGTTCGGGGGGGGGGGGGGGGCAGTGGAGCTGAGTCCACAAAAAATCAGCCATGATCTCATTAAATGGCGGAGCAGGCTCAAAGGGCAAGATGGCCTGCTCCTAGTTCTTATGTTACGCAGTTAAACATTGGGGGAAAGTGAATGCTGGAAAATATGACAGAAAACAGAGAGTGCTGTATAAACATAGTATGTCCATTAGTTATTGTGAAGAAAATTGACTTTCAGGAAAAGATTCATTTGTCAGGATGGAAAACAAGGCAGTCGTGGAGGAAGAGGGAAAATAAAGTTAGAGACCACAAATTTGAAATGATTACTGCTGTCACACAAAGGAGTTAATGGATCGGATAGGCAGCAAACCAGTTTTTAAAAGATGGCAAGAGATTGTTACAAATTTGTGTTTGCTGTCGCCCCTCTCAACTCAGTAACTCGGTAACAACAGATATTCCAGCAAGTGGTTTGAGTGGCTTACATTTATGGGAGTTGGCTCACTCTGTCCTATATCCCTTTGTGGTCTAAACCAGTTATCCATGTATTTAGTAAGCACATTTCTTCAATATCTGCAAATTTTACTAGAGTTAACTCGAGACAAAGTAAGGTTTGATGCGGAACACTGCACTGTTTCATTCAGATAGACAGTCACCCAAAGTTTTGATCAGATTCACTTGGTTCAATTTATCTTTGCATAATAACATAAAATTATGGTCCATGACAACTGATTGAAAAATCTCAGAGATAATATACAAAGATCTTAAAAACAAAGAAGTTGTGAACTATTTATATTTTGTGTTGCAACAAAAAGCCAGTTAAGTGTAAACAAGCAATTACACCAGCCTATATTAAAGCTATTATCTGTTTGGAAGTTGTTTGCTTCTTAAAGCCGAAAGTGAAATGTGATGTTTTTCTACTGCCCTCGGAGATCCCCCAATTCAATGGCACTTAACTTAGATTGGTCCCTCTGCAATCTGTGATACAGCCCAGGCTAGACCGACCTCCCGTGTGGTGTGCTTCTCGCAGTGCTTCATTGCCTGTCTCCAGTTTCCAATTACAGTGCAAACTGGCTACCACACCCTCTGCCTACCACTCCTCTGAGAGAAAGCCATTAGACTAACTCGGTAATGACACCTGCTGAGTCATTAGTTAATGGGGCAGCGCAGCAGCCACAAATGTGGACGGCTGCTTGCAAATCAAATCATCTTTCATTGTTTGAAGGACATTAGTTCAGACACTTCATCTGAAACATAATCAACACCCCTCAGCCTGACTGTCCTTGTTAATGTAGCTCCTTTAAGCTACACTTAGCGCAATGGTAGCATCTGTAACCTAGGCTATGACGAGGTTTCCCCATTCTGTGGGGGCCGAGTCTTAAATTTCAAAACATGACTGAAATTAATACTGCAGTATGATATTTAAAGGTTTATCTCTGTGGTGAAAGGAGAATATATTAAAAGAGCAAAATTCCACAAAAATATTTACAAAAGGTTGAGCAAAGGCATGGGAGAGGTATACTTTAAGTCCTCAAGAAGATGGACTCAGTAAAAATAGCACACAAATTATGAAAATGGGAAATGAAAAGAAAGTGCTCGAAATACATGGTATGTCTGCCAGTAACCAAAAGATTTATTTCTAACTTCTCAACTCAACACCTTTGAAAAGTATTCAAGCTTTCTCCTGGACATTCTGCAATGCTCAGAAATGCAAGACAGAGATTGACCAGAATAACATTAGACTGCAGATATCTCCCTCTTTTTCTTTCAAACAGAGATTTTGGGGATGTATTAAAAGGCTATGAGCATATGGGGAGATGAGTGCTACATTTTTCTGGCTGGTTTTACATTTTTCATTACTTAAAATATTTATGGCTGTCATGTTTCACAGTACTGTCATGTGTAAACCTCAGCTCCTGATATACTCACTTGCCCTGGCGTAAAGCTAACATTTGTAACATGGTCAGTTCACAAAGAAAGAACCTTTTCAGATAATATCAATCGTTGGTGGAATGATATTCTTCAATAAGATCCTCCTTGTTGCTGAAGACAGTAGAAAAAAATGTTGCAGCTGACTTTCATTTTGGACTTTAAATGACAAAACTTCTAAACAGTAATAGTAGCTCTCGTATCGTATATTTGTATAATCAGTTGTTTATGCTTCAGTAGCTTCTTATTGCAAAATAAAATTATAAATAATTCACAACTTCTGTGCTTTTACTACCTTTGTATTTTCTCTGAGATTTTTGCATCAGGTATCACACAGAGGAAGACAGAAAGAGGGGATTTAGTCCCTTGTGTCTGAACCTGCTCTTTGGGAGAGCAATACAAAACTAACTGCCTCGTTCACTCCCAGAGGCCTGTCTCTTCCTCTGCTTCAAACATTTATCCATTTTTTCCTTAAAAAGTCCAAGATGGCTAAATTTGATACTACAGGTATCTGGAAATGTTCACCGGGCTCGCAATGCTGTTGCTATATTTATTTGGTTATAAATATGGCGGTAAATATGATCGCATTTCTTAATCCTAATTATGAGTGTACTTTCAGAGTCGCCAGGTATCTCTCGATACCGCCACAAGGTTCAACCCGAATACCGATCAAAGAACCAATACTCATGCACGATAATACTACAAACTAAAATATCTCTATCACTAACACCTATACTTAACTTCGGGTGCCCACTTAGTCAGAGGAACAATGGCTGTTGTTCGGATCTGAGGCTGTTGGGTTCGAAGAGGTAACAGGAGAACAGCTAAGGTCGTCCATCTGGTAGCGAGCGTTGACCTTGAACCTACTTGCTTCTGGTGATGCTTGTGGGTGGGTCTCTCCGCTTGAGAGCCGAATCCAAGAGGCTGAATCTTTGTTGGGGGTTCCTTCTTATACTTGGAGGAGCTTTGCGCGCTTTTAAGCGGACCTTAAACTTGGTCCCAGGATGTCTGCGACAGTATCAACTACCTGAGTGTTAGTCCTTTGTTCCTCGGAGATGGGCCATCAATATGTTAATCAACCCTGAGTTTTAATTCCATCTGGTAACTGCTTCCCAAATATACATTCAGGCTCTGTGCCTGCTTGTTGTCTAGTATTGTCCACATTTCCCTACACTCTCTGTGAGTGTCCATTTTGTGTTCTGGAAGTGGCCATCCCAGGTGGCTACACTCCGTCCTTGTGATCCTCAATGCGAAGCATGAAGGATCATATTACTGAGTCTTCTTTGTTCTCTGCCTAAGTCGAGCACCCGCAATCAAGGACAGGCTCTACTCAACTCTGTCCTATGGATTTGAACTTTACCTAAATTATTTTATATACAGTACAAAGTCTTACAACACCAGGTTAAAGTCCAACAGGTTTGTTTCGATGTCACTAGCTTTCGGAGCGCTGCTCCTTCCTCAGGTGAATGAAGAGGTATGCTCCAGAAACATATATATAGACAGATTCAAAGATGCCAGACAATGCTTGGAATGTCTGGCATCTTTGAATCTGTCTATATATATGTTTCTGGAGCATACCTCTTCATTCACCTGAGGAAGGAGCAGCGCTCCGAAAGCTAGTGACATCGAAACAAACCTGTTGGACTTTAACCTGGTGTTGTAAGACTTCTTACTGTGCTCACCCCAGTCCAACGCCGGCATCTCCACATCATGGTTTAATATACACACATTATTATAAAATTCTACGGGGCGCTATGACATTCAGGCATGAATTACAATTAAAACATGGGAATCTCTAACTATTCTTATCTAAACTATCTTTAGTCACTTAAAAGAATTTACAACAGTATAAACTATACAACAGCAGCAATATATGTCTCTGTATCTTGGCGGTCTAGTACAGAATTTTACATCTTTCTTTTATTATAACAATCAAACAAAAAAATTAGGCGATGCATTTTATTTACTTAAAGCGAGTGGGGGATTTGTTGAAGTCCGAAAATAGGGGGTCTGAAGTTTTATACCGGCATGCGGGAGGCTTTCCTTCGCCATTTCCTAAATCTCAGTGTCTGGATGACACTGCAGAGTATTGCAATGACTAACAGTGCTTCTACAATGTAGGACAGGGAATACCAGGTGATAAATTTGTCACATCAGGTTGGTGTATCAGTTGCTGTCTCTGGGTGTGGTGTATGGCAGGGATGGGAAACATTCACGGCCTGTGGGGTAGGGGTCAGGGGGGTCGCATCCGCGCCCAACTGGAGGGATCCCGCAAAGATCCAAATGTAGACCATGATGTCTGTCTTCATGTTCTCTTTTCCTTCTTGGTCTTCCTGTGCCTTCTGTTGTTCTGAATTTCCTGTGGACACAAGCATAATATCTGTTATTATCTTGTTTAAGATCTAGTATGTCTGTCTGTCTGTCCTTTTATTACCAATTGCCCATTAGAATTGTCACCATATGTGACTCCCTCATTTAAAAAAAAAATGTTTAAACCAAATATTTTGGGACAAGACATCCGAGAAGAAAGTATTGTCACAGCGCAAGCAGTCTCGCAGCCTGTGTGATCGATGCGGTGAGTGTACCATCCAAGTGTTTGAGGATGTAAATAGCATACGGGAGAGCAACCTAAGAGTCGCCAGAAAACAAACAAAAGAGTTTTGAACCAAAAGTTCCGAATGGGGTGTGTATGGGCCACGGCGGGGCAAGAATGGGTGGAATCCCCGGTTAGGATGGTGACCAGTGCCATAAGTACACTACCCAAGTGTAGCTGACCAGATGGGGGTCCTCAGGCAGGGGGGGGGAACCAGTGCCGTTACTCCACTGCCTGAGCGACCGGACAAGAACGGAAAGAATTTGTGTTCATCGTGGATACTGCCTCTTATGATTACCTTCGAATCAGAAGAGAAGTTATGATTGGGTGTCTGCTGACAAACTAGTTCCTTTAACTGCCAGTGGGCGTTAAAAGAGTGGTGGTGTTGGGCCATGAATAAACTTTAAGTGAACAAACAACATTTAACATTTACAGTAACAAACATTTAAAGTGACAAACTAACACAACAAAATCGTGCAGGCTCCATCAGAAGGACACCGTAAATCTCCATAGAACATAGAACATAGAACAATACAGCGCAGTACAGGCCCTTCGGCCCACGATGTTGCACCGAAACAAAAGCCATCCAACCTACACTATGCCATTATCATCCATATGTTTATCCAATAAACTTTTAAATGCCCTCAATGTTGGCGAGTTCACCACTGTAGCAGGTAGGGCATTCCACGGCCTCACTACTCTTTGCGTAAAGAACCTACCTCTGACCTCTGTCCTATATCTATTACCCCTCAGTTTAAAGTTATGTCCCCCTCGTGCCAGCCATATCCATCCGCGGGAGAAGGCTCTCACTGTCCACCCTATCCAACCCCCTGATCATTTTGTATGCCTCTATTAAGTCTCCTCTTAACCTTCTTCTCTCCAACGAAAACAACCTCAACTCCATCAGCCTTTCCTCATAAGATTTTCCCTCCATACCAGGCAACATCCTGGTAAATCTCCTCTGCACCCGCTCCAAAGCCTCCACGTCCTTCCTATAATGCGGTGACCAGAACTGTACGCAATACTCCAAATGCGGCCGTACCAGAGTTCTGTACAGCTGCAACATGACCTCCCGACTCCGGAACTCAATCCCTCTACCAATAAAGGCCAACACTCCAGAGGCCTTCTTCATTGGTTCCTTTTTACCATCATCTGGACACCTCATTGCTCGAGAGTGAACAGAGTCGCAAAGAGGCTCGTCCGGTGGGAGTCAGACTCTAAGTCATCATCTTCTCCCGGTTGCCACACTCGTGACTGGAATAGCTGTGCCAAAGCTGCTTGGGGCGAAGTGGGTTCCATCTTATCATTCCGGATGAGTCTATAAGAATTACCGCGGTGCCAATGTTTCATGTCGAGATTGGAGGTGGTAGGGGGCAATCCATAGTTGCGGGTGGTGGGTCCGGATCAGGGGCTTTTATGTACGTGGTCTCAAAGGGGTCCAACAAATCCTGTTCGGAGTCGCTGGGGGTGGGGCCTGGTGCAGGAGTGTAATCGTGTTGCGGTGCTATGGGGCTGCCGCTATCGCTGTCGCTGTCGGGGCTGGATGAATGAAGGGAGAGGCGGAGTCGTGCCTCTGGGAGTGGAGTCGCAGTAGTGTCTGAGGATGGGTTGGACTGGTTGGGGGAGGGTAGGAATAGTTCATCCGTGGGCGGGGCGTGTTCATCTGCTGCTGCAAGTGAGATGTGGTGTGAGTGGGTTGTTCTGTGTGCCATAAGCCTTAAGCTGGTTTATGTGAAACCATCCAGACTTGCCATTGGATAGGTGATCTTATATACAGAGGGGCTGACTTTACCAGACATGGAGTAGGGTCCTGCAAATTTGGGGGCGAAGAATGAACTGGGGTTGTATAGGGATAGCATGACCTGTTGCTGTACTACAAATTCTGTGGTGTGTACTGTCTTGTCAAAGCAAACTTTACTTGACTTCTTTTGTGTCCCAAGCGTAACAGCTGCGGCGATCTGGGCTGCTTTTACATTATCGAGAATCTGCTGTACTCCTTTCTCATGGGTGAGAGTGGTGACTGTGGGGCTGGCCAAATCGAGTCCTAACAAATATTCTGTCCCCTTCATGGGTCATCCGGTCATCAGGTTGTGGGGGGTGTATCCTATCGACGTGGATACCGTGTTCGTTATGAACATTAGTGCAAAGGGGAGAACTGTGTCCCAGGTGCTATTGTGCTGTTGCACCATTTTCCTTAGGGTTGCCTTGAGAATCCTATTCATTCTCTCTACTATTCCGCTTGATTGGGGGTGATGTGCCATATGGAATTTTTGTCTGATTCCGAAAATTGTGAGGACGTTTTTCATCACTCGTTCTGTAAAATGTGAGCCTTGGTCTGACTCTATGCTGCGTGGAAGTCCCCATCTTGTAAAAATGTGCTGCGCGAGGATCTTGGCTGTCGCTTTAGCCGTGTTCGTCCTGGATGGAAAAGTTTCTACCCATTTTGCGAAGGTGTCGATGACCACCAACACATACTTAAAACCATTCTTGCAGCAGGGTAGGGGTCCTATATAATCAATCTGCAAATTCGTCCAGGGGCCATTAACGGGGCGAGTGTGACTGAGCTGACCTTTCCTTGCATATCTTTCTGGATTGTTCTGGGCGCAGATTAAACAGTTTTCAATATAGTGCGTTACATTAGATTTCAATTCGGGCCACCAGCAGAGAGATCTGAGGTGGGCGAGGGTTTCCTCTATGCCTTGATTTCCATGGTTGTCATGGAATTGGCAGATAATTTGCTTTCTGTCCTGGGTGGGAACTACATAAATACCTTCTTTTAAAATTATACCATCATGTGTCGTCAAAGTATTCTTGTATTTATCGGAGCGGACTGGGAAGTGACCTTTTAAAACTTCCCTGAGCTGTGCGTCTTCCTTGTGGGCCTGAGCTAAATCTTGAATGTTGGTCTGTGAGACCTGGACCGCGTGTACTGGGGCACTCTCGTGGGGATTCGAAAAGTGATCATGTCTGGAACCTGCCTTTGCTAGGGCGTTTGCCTTAACGTTACCAGGGGGGGGGAAGAACGATGGTGGCTATGAAATTTAATAATACCATATTTCCGATCTGTAGCTGTCCTTAGAATATGCTGGAGTAATGGGGCTGAGGGTAGGGGTTTTCCATCTGCGTAAATGAAACCTCTAGATTCCCACAGTGGTAGGAATTCTGTTAAGCTATTACAGACATATAGACTGTCGGAATACGCCCCCACCCCGGCGATTCTCCGACCCGGCAGGGGGTCGGAGAATCTCGCCCCTTATCTCTCTCTTCAACATTCTGCGGAGCATCCTCATGACCTCCTCTGTGCCTCGCAATTGTGCCAAGCAGGACACGATTGCCATCGGCTTATGAGCTTTCCCTAAGCTTTTCTTATGAATCTCGGTCAGGTTCTCCCACCAAGTATGCCCTATACTTCTGGGACCTGTTTCATCGTTTGCACAAAATGCGCTCCAAAGGGGCCATCCTTTCCCTTTGAGATATTTTCTAATTTCCTCTTCCCATACGGGACACTGTCCTACTCTACTGGTCGCTGCGACCTCAAATTCCTGGGGGTTCATAAGGCGTTCCATTGCCTTCATTGCCATTTCTACTGCTATCTCTTGGTTTCTACCGAATTTGGAATGGGGGGGAATAAAGTGGTGATGTAAACACAGGTACAGCTTACACTATTTTATGATCTACAAAACTCCCGACAGTTTTACGCAACAAAATCTCTCAGGTTTACCTTATATACCTTGTTAGTACACATGCAAATAACACACTTCCGAATCTTGGAGGTTTGATCAATACTGGTCTCACACTTGTGGTTTTTGCTTTTTCCAATTGGGTTTCTAATTCAAATTTGGGTTCTCTCGGAGTGACGAAGCCGCTTCTAGGTCGAGTCCTGTCAGATGTCGCCAGTAATGTTGCTATATTTATTTGGTTATAAATATGGCGGTCAATATGGTGTACTTTCAGAGTCGCCAGGTATCTCGATACCGCCACAAGGTTCAACCCGAATACCGATCAAAGAGCCAATACACCAGTTAGTTATTTCAAAGTCAATACTATTTATTTACACACAGTAAGATCTACTCATGCACGATAATACTACAAACTAAACTATCTCTATCACTAACACCTATACTTAACTTAGCCCACCTGTGCCCACTTAGTCAGAGGAACAATGGCCGTTGTTCGGATCTGAGGCTGTTGGGTTTGAAGAGGTAACAGGAGACAGCTAAGGTCGTCCGGCTGGTAGCAAGTGTTGACCTTGAACTTACTTGATGCTGGTGGATGGGTCTCTCCGCTTGAGAGCCGAATTCAAGAGGCTTAATGTTTGCTGGGGGTTCCTTCTTATAATTGGAGGGGCTTCGCCCGATTTTAGGCGGGCCTTGAACTTGGTCCCAATTAATTGGGCAGCTTCTCGATCATTGTTATCGGTCTTAACCAATAAAGGGGTGGGTGCACTGATGGCTGGGCGTGTCTTAGGTGGCCGTTGGCCTTGCTTTGTCTGTGTCTTTCGGTTGGGGTACTGGCGCCGGGATGTCTGCGACAGTATCAACTACCTGAGTGTTAGTCCTTTGTTCCCAGATGGGCCATCAATATGTTAATCAACCCAGAGTTTCGATTCCGTCTGGTAACTGCTTCCCAAATATACATTCAGGCTCTGTGCCTGCTTGTTGTCTAGTATTGTCCACATTTCCCTCCACTCTCTGTGAGTGTCCATTTTATGTTCTGGAAGTGGCCATCCCAGATGGCCACAATGCATACCCATTGATTGCGATGCAGGTAGACAACTTTGTGCAGTTTGCCCACCTCAATGGTTTCAGTATCAGCCACCACTAAGTGCACTGTTGATTGTTTGGACCGATCAGCAGGGTGCCAACATCATGAGAGCTAGTGTTAAGTAATGGGTTAAGAGACATTGCAATTAGTTGTCTCATTTATGTTAAGTATCCATTTATTGCCACTGATATGTAAAGGGCCTTCAGGTGGCCTCTGTCAGGTGGTGCAGAGGCTGTGGAAGTGAAATAAATGGTGTTTGGTGAAAAGGAACCAGAACTTTAGACTCTTCCTATCACAGCAACTAAAACGTCTAACAGCTTGAACCACTTAAAGCCAGCCTATAGCTCCTAAAGGAGAGTTATACTGTAGCTAGCTGGGGCAGATGTTTGCAACCATTCAGGAAGTGGCTCTGACCTGGAAACGTTGAAGAATGGCACAACCTGGGAGGCAGTGAGCTTCAGACACCGTCTGGAGGCTTTGGTGGAGGAGTTGGAAAGGAGGGGAGATGTCCCCAATCAGGGGGCCAAGAGATCCTCCAGATGCAGGCTCACATGGCAAAGGGAATAAATGCCCATGTAATAAATCCCAGAAATCAAGCCACAAGTGTCTGGATGCAGTACTGTAAGAAGTTCAATGGTCTCATATAAGTGGTCAAGCTCAGGGGAATATATCTTCAAATTCCACATCCTCCCAACTGAACTACGAGTCTCAGATTGCTAAAAACACCAGACCTCCATCATTCACCTGCAAGCAATCTCTATCAGTGATGAGTTAGTAAGAACGTCGTAAGATGTAGCAGTAGAGCAAGGAAGGCGATGATCGTTGAGGCTCTGGGGGAGAGGGGGGTGAAGGGGTGGTGGGGAGAGTGGTGCAGGACCATCGGGAGAGTGGGGCATTGTTGGACATCTGTGACACGTCATAAACCCTTCACCACAACCAGCATTACACCTCTGTCACTTTCTTCCGCAATGCGGGCCGACCTCCGACACTTGGCCCATCTCTCCAGGCATCCCCCTGTCCCCGGGCACACCATCTGCAGGTGATGGGTGTGAGCAAGCACTCAGCATACAGGCAGGGGTCAGACTATGACATAGATTGAGCGCTCAGCTCTCTGCGGGTTACAATCACCCCCCTGCCCTCGACTGTGACCCGCTGACGGTGCTGACACAGTTCCAGAACTCTGGAGTGATGTAACACATTCCCTGGAAGGGTGGGAAATGGGAGGAGGGGAGTGGGGAAGGTAGCAATGGCAGATCAGGCCACGTCCCATGCGAAGTGGGCGTGTATGAGGCCTCCCTGGCACTCCGGGCCTGCTGGACCCGCGCCTGTCTCAGCAGCCTCTGGCTGGTCCTCCAGTTCATCCCCAGGTGTCCTCCAGCCCGTCCCCGGACTCATCCTCCAGCCTCTGCTGCTCCAGTGCCTCCTCATTATCCTTGTCCTGCACTCCTCCTCGGAGGTGCGCACATGTTCCTCATCCCCAAATTCCAGCACATCACCCCACTGCTGTGCCAGGTTGTGGAGGACTTAGCAGGCCACCACAAAGCAGGAAACCCTCCGGGGGGTGTGCTGCAGGGCACCACCGGAGCGGTCGATGCATCGGAACCACATTTTGAGCAGCCCGTTGCACCGCTCAATTCCAACCCGGATGTCCACATGTACCTCGTTGTATCGGGTCTCCGCTTCAGCCTCTGGCCTCCATGCTGGCACCATTAGCCAGGTCCTCAACGGGTACCGCTTATCCCCCCAAGAGCCAGCCACCCATCCTGGGGTGGTGCGCAAAGAGGCGGGGAATGTCGGATTGCCCCACGATGTAGCTGTTGATCACATTCCCTGGGAAGTGTGCACACACGTGCATCATCTTCATCTGGTGGTCACACACGAGCTGTATGTTCAGGGAGTGTAAATCCTTCCGGTTAACTTAGGGAACTCCCAGATGGCCCGGTAAGAGCAAGGTGACATGCATGCTGTCTATTAGCCCCTGGACCTGGAACATCCCGGTGATGGTGGAGAATTCTGCTGCCCATCAAGGCATCTTGTTGGGCTTCGTCTATGTCAAAGTTTATATAGTTCCTTGCCTGGGCAAACAGGACATCTGTGACCTGTTGGAACACCTGTGGGCTGTGGTCTGTGAAATGCCGCAGAGGTCCCCGCTCGAGCCCTGGAATTATCCCAACCACGTGAAAGTTCAAGGCTACAGTGGCCACCGGGAGCAGATGTCCTCCTCCTCCACATGGTGCCAAGTCCGCGAGGACACGACTCCGGTGCCACACCATCTCCTTGTTGAGACAGAGTCTCCTATGGCAAGCGTTATCCTTTATTTGTTCAAACGACCAGCGGCGCCTGGACATCCTAGGCCATCGCGGACCTACCCCTCCGGGTCCCTCCCTGGCCTGATGGGAAGCCAGGTCCTCAGGGTGTGGGCACATCTCTGCAAGTGGGCACCGGCTCGAGCATCTGCGGACGCTGCTGCTGCCACCGTCTCCGGCGTCTGGCTACCCGGCGTACCAGCAGAACGAGGGTCTGTTCTGCGGGGTCCATAAAATACGTCTAATATCTCTAAAGAATTGAGAAGGTGTTAGATGTTAAGGAATGGGTTAATAAACATTCCAATTAGTAGTCTCATTGATCCAATAATTGACACTGATATGTAAATAGGCTACAGGTGGCCTTTGGAGCAGGTGATGTGATGATAGAGTTTGGTGCAGAGTGTGTTCAAGGAAAAATAAAGGTGTTTGGGAGAAGGAGCTGAACTCTTGACTCTTTACTCAGCAGCAGCAAGAGGCTAACATTAGACTGGGACCCTCCATTTCCCCATTGATCCACCCCCCCCCCCCCCCACACTGGCCGCAGTGGGCCCCCCTCAGTGGACTCCAGACCCTGTACCCAGACACCCGCACATAAATTCACCTCGACCGGGCGCTCCCCGTTACACTCACCCACTCTCCAGCCGTGGACATGTTCCCACCGTGGACATGTTCCCGGAGCTGTGTCCCATCCCCTTTGTGTTCGGATGTTGGCTGCAGCGTGTGTGGTGTTAGCTCCCGTAGTGTTCAGGCAATCTGTCTGAAAAGAGTTATGTAGCTTACCTTCTAAATCCTCATCCTCGTGCTCCTCCACCTGAGCTGCTTATCGTAGAGCTGGCAGAAAAGGCTGTCACATCATGATGGCTAGTACAGTTCTGCAACATGCGCCATAATACCGCGTGTCTTGCATCCGCTCCAATGAGTATTACAGGGCTCCTGCAGAGCTGGCCAGGCAGCAGAGCTGTTGTTTCAACCTTTGACTGGTTTGCTTGATCATATTTCTCGTGGTAGCACAGCTTTCATTTTATGCATATTCACTGGTGGAATGATGACTCTCAGATTAAATCACCACTAGTCAGCTCGCTCTCAAAAAGGGGCAGAGCAGCCAATGGTCCCCAGGGTCTATGGTGACCATGTGTACATGTACATGGTTTGTGGGGGGGCAAAGCCATCAGTGTTTGTCACCTAGGAGCCACCCACCGGTTTGCTCTGGTGATTCAAATGCAGCTGACAGTGAACCGCCACAGAGTGAAGACATCATGACTGCTGCCAGGATACCAGGCTTTAATCTGAATAATATGCAATGGCTACACACCAGTTTATGCGCATGCAGTCAATGGCACTTTGTCTCATGAGGATGCCTGTAATACTAGCAAAACTGATTGCTCACTCTGCCTGCTTGTCTATGGCAAGACAGATTACAATATACTTAGCTGCCCATTGAATAGAGAGCATAAGAGCATCTTATGAAACAGTGGATGACAACAAGAAGATGTTGCAAATATCTCCAGCTTCAATCTAGTAGGAGCTAAATGCATAAAAGTTCATTCCAGCATCAATTTCATAGCAACTAGTTTTCATTGTATGCATGCTATGAATGCTTGCAATGCAGTCAAGCATCCCTTACTTCTCTTCCAACGTTACTGTAGCAGATAGCAGATATCAATGAGAACATCCTTAATGAAACACAGATGCCTGACAAGGACCTCGTTTCGCCCTGGGTGGGTGTCTCACATGCTGATGAAATTCTGCAGTGCCCATGATATTCCTGTTTTACACATCTCTTACTAGCTATGTATTTCTTTATCAAATTTTACGTCTTGGACGTGACATCTAAAAACTCAAAATATACACAACATATTTTAGTGCTCAGTACCAAAACTGTTGGGGCATCCTTCCTGCTGCTGAACACATATTCAGTTATGTGATGTCAATAGAGGACATTAGCTGGAGCATTGAGCTTCAAAATGTCATTGGATGGTGGCAAACAAGCATTGCACGTTGATTATGATCAGATGCACCTGCTCTACAAACTTGTAGTTCACTGCCTGCAAGCTAAAACCTTCACTGACGTGGCATCCAGCACTATTCACAGCAAAGGTGTGTGTGTGCACCATGGATTCCATTTGGAGCTCTGGTGGCATTCATAACATGCACTTGTACACAACAAATCCAATTTCTCACCTGGTCTGCCGATAGCCAAATCATTATCTGTATAAAATATCTGCAAAGATGAGGTAAGATCAAGAGGTAAGATCAAAAGTGGATGCAGCACTGATCTCTTGTACAGTTTCTCCAAATGCAGCAATAGTTCTGCCCTGGTTTCTCCTCCCAGCAGTTGGTATGGTCTCCTGTGGGCACACCTGCCATGAAGTGGGTTCCCAACAATGCCCAACCACAAAATCCAAGAAGTGCTTCAACAGGACTGTCACCAAGGGGAGGCCACTTGCAGATTAAATGAGCAGAACAGTGCTCAAGATCAGAAGATTAGAAACAAGGTTCCTTGGCCTCGACTGATTAGTACGGACTAGATCAGAGGGAGAGGTGACTCGGTAACAAGCCATTCCCCCAGGAAGTGTCTTCAAGGCTGTTTCCATTGATTCCTGGTACCTACCCCCACATGGTGGTCGTGAAAAGTGGAAATAATGCAGATTGGTTTCAAAGAACTCTGCCAGAGACCCATTTCCCACCCTCCTTTTCCTGCCCCAATTTGCATACATTAGAAAGGAAGGAACGGATAGTCAGTAACAATCCTGACAGAGACAGGGAAATCCAGATCGGAGTGGTTGGCAGCATCATTAGATTTGTCTCCGTCATAAGCACAGGCAAAATCATACTTTTTGTTTCTTGTCCATCATCCAACATTTTACTTCTGTCCATTTCAGGAATGTCGAGAGTTTTGTTTGAATAACTAAATGAATGAGCAGTAAAACAAAGTCACAAGGCGTTTTCCCACGAAAAAAATCAAGAGGCCTTGTCTTACTGTTTTGAACTTATATCTGTCTATAAAATGTTTCTGTTTTTTTAATTCTCTGAGCAATTGTCTTTTAATACCAGCATTGGCTTCAAATGTTTGAGTTTGAATTGCCAGTGTTTACCGTAGTGGGTTTACTTTTCTCCAATCATCTCTTGAAGACAGTGATTTGTACAGCCTTGCACAACTGTGGACATTACTAATCCTCCAACTTCTCTCAACTGTGATAGGCCTAGATCGTGATTGTAAGCAAGAAATTTTAATTGGAACTGGTTTAAAAAACGTAATCTGGGCCACCTCAAGGGTGGAGGAATAGGGTGTGGGCATCACCTATGACACACAATTACAAACCTATTTTCAAATAGTCCATGTATCACAGAGAGGATATCCAACTGGGCGCATAATCAGTGGGCAATACAAGATGGTGATCAGGAGGGCTATGGCTAATATTTCCCTCCAGCATTTCTGAGCTCGCTGATATCGAAGTCAGATATTGGTCAAGAGAATCAATCATGGAGTTTTCCATTGAGATCTCTGCACTGAGCGGTCATTGATTTCAGCCCCATTTCATAATCCGAATGACAATTATCTTGCATTTGAACACAAATCCACCATTCTCCAGATTGTTTGCGGTGGGGCAGGGGTGCTGTTGATGGAAATAAAACCATGTGACAAGTTTATGTGTCTAAAGCTTTTGATTCCTTGCTTTCATTTTGAGGGAATAGGCGGAACTTGAACTTGAGGTAAATTGCAGGCTCAACTCCGGTAATATTCTTTTCTACATATCAGAACAAACTGTTTGCTCTCGGGTCATTGTGTCAGTTTGAATTAATCGGTAGCTGTTAAAAGGTGTGGACTCAATCCCCATTCTGGGACTTGAACACATCATCTGAGCTGACAAACCAGTGCTGAACTGAGACGGCACTTTGTCACCAGAGGTGCCATCCTTTGGCTCCCTGTTTTAGTGGTTCAATTGACTTATAACAGCTCAACTTTGTGCAGCATCCTTAACACGCAAACATGTCGAAAGTACTTGGTGAGGAAAGAAAATACGGAGGATGATGAAAATATTTAGAGTTAATTGAAATTTTAGGAAAACAAATGGTTTTGAAGAAACTTTCAAAAGAGCATGGAGCAATTTGAAGATGACAGCAAGGAATTTAAAATCAAGTCATGATTCCAAAGCATTACTTGATGAGGTGGGGAGACATCTCCCATTGTTAGGGTAATTCCTTCCCTTCGTTATTCGCACTAAAACCAAATTAATGGCGATTCATCTCGTTGTTGTTTGGGGAATTTTGGTACACATGAAATGGCTGCAGCATTTAGCTATAGAAAAAGCCATTGCATTACAAAGAAATTCTTTGTATGTGGAACATTTTGAGTAATTTCTGGGTTGTAATAAATCATACAAAATGTATCTTTCTACTGCAATGAGAAAAATATTGGCATTGTTTTGTGAGGGCCACGAAGAATCCAGCACGAGTTTTAAGGATACAAAGTAATAACATTTATTTACAATAACATATATATATAACAGCAGCAGCAACTTCCCTTGCTGCACATTTCTTCCTGCTGGTTCCTAAACTGGCCAGCTTTATTTATACTAGAGTTTACTAATGGTTTCTCTGCCCCCCCTCATTGGGGAAGCTCATACTCCCACAGGATTGTGGGGTTGTCATTAGTCCCCAGCCAATGGTAAGTAGGCATGTTATAACACATTGTTTATTGTTAAAAGCAAGTCAATTTGTGCTTCACTTTGCAGGATATTTTGAATTATTTTTTGCCCAGAATTTTGTTATTTTTCTCAGGTGAAAGATCAACAGTTTCCTTCCTGCAACTATTTGTGGGCAATGTTTTCTTTGGGACCTGTAAAATTAGATATTGGTGACTTAACGTCTATATTTTATTTACGTGAGCGAAAACTGCAAAGTTTTTCAACCACAATGGAGTACAGTGTGGATTTCCTAGGTGTAGGGCAGAATAACTTTTGCAGGGCATGTCCCTGGAAAGTCTTGAAGCAGAAATTACGAGAGATATGAAGTGACAGTTATGCAATAAAGCCACTTGTGCCCAGCAGGTTTAACCTTTTTCCCTTCCATATTTCCCGCACAGACTTTGCAATGCTACAATATGTACAAGTAAAAATGCATATTAACTACTGTCTTCTGTGTTCCAGGGCACAGAAATATATTGTGAATAATATTTTTCCAGCAGCAGTTTCAGTAACCATTGTAGTTAACAGCTTCTGTTAAGAAGTCATGCTCCTGGGTCTATTTCATCGTTATTCCACCATTTGGTTTACGGAGTATAATACTTATCAATTGCTCATAATAATAATAATCTTTATTGTCATAAGTAGGTTTACATTAACACCGCAATGAAGCCACTGTGAAAAGCCCCCAGTTGCCACTTTCCGGCACTTGTTCGGGTACGCAGAGGGAGAATTCAGAATTCCAAATTACCGAATAGCACGTTTTTCGGGACTTGTGGGAGGAAACTGGAGCACCCAGGAAAACCCACGTAGAGACGGGGAGAACGTGCAGACTCCACACAGAAAGTGACCCAGCGGGGAATCCAACCTGGGACCCTGGAGCTGTGAAGTAAGAGTGCTACCCACTGTGCTACCTTGCTGCCCTTGTAGTGCCTACAACACAGAGATTATTTCCATTGTTTGGGGAATCTAAAATGTGGGGCACAGTTTTGAGATAAGGGACTAATCACTGAAGGACTGAGATGTGGGGAAATCTCTTCACTCAAAGGGTTCTGAATCTTTGGATTGTACATGCTCCATCGCTGAATACATTTAAGACTGAAATAGACAGATCGTTGGCCCCTCAGCCAAATACGGGATATGAGGAGAAGGTTGGAAAATGGAGTTGAAGCCCAAGATCAGCCATGATTGTATTGAATGGTGGAGCAGACTCAATGGGCTGTGTGGTCCCCATAAGCACATGTTTCTTATGTTCTTAAATTTAGTCCAAGCTGATAATTGCTGTTAGGGAGCAAAATGAAAACAATGCACCAACTGCCCTGTCAGACATGGTGCACAAAATCTTTCTCATCTTGTATATGGAGTAATTTGATTTTTGCCGTGTTTTTCAAAATTTATTATGGAACGCATTATTGTCTATGTCCGTGAGTTCCAGGATCTCTCGTTGTTATATGTAAGACAAACATTTCTTAAAGGGACATTCCCATGATGAACAATAGGCTAGGAAGAGTATGTTGTGTCCTGTGATATAACCGGTGCAATGATGTACACAGAACAGACAGTTGTTTAACTATAAAGATGTTTTATTCACAAACACATGGAAACGATAACTAAGGAATTACAGTACATACAATGGCTACTAAATTAATTCAGTGAATTCTCCTGGAGCGACTATAATTGCGACTATCTTCTTGTATGTCTTACCACCAACTGGCGGGTGTCCTGAGTCACATGATAGATCTCTATCGCCACCAGCTAGTTGGATGTCACATTGTTAACTATACAGAATTATGCACAGGCATATCACCACATCTCCCTTCCTCTGGAACTGTTAACATTGGTATTCAAATATAACTATGTCTTATAAAAGATGATCTGCATTTCATTTTACACATGTCATACATACAGACGTACTTGTGCTTCACACAACATGATATGCCTGACAAATGTGTCCTTGGTGCACAGCTTATTGGCCATCCACGACGACATCGCCCCTTTGGTCTTCTGAACTTTCATCGGCTGCTTGATATCGCTTTTGGTTCCGGAATACTGATTTGTGTGTTATCAGCTTGTTTGGCCTTTTGACGCGATGCGTCTGGAAGACAGGTTTTCTTGCTGGTCTCTTTTTCCCACAATGCTTCTTGTTGCATCATCGTCAGCTTTCTGACCTGTTGGCCAGGTTGCCGATGCCTTCCTCTTCAGTACTGCGGGTGGGACCCATGGTAACCTGCACTTTCCTTCTCTTCTTACTTTTCATGGGAGGGATCATTCGACCGCACCTCTTTTTCTTTTTTGCTTTGGTGGCACCCGTCATGCCACTGGACTGCGCCTTGGGACTATTTGTTTGTGGCTTGTCTGCTGAGCAGGCTGACCCTGGCTCTTCTGCCACCATAACTGCTTTCAGAGCCTTTGCTGGACCAATGCATTTTGTTTGATCCATGGTTGTGTCCACACGCTGAGTTGCATGTCCATCACCTGGTGAAACGTCCAGTGTCGGCATACTTTTGGATGACTGCGGTCACGTCTGCAACCTCAGGAGCAGTCTGCAAAGCTTCACCCTCTGGTGCCTGGGCTGGGCCAACATCCCCATCGTTGAGTGCTGCTCCTTCATTTTGTGTTTGAGCCCCAATTGATGGCTCATTCTCACTTGATATGAGGATGTATGGGTCGTCTTGATTTAATGGCTCATCCTCGTCTGATAGGATGATGTATGTTTCGTCTGTCATTGTAGAATTGTAGAACTGCATGTAGATGTATCCATCTACTCTTCTTGCACATCTCTCAATGGAGTGGCCTCGCGTATTGGGGAGTCCGCTGCAGGAACTATTTTGTATGCATGAGATGATTCATCATGCGGCCTCAAACAGGTGTTGCATATTTAAATCAGCCTAATAGCTCATATAGGTATGATTATCTGGATCACTCCTAGTGAGGAATGCTCCAGATCACGTGAGAGTAGCGGGTCGGGTGTATTGTTCGTGTCTCAACATGAAACATGTTTTGGGCCTCTCTCACTATGCACTCAGCGCAATGGGATTGCCGCTGGGTTCAATGGTTTTGGAAAATCGCACACTTGTCTATTTTTTCATCAATACAGCATGATGTGAGTATAGATTTGGATAACTCTTAATGTGATGCTGACATGTCAAGGGTTGTGATGATAATATTAAATGTAAGTAAATTAGTTTATAGTTCACTCAGAATAATGCTTCACACAAAATATGGCATCAATCATATGTTTATTTATTATTTAAAACATTTAAACTGGTTTTTCATCCAACTGCTGTTTGTGAAATTGCTGTGTGCAAAATGGTTGAGATTTTGCCTAAAGAGTAACAGTCAATATACTTTAAATTATTCATTGTGTTGAAATGCCTTCAGATTATTCTGAAAAAATTCTTACAATGTTATATGAATATAAGTTTTCCATTTCTTTCTGTAAAGATTTTTGTCTGAATTGCTCATATTTAGGATTTAAATGACCTGTTTTATTGGGTTTCCTCCGGGTGCTCCGGTTTCTTCCTACAGTCCAAAGATGTGCAGGTTAGTTGGATTGGCCATGATAAATTGCCCTTAGTGTCAAAAGGTTAGATGGGGTTACTGGGTTTTGGGAATACGATGGAGGTATGGGCTGAAGTAGGGTGCTCTTTCCAAGGGCTCGATGTGGATGGTTTCCTTCTAAACTGTAGGGATTCTATTATTCTATGAAATATATCAGAGACATATGGTAGGTATTAACAGCAAATGGATAGCTATATTTTTGGAAATTGACCCTAACACCAAGAAAGTTATTGAAAGACAACATGATTTTGGTATTTTCTAAATTAAGAAGTAGTGTGCTAAAGGAGCCCATGCAGTGTATTTATAGTGTGGAGTGACATCAATTGCCTATTTGTTAAGGAAAATGTTCTCCATTCATTAACAGCTCGTAGGAATTTATCCCACTTAATAAATTAAAACTAATTCAACTATGAAATGAAATCAAACCATTCATTTGACTAGTTCCTGATCTAATATTGTACACTTGATATCCCTGTTTAAAATTGAGCTACTAAAAACACATTTTTTGTCTCATTTTAAGGAGGGTCAAATGCATGTACTTGCGAGTGGTAATTACGTTTCTTTTCCGGTATGCTATTGTTGAAGACCATGGATGCAGATGGTTTTGCAAATGAACTTTGGATCAATGAGACAGATGAGTGCATAATCATCCACTGGACTATAATCCAAATAGTGAAGATTAAAATTTCCATTCCCTGTATCTCTGAAAAAATAAATAAAAATGTGAAGCATAAGCTTTCCAAAACTGAAGGAAACACATTTGAGTGGCAAGCAGCATTCCTCCAGATGTTTCCCATAATGCTAACCTTATTTTTTCTTAATCGATAGGATGACTGATGTGTGCCAAGAGCTTATTTATACCAACTATGAGGATCGCTAGATGCAAAATAGTTCTGAATCTGGCCCAGCTATGCCTGAATCTATTTCTAGCTCCCACTGTTTGCAGATCTTTTTTTAAAAATAAATTTAGAGTACCCAATTAATTTTTTCCAATTAAGGGGCAATTTAACATGGCCAATCCACCTACCCTGCACATCTTTGGGTTGTGGGGGCGAAACCCACACAAACACGGGGAGAATGTCCAAACATGGACAGTGATCCAGAGCCGGGATCGAACCTGGGACCACGGCGCCGTGAGGCTGCAGGGCTAACCCACTGCGCCACCGTGCTGCCCCACTGTTTGCAGATCTGATGTAAACTGCTCCATGAATAGTAAGAACGATTTCTGTTACAATTTGAAACCTCAAAATCTTATAGTTGCTCAAGTTTGCAACTTACAGTAAAAACAGGATAGCTTCAGCATCTTGCACAGCCATTTATTCCGCACCAGTGAAAAGCTCAAGTGCAGCATAAATGCAGAGATAAGTTCAAATCTCAATCGGGATGCTTAACAAAATGAGGCTCCCTGCTTTGGAAAGCTTTGCTTCAGCATCAAGGCCAACCCTGTCTTCAGGTTCAAATTCCTTTCACCGTTCAACTGTACTTTCTGCATGAAAGAAATCCATTCTGTGGAGACATTGCACTTGTACACTAGGATTTTCAACCCTCCAGGATTGGCCTGCAGTCTCCAGGAATAGGAAATAATGAATCTGCTGCACATCATCAGACATTAAAGAAGATGGATTTTTTTATTACTTTCTTTGAATATTTCTCTTTATCAGCTTCAAGGATATTAAAAATGGTGGACGGTGGTAGGGAGAGGGGGAGATTTTTAGCTGACTGTCAAGCATCAACCAATTGGGTACTGAGTCTTTTGCTTTCCAATTGGCATAGGAAGGTAGTATGCCACAAGGATGGATGTCTTGGCCAACTAATGGCTGGAGCATGGGCTTAAGTAATGTAATGGCACATCTAGGAATACATTTAATCACTTTTTGCCAACCCTTATTGTACAGTAGTGTCAAATACTATTAGCGCCAGAATGCACTGAAAATACCGCATGGTTGGGTTCAAAGCCAATCAGGGATAGATACATCCATTGTGAAGTAGTCCCCTTGCTTCTCTGCTATCTGACACATTCTTCTCCTTAAGCTCTTCTAGCCTCCATGGAAACAGTTTCAATCTGAACGTTCCCCTGCTATCAGGTGCAACTGGTCAACAGTTTACTCTTTGCATGCAATCAGCAATCCACACGCAAATGTGCTAGTTTTGAGAAATTGTCTTTGCTGAAACCCATTTGTCTGTTGCAAGAGTCTTTCTCCTCCAAGAGCAAGCAAGCACAATCAGGCAATGTCGTAGAACATTTTTCAACATTTGCATTAAAATAATATTCTTTGATACATTTAAGAGTGCTAATCTGGTGCAGTTTTATTAACACAACTTAAAAGATTTATCACAAAAAATAATCAATGTAACCAGTGTAGCTAGTCCTCAACCTGAATATAACCCAGTTTAATAATTTTAATCAACGTGGCTTCAAAATAATTAGAAAATCATTTGCTATTTATTTATTTAACAGTCAATTTCTCAGTAAGTTAAAAAGTTTAAATGTTTCAAATATGTCTATTCATGCCCTTGCATCTGAAACAAATATTTTATTTTAAGAGCCTTCTCATAGACGTGCAAACTCACATGGCATGGTTAGTTTAGTGGACAGACGTAGCAACCAGAATATTTTTTTGAATAGGTGTAAAAGATTGCTGAATCTCAATTTGCAATGGATGTTAAGTGTACTTGAAATTCTTATTTCTTTGCTGTATTATCAAGCGAAGATTTACATCAAAAATGAATTAATGTATCAAATTGGCTGAAACCACAAGTTGAGTTTTAAAAGACTGCGCAATAGCTTTTCAATTGCTTAAAACAGAGGTTTCTAAGATAGCCAAACATTAACATACCGATATCCTGAAAATTACATATAAAGGAGCAAAATCATCTAGAATAACCCATCAGAGACAATCACTGACAGGAATGTGAATTGGCCTATCTCCTATCCACAAAACATCCAATCACCTCTGTATCCAACGTGGTGGGGAACAAACCATTAGACACAATAGAACTTTGACCAATAAACCCTGGATGAGAAGGAAACTCTTGCAGCCACAGTCCAATTATGTCTGAACCATTGACTTGTAATAAACTTGCTATGATCGTGCTGTGTAACTATTTGTTGGTGACAGGGGATCATGTGTCTTGTGAAACAGTGATTCTCCAGATCATAGAACACAAGAAGCATAACGCTGAGTGGGTATTCTCTCACACTCTCCATCCAACCTGGGGGTTTGAGCCTTGCCTGTTCTTTGACCATCCATGTATCAAGATTCAAACCAGCGGCTGCTAACTTCAGGAGACCAAATAGAAGCTGTTCAGTAACACCTTTAAATTGTCCACCCCCAAATTTGGAAAGAGCACCAGGATCAGCCTGAAACCACACAAGTCATCAATCTAACTGAATCTGCCTCAAACTGACTTTTTTTGTTGTTTAAAAAAACTGCTTAACCTATCCTCCCACTTTGTAACTTATTTCTGTGTATGGGTGAATGTGAACTCTTGAATGTGTGTGAATAAATCAGTTTATTTTAATTATTTATTTTTAGACGAGGTATTAAGTACAAGAATAGTGCTACAGTGCTCGTATCAGGCCCCTAATTTATATTAGGAAACCCAGTGAGAGGCCAACAATTTTTTGATTTATAAACTGTGAGGAAAGGGTACTTCACTCCAGGAGTGATTCCACTAACAACTGGGGATCTTTTATATTAAAACAAACTTTATATTAACACGGGATTAATCCCGTTAACATCCACGGGAAAAACAGCTTTTCAATTCACAGTTAAACAGTTCTTACAAAAAAGTAAAGAAAGATTTTTGAGATTACTTCCCCACCTACTTCTAAACTTTCAATTGAGCAAAATTCACACACAGATAAAATGCCACTTATTAAGACAGTTAACACTCTGTGGTTCACAGATGTATGCCCAAAGTCCTTGGGAGAGAAGCTTTCAGAGGTCAGTCTGAGAAATACACCTCCTTTCCTCAGAAACCAGAGCAGGACTCTAAATGAAACTAAAAACAACAGACACAGGGCAGGGCTGAAAACAAAACTAAAAACAGACCCAGCCCCTCCCATGAGTGACATCACAGCCTGCTGACTGATAACCCCTTAATCACAGCTTTAGCAGATATAATCTGGATATGTCAACTTAAGTTATTTTAATATTTTAATAACATGACTGCAATATACTATATATAAATGTCCTACATTCATCATACCTCCCCCTTAAAAAATACATCCGCAATATAAAAGATGGTTTCATTCTCCCAAGGCCTTTTGAACTTTAAAAACTATTAATTCTCTATAAGAAACATAAATTTTTATATTTAGGCATGCAAATTTAAACAATTATTATCATCCATTTCAGTCTTTATTTTCAACTTTGAACGTTCAATCTTTCTTATATCTCAAAGTCGTGACAATGCATCTGCAATCACGTTTACTCTTCCTGCTACATGTACAATTTTCAAGTCAAATGATTGTCGCAATAAATTCCATCTAAATATTCTTGCATTTTGATTTTTAAACTTTCCAGAATCTTTAATGGATTATGGTCTGTATAAACAATTGTCTCAGATGAATTGCTGGCAACATAAATATCAAAACGTTGCAATCCAATGCCAAACACAATGTCGCCCTCTTGATGGTTGAATATTTCTTTTGATGAATATTTAATTTTTTGGAAAAATAACCAACAAGTTCTTTCTATCCTGTTGTCATCATCTTGTAACAGTACAGCACCAATACGCACGTCACTTGCATCATTTGCCACTTTAAATTGCTTGGCATAATTTGGTGTCACCAAAACTGGTCCGGTGGTTAACTGTTTTCAGATTGTCAAATGCCTCCTGACATTGACATCCAATAGAATTTCCTGTGTTTTTTCAGAAACACACTGCTAAAATTTGGCATGAATTTCCAGTAGAAATTACACATGCCTAGGAATTTCAGAACTTCTCTTTCTCATTCATGGTATGGGAACTCCACAGTAGCTTTTGTTTTCAAATCCATGGGGCCATCTGTTCATGTCCAATAGTGTGGCCTAAGGACGTGACTTGGGCTTTTGCAAATTTACTTTTAGCCAAGTTTACCACCAAGCCAGCCTCCTGTAGTTGATTGAACATTTGCTTTAAGTGTTCCAAATAAATGCTCCTTCCACACTTGACTGAACACCACCAGATTGTCTATGTACACTGCACAATTCCTTAGTCCAGAAATGACCTTGTTGGTCAGTCTTTGGAATGTTGCTGGCGCATTCTTCATTCCAAATGACACAACTTCAAACTGATACAGACGATTTGGCGTTCCAAAAGCCGAAACTTCCTTTGCCCTTTCTGATAAAGGTACTTGCCAGTATCCTTTAAGTAAGTCAAGTTTGGAAATAAAATTTGCTTTCCCCATCTTTTCAATACAGTCTCCCAAAGGAGGATAGGGATATGAGTCTGACTTCACAGCTGCATTGACTTTTCTATAGTCCACACACAATCATTGTGTTCCATCCGGTTTTCGTACCATCACAATAGGTGGGCTCCAATCGTTGCAACTCACTTCAATTATATCATTCTTAAGCATGCATTCAACCTCCTTTTCAACTGATGCTAACTTTAGTGGATTGAGATGTTGCTTGATTGGAATAGAATTTCCTATATCTACATCATGTATAATTATTTTTGTACTCCCTAGTTTGGTTCCACATAAAGCTCTATTTGACTGAAATAATTCTTTCGGATCACTTTGGCTTTTGTCCGGAAGGTAACTAAGTAATTTACTCAAATTTCATATTACTTCCTCATTCTCCAATCTAATTTGAGAAATGTCAAATCCAGAATTGTCTGGATTTATCTCTTCTTCTTGAGTTATAATGACTAACACATTCTCCTTCGTCTGCTTTCCTTCTCTATCAAAGTACATTTTGAGCATACTACCATGACACGCTGAATTTTCCTTCTATCTGGCATGGCTTTTCCTTTTACTTGGCATTTGTATCAAATAATAAAAGGAATTAAACAAGACGGTATTGGCCCAGGCACTGGAAATGACAATGGCAAAGTCACCCCTGTTGACCGTGCAAAGTCCGCCTAACTAACGTCAGAAGGCTTGTGCCAGAGTCGGGAGAGCTGTGTCACAGGCTAGTCATGCAAAAGCCTGACACAGTCATACTCACAGAATTATACCTTACAGGCAATGTCCTGAGTGTCCTATCTCACCGGCAAGACAGACCCAGCAGAGGTGGCGGCACAGTGGTATACAGCCAGGAGGGAGTTGCCCTAAGTGTCCTCAACATCGACTCTGGACCCATGAAGTCTCATGACTTCAGGTTAAACATGGGCAAGGAAACCTCCTGCTCTTTACCACATACCATTCAGCTGATGAATCAGTACAAGTTGAACATCACTTGGAGAAAGCATGGAGGGTGGCAAGGACACAGATTGTACTGTGGGTGGGGGACCTCAATGTCCATCACCAAGAGTGGCTTGGTAGTACCACCACAGACTGAGCTAGCCGGGTCCTAAAGCCATAATTGCTAGACTGGAATGCAGCAGGTGGTGAGGAAACCAACAAGAGGGGAAAACATACTTGACCTCATCCTCACCCACCTGCTTGCTGTAGGTGCATCTGTCCAGGACAGTATCAGTAGAAGTGACCACTGCATAGTCTTTATGGGGATAAAGTCTTGTCTCACATTGCGGATACCCTCCATCGTGTTGTGTGGCACTAACACCGTGCTCAATAAGATTGACTTTGACCAGATCTAGCAGCTCGACTGGGCATCCATGAGGCGCTGTGGGCCATCAGCAGCAGCAGAAGTGTACTCAAGCACAATCTGCGACCTCATGGCCCGTCATATCCCCATGTCTACCATTACCACCAAGTCATGGGATCAACCATGGTTCAATGAAGAGTACAAGAGAGCATGTCAGGAGCAATCCAGGCATACCTAAAAATGGGTGTCAACCTGGTGAAGATATAACACGGAACTACTTGTGTGCGAAACAGCATAAGTAACAAGTAATAGACAAAGCTAAACGATTCTACTATGAACGCATCAGATCTAAGCTTTGCAGTCCTGCAACATCCAGTCATGAATGGTAATGGACAATTAAACAACTCACTGGAGGAGGAGGCTCCACAAGTAACTCCATCCTCAATGATGGAGGAGCCCGGCACATATGTGAAAAAGGCAAGGCTGAAGCATTCACAACAATCTTCAGCCAGAAGCGCCCAAGTGGATGATCCATCTCCGGCTCCTCCAGACATCCCCAGCATCCCAGATGTCAGTCTTCAGCCAATACGATTCACTCCACGTGATATCAAGAAACGGCTGAAGGCACTGGGTACTGCAAAGGCCATGGACCTTGAAAATATTCCGGCAATAGCACTGAAGACTTGTGCTCCAGAACTTGCTGCATTCGTGGCCAAGCTGTTCCAGTACAGCTAGAACACAGGCATCAACGTGACAATGTGGAAAATTGCTAAGGTGTGTCCTGTATACAAGAAACAGGACGAATGCAACCCAGCCAATTACCGCCCTATCAGTTTACTCTCCGTCATCAGCAAAGTTATGGAAGGAGTCATAAACAGTGTTAAAGGTGACACTTAACTCAGCAATAACCTGCTCATGGATGCTCAATTTGAGTTCCGCCAGATTTACTCAGCTCCTGACCTTATTACAGCCTTGGTTCAAACATGGAAAAACGAACTGAATGCCAGAGGTGAGCGAGAGTGGCTGCCCTTAAATATATTTAAACACATCCCCACTAGGCTTTGACTAGGAAGTGTTAATTCTTTCTGTGGACTTTCCTCACTACCTGTCTTTAATTCCAACATTTAAAGTTGATATTCATTTTTCTTTTCTAACTCCCTTTATTTCATTTCCATTTTGCGAAGTTCAAATTCTCTTTCTTTACTCTTTTCTCTTGCCATTGTATCTCTTTCTTTCTTTTGCTTCTTCCATTGCCTTTCTCTCTTTTTATTTTTCTTCTAATTCAAGCTGTTTCATTTGTAATTGAATTTTAGCCAATTCCAATGCTTCAGACTGTGTCTCTGGCAAATTTAAATGCTGATCTATTGCTTTAATTATCTCTGCCTTCCTTACCTCTCTTGGTAAAGCCAACTGCAGCTTGTTCGTCAAATCCAAAAGCTTTGTTTTAACCACTATTTGTAAACCACTCCGAGCGACCTCTTTCACACCCAGGAAATTCATAGCCGTGGAAAGAGCTATTTACAAGACACTCCCTATTTAAACTAACCAAATTCCTTACCCGAAAGAAAGCACCAGTTCTTCACACTCACTGTTCGTAAATTTAATAATCCATGACAAACTAGGAATTATTGTTTTTAATCCTGGCAAGAGGCCCCAATTTCTGTTATGGTATCCTGGACGAACCCCCAATTTTTCTTACAGTATCTAGACCAGACCCCCAATTTATATTAGGAAACTGGACGAGACCCCCAACAACTTTTCAATTGGTAAAATGTGAGGAAATGATACTTCGCTCAAGGAGTGATTCCACTGACAACTGGAGATCTTTAACAATGTTTTGATTTGTAAACTGTGAGAAAAGGATTCTTCACTCCAGGAGTGATTCCACTGACAACTAGGGATATTTTATATTAAAACAAACTTTATTATTAATACATGAATAACTCCATTAACATCCAAGGAAAAAAGTAGCTTTTCAATTAACAGCTAAACAGTTCTTACAAGAAAAATAAAGGTCTTTGAGCTTACTCCCCCATTTACTTCTAAATCTTCAATTAAGCAAAATTCACACACACGGGTCAAATGCCACCTATTAATATAGTTGACACTATCGGATTATTTGTCCTTGAGAGAGAAGCTTTCAGAAATCAGTCTGAGAAATACACCTCCTTTCCTCAGAAACCAGAGCAAAACTCAAAATGAAACTAAAACCAACAGACACAGGGCAGGGTTGAAAACAAAACTAAAAACAGACCCAGCCCCTCCCATTAGTGACATCACAGCCTGTCTAGCTGTTAACTCCTCCACCACAGCTTCAGTAGATATATAATCTGGATACCTTAACCTAAGTTATTTTAGCAACATGAGCAGCACGGTGGGCGCAGTGGTTAGCATTGCTGCCTCATGGCGCCGAGGTCCCAGGTTCGATCCAGGCTCTGGGTCACTGTCCGTGTGGAGTTTGCATATTCTCCCCGTGTTTGCGTGGGTTTCGCCCCCACAACCCAAAGATGTGCAGGGTAGGTGGATTGGACATGCTAAATTGCCCCTTAATTGGAAAAAATGAATTGGGTACTGTAAAATTATAAAGCTATTTTAATAACATGATGGCAACAGACACATAATACAATATAGATAAAGACGTCCGCCATTCATCACAAAAGCTATTCTCTTTTTTTTTTCAAAACCTACAAGGAAATCTGTCCGTTTATATATTTTACAGTCACAGCGCACAAACGGTTAAAAACTAACTGAATTGACAAGCATTCTGGGTGGTATTTTCCAACCCCAACACTGGTGGGCATCGCCACCAATGGGATGGGAATATTTGGAGATCCATTAAAAGTGAATTGTTCTCCAAATTTTCCTGTCCGACCCACACCGTTGCCCACGGTGTTAGAGCCAGAAAAGCCCGACTATCCATTTTTAAAAACCTGTTGTGGTCAAATCAGGAGTAGGAAAAGAGAAGAGCAATTGTACTCCTCCTCACCTGATCATGATAGTTGAGTTGGCCAAATTTAGGCAAATTGCATTGAAGGACCAAAGCTATCTCACAGAAACTCCTGCTCGCTTGTCTTTATTGGAATGGCCACAACTTTTCTTCAAAGAATAGTTTGTGCAGATTATTTGTGGTATTTATATATACACCATCTTATTTCACAAATCAGAACTCAACCATGAAACTGTTACAAAATTAGAACCAAGACCAGTTCACCAAATCTAGCAGCATTGATTGAAATGACAATCCCAGATTACAGTCGTGGGTCTAGAAGGTAGAGACTCAAATCTGTGGTAATTGAAATGTTTTGCTTTCACCAGAACCACTGTCTCGTTCATCACTCTGTGTGGCTGCGAGTAGCAAGACAGATTTCCCAGAGCAAACCTTTGCGTAAGATTTGAGCACATCCTTAGAAGTAAATTCAGACTTCAGATCAGTACACTGATTGTGGAAACCAGTGCTTCAGGTCAGATTTCTTATTAATAATAAGAAGAAGAATCGCTTATTGTCACATGTAGGCTTCAATGAAGTTACTGTGAAAGCTCCTAGTCGCCACATTCCGGTGCCTGTTCGGGGAGGCTGGTATGGGAATTGAACCCACGCTGCTGGCCTTGTTCTGCATTACAAGCCAGCTTTTTAGCCCACTATGCTAAACCAGCCCCTAATTATAATCGCTTATTGTCATAAGTAGGCTTCAATGAAGTTACTGTGAAAAGCCCCTAGTCGCCACATTCTGGCGCTTGATCGGGGATAATAATGCATCCTCCCATCTGTTATATTTATCCCATGGTCATAGTTATGTACTGTGGTAGTACCAGGTATTGCGGTACCTGAGAGGCTGATGACCATTGGTTAGACCCAGGAGTCTACCATTGGCTGTATTACGTAGCTCCGCCCTGAAGGCGGAGTATAAGAGATGGTGCCGTCCCTGCAGCCTTCACTTTCTGTACCGAAGCTGCTGGGGAACAAGTTCTAGTAGATTAAGCCTTCAGTTATGAAATCACTTCGTCTTGAGTGTAATTGATTGCGCATCAATTTAATCTACTAGATTTAAGCTGGAAGGATGAATCTCCGAATCAAACCGGAGTGCCTTCAACTCAGCCCCCACGCGGATAACTCGGCTGCAATATTTAAACACTGGCTGGCGTGCTTTAAAGGCTACTTGGAGACGGCCGGAGGCACCCCCTCAGAGGGACAGAAAATGCATCTCCTGCACTCAAGGGTCAGCCCTGGGATCTACACCCTTATCAAGGAGGTGGAGAACTATGATGCCGCGGTCGAACTGTTGGCAGGACATTATATCCGCCCTGTAAATCAGGTCTATGCACGTCACCTGCTTGCTACGAGACGGCAAAGCCCCGGGGAATCGTTGGAAGATTTCTACCAGGCGCTACTGGTGCTGGGCCGAAGCTGTGCCTGCCCACAAGTTTCAGGGAGCGAGCACACGGAACTTTTAATCAGGGATGCATTTGGTAGCAGGTATGAGCTCCTCAGATATCCGCCGAAGACTGCTAGAAAGGGACACCCTGGGACTTAGAGAGGCACGAGCCCTGCCAGGGTCCATGGACGTTGCCTACAAAAACGCGCAGTCCTATGCGCCCGACCGTGTGGCGGCCCCCTGGGCTGCATGGCACCCCGCAGCGGCAGCCCCACAGACCTTCCCCCTGACCCAGCTGGCCTGCGTTGCAAGGCGGTCCGCTAACACCACCGGGCCCCGCTATTTCTTCTGCGGGCAGGCGAATCATCCCCGCCCGCGCTGCCCGGCCCGCACCGCTACCTGCAAAGGGTGCGGCAAGAAGGGCCAGTTTGTGGGGGTCTGCCTGGCCCGCGCCGTGGCCGCGGTCTCCAGCAACTCCGGACTGTCGCGGCAACCCTCCCTTCAGCCCCCGACCGCCCAGCGCTCACCGCCACCCCTCTATCCTAGCGCCCGTGCGACCCACGGCCGTGGCCATCTTGCCCCCCGGACACCACGCTGGACACTTGGGCGCTGCCATTTTGTCTATCGCCGCCGCCATCTTCTTCCTCCCCGGACACCATGTGCGACCCATGGGTGACGCCATCTTGGATGGGGCCCAGGCCCCCAGCTCGGCCGACTACACGCTGCCCGATCAGAACTCGCAACTGCTTCATCTGGCCTCGGTGACACTGGACCAAAGTCGACCCCGGACACTCGCAACAGCTACAACGATGGTCTTCATCAACGGCCACGAGACGACTTGCCTGATTGACTCTGGGAGCACGGAAAGCTTTGTTCACCCCTCCATGCTTTCGAAATTCTCCATTCCTCGGTTGAAAAAGAGGCACAAGCCATAGTAGAAGCTGTGATACATTGGAGGCATTACCTGGCTGGCAGGAGATTCACTCTCCTCATGGACCAATGGTCGGTTGCCTTCATGTTCGATAACGCACAGCGGGGCAAGATTAAAAAGGACAAGATCTTGCGGTGGAGGATAGAACTCTCCATCTTCAATTCCGAGATCTTGTACCGTCCGGGAAGCTAAACTAGCCTCCTGCTGCCCTGTCCCGCGGCACTTGTGCCACTGCACAAGTGGACCACCTGAGAGCCCTCCACGAGGACCTCTGCCACCCGGGGGTCACTCGTTTTTTCCACTTCATTAAGACCCGCAACCTCCCCTACTCCATTGAGGAGGTCAGGACAGTCACCAGGGACTGCCAAATCTGCACGGAGTGCAAACCGCACTTCTACCGGCCAGAGAGGGTGCACCTGATAAAGGCTTCCCGTCCCTTTGAACGCCTCAGCATGGATTTCAAAGGCCCCCTCCTCTCCACCGACCGCAACACGTATTTCCTGAACGTGATTGACGAGTACTCCCGGTTCCCTTTCGCCATCCCCTACCCAGACATGACCACAACCACCGTCATCAAGGCCCTCCAGGGTATCTTTACACTGTTCGGTTTCCCCGCGTACATACACAGTGATAGGGGTCCTCCTTTATGAGCGATGAGCTGCGTCAATTCCTGCTCAGCAAGGGCATCACCTCGAGCAGGACGACCAGTTACAATCCCCGGGGAAACAGGCAGGTAGAGAGGGAGAACGGAACGGTCTGGAAGACTGTTCTACTGGCCCTACGGTCCAGGAATCTCCCAGTCTCCCGCTAGCAAGAAGTCCTCCCGGTGGCCCTCCACGCCATCCGGTCGCTGCTCTGTTCAACCACAAATCAGACACCTCATGAACGTCTCCTTGTTTTCCCCAGGAAGTCCTCCTCCGGGACCTCGCTCCCAACCTGGCTAGCGACACCCGGATCCATCCTGCTTCGGAAGCACGTGCGGGCGCACATGTCGGACCCGTTGGTCGAGAGGGTCCACCGCTGCACGCTAACCCCCAGTACGCCTACATGGCGTTCCCTGACGGCCGGCAAGATACAGTCTCCCTTCGGGACCTGGCGCCTGCTGGAACCCCACGCACACCCGAACCATTGCCCCCCCCCCCCCACAGCACCTCACTGGAGGGTCAGTACTCCCGCCGTTCCTGCCTAGGCCCGTCCACCCACTGACACCCCTACAGGCCCCCCCCCCCCCCCCCCCCCCCCCCCCCCGCCGCTTAAGGGTGAAGAAGCTGCCAGGGAGGACGAAACCACGCTCCCGGAATCGCAACCACTAGGACCCCCACCAGAATCACCACCGAAGCCCAGACGCTCCAGAAGGACGACCAGGCCGCCTGATCGACTGATTGCTTCACTGTGACTTTAACTGTGAACTTTGTAAATATCCTCGACAGCACGGTACCTCCATACCTGATCATACCATGTTAAAGGCGACTGTTACCACTGGCCACCACCCCCGCCGGACGCTTTTTTAACAGAGGATGAATGTGGTACTACCGGGTATTGCGGTACCTGAGAGGCTGATGGCCATTGGTTAGACCCAGGAGTCTACCATTGGCTGTATTACGTAGCTCCGCCCTGAAGGCGGAGTATAAGAGATGGTGCCATCCCAGCAGCCTTCACTTTCTGTACCGACGCTGCTGGGGAACAAGTTCTAGTAGATTAAAGCCTTCAGTTATGAAATCACTTCATCTTGAGTGTAATTGATCACGCATCATGTACCAACTGTGATTTTATCTGTGGGACAACTGTAATGTGTATGGAATTTTTTTGTCATGGGTGTTAATAATGTTAACATCTGTTGTTGCACTTACATACAGCTAATCCCTATTTGTTTTCCCAAGTGTACCTTTTAAACTTGGTTCACGCAATGTGCTTGGTTCTTAAATGGCTTTAGCATTGATCGAGCTCATATGCCATTGCAGATGCCACCAGCTCCAAGATCTATGCCAGAATTGCAGAGAAATGCCAAGGTAATATTAAATCATCGTTTACAAAATTGCAAAAAAATTCCCCTCCTATTTTTCCTCCTTTTCCATCCGTGCTTATTTCATGGACTGCAGGTCCCTAGTGATCCTGAAATTTCAAGTGGCCATGCTTCAGTATGAGTACAAATAATGTACGTTACAGGCTACTTAATTTGAAGGTGAAGAGTGCAGCAAAACCAAACCAGTCCTTATCCAAAGCCTAGATACATTCCCACAGAAGTCACCGGACAGTGCAGGGAGTGACCAGGACCAGGAACACTGACTTAGTGGTGCCATTGTCATTATTCCATGCACAATCAGTTAAACCCAGCATCAACTGAATATCAAAGGCTCAGATGCATATTAGTGTGAAGGAAACATATTTAAATGAGCTCAGGAATACATTAGTGCAATGGAATAAAATTCCATTCCACTATGTAAGAATAATTGTAGCAGGGCATATTGGAATTGTGCTTTGTGTTCAAATGAACACTGATGCAGAAAGTATAACTAAATACATTCCATACAGTTCAATCATTCATTTCATTAAACACCTGTTTTCATTTGAATGCAAGATTCCCCCCCCCCCCCCCCCATTGTTTCATATTCTGATGGTCTAATCACTCTGTGGTTACCTGTCAGGCTGCTGGGTTATTGGGGCATATTTTTAGTTTGAAGTACAGTAAATGAAATTGCCATGGACTTAAGCTTACAAAACAAGGTTCAAAGTGACAGTTTCAAGCAGGAGAAAACACCACTCCATCTGGTGCACTTCTCCACAGTATCTTTTGGTTCATTTCTTAACAAAAACTGTTTTCTTATTTTTTGCATTTCATTAATATGTCTTGTTCCACCAGCTCTGCCATTTCTCTGTTACATATGCTTAGCACCCATTTAGTATAAAGGTTCCTCCTATATACCTTATTTTCTTCAGTTATTCTTAATTTGCAAATACGATACCTTATATTTAAAGTCTGTACATGGGTTACTTCGATCCAAATGTGCCCAATCCTTTCATCATATTAAACACATCTATCGCATCCTTCAAGAGAAACAAAATTTGTCCACTAAAACCTCAAGATTTCCTACTCCGAGAACGTTCCCATTTAGTTTATATCCACATCAATCTTCTATATCAAATCTCATCATCTTACAATTCCCTGTTATGATTTGGATCACCATTTATCTCCCTATTGTGTTTACCAAAATCCTTTTGAACCTGTTGGCATTAATAATCATCATTTGCCACTGCTCCAAATTTGATCTTGTCTGTAAATTTGGCATAGTTCCTGCCGCTAAACCATTTTTAAAAAAAAATGTTGCCAACAGTGTTCCTAAAACTGTATCTTGTGTCACTCTGACTGACAACCAGATATCTAACAATGTACTACTTTCAAAAGCAGTAGCCAACCCTGCTCTGATACAGGTCAGCCTCAGGCCCAATTAAAATTGAGTCTTCGGCCTCATTAAGCCTAGCCCAGAAATGTGAATTCACTTGATGTGCATTTCTGGTCATCAATGTTGGCGAGCAGAAATGCTGATATAAGTCAAATAAATGCTGGCCTACCCAGCGATACCTACATCGCATGAATTAATTTTTAAAAATGTTTTCAAGTCAGCTTTGGAAGATGGGATGCAGTGACCTCTGGTGCTTTTTAAACACCTTTTGACCTCCCCCAGACCAAGACCACATACTGTTTCAAGCCATTGTTTCGTCATTTCTCATAGCTTCCCAACTCATAGTTCTCCAACTCGGTACAACTCACTTCTATCTCCTTCCCAAGACCCATAAACAGGACTTTACTTATATATAGAGTCATAGATATTTACAGCATGGAAACAGGCCCTTCAGCCCAGCTGGTCCATGCCTCCCAGTTTCTATCACTAAGCTAGTCCCACTTGCCTGCATTTGGCCCATATGCCTCAATACCACCCTGCCCATGTAACTGTCTAACTGCTTTTTAAAGGACAAAATTGTACCCGCCACTTCCACTGCCCCTGGCAGCCCATTCCAGATGCTCACCACCTCTGTGTGAAGAAATGTCCCCTCTGGTCTCTTTTGTATCTCTCTCCACTCACCTTAAATCCATGGCCTCTAGTACTAGACTCCTCTATCTTTGGGAAAAGATGTTGACTATCTACCTTATCGCTGCTCCTCATTATTTTATAGACCTCTATAAGATCACCCCTAAACCTCCTACGCTCCAGGGAAAAAAGTCCCAGCTTTATAACTCTCCTTATAACTCAGACCATCAAGTCCTGGTAGCATCCTCGTCAATCTCTTCTGCACTTTTTCTGGTTTAACAATCTCCTTTCTATAATAGGGCGTCCAGAACGGAACACCGTATTCCATGTGTGGTCTTACCAATGTCTTGTACAACTTCAACAAGATGTCCCAACTCCTGTATTCAATATTCTGACCAATAAAACCTGGCATGCTGAATGCCTTCTTCACCACCCTGTCCACCTGCGACTCCACCTTCAAGGAGCTATGACCCTGTATTCCTACATCTCTTTCTTCTGTAACTCTCCCCAACTCCCTCCCACTAACTGACTAGGTCTGGCCCTGAATTGATCTACCAAAATGCATCACCTCACATTTATCCAAATTAAACTCCATCTGCCATTCATCGGCCCACTGGCCCAATTGGTAAAGATCCTGTTGAATTCTTACATAACCTTCTTCACTATCCACTATGCCACCAATCTTGGTGTCATCTGCAAACTGACTAACCATGCTTCCTACATTCTCATCCAAATCATTTGGATCACAAATAACAGTGGACCCGGAACCGATCCCTGAGGCACACCGCTGGTCACAGGCCTCCAGTTTGAAAAACAACCCTCCACAACTACCATTTGACTTTGGTCGCCTCGCCAATTTTGTATTCAATTGGCTACCTCACTCTAGATTCCGTGAAATTTAACCATTTGCAACAATCTACCATGCGGTACCTTGTCAAAGGCTTTACTAAAGTCCATGTAGACAATGTTGTCTGCACTGCCCTCATCTATCTTCTTGGTTACCCCTTCAAAAATCTCAATCAAATTCGTGAGACATGACTTTCCCCTTATAACGCCATGATAACTTTCCCGAATTAGCCCTTTCATGTCTAAGTGCCTGTAGATCCTGTCCCTCAGAATACCTTCTAACAACTTACCCACTACAGAAGCAAGCCTCACCGGTAGGTAGTTCCCTGGCTTATCCCTGCAGCCTTTCTTAAACAAGGGCACAACATTTGCTACCCTCCAATCTTTAAGCACCTCTCCTGTGCCTGTCGAAGATTTAAATATCTCAGCTCGGGGGCGGAAATTTCCTCCCTAGCCTCCCACAACGTTCTGGGATACATTTTGTCAGGTCCCGGGGATTTGTCTATCTTGATGCGCTTTAATACCTCCAGAGCCTCCTTCTCTGTAATCTAAAAGATCTATCTTTTCAGTCTGTTCCTGCCCCACTGAACGGATTTTTTTCTACATTGACTATATTTTTTCTGCCCTTGTCAAGTCTCTTCCTACCTGCATCTGTGACACTTCTGATATTCTCCGTCAATTTAAACCTTTCCTGTTTCCTGGCCCTAATTGTCTCCTGTTTATCATGGATGTCAAATCTCTCTACACCCCCACTGTTTGAATTAATTGGTATTCCTCAGGACACTCGCTTATATTATCCCTCCTCACATGAACACACAAAACTGATGGGAAAGACTGACTGTTCCCTCAATCCTTCCCCACACTCATGATGGCTGATGAATAATAAAGACAAATATGTACTTTTCATGACCTCAGGATGTCCAAAGCATTTTACAACTAAAGAAAGAAACACAAAGACCAGGATGGTCTGAGGGCTCTCTGCTTCTTTCCTGAACAGACCCAACCAGTTTCCATTGACCAGCTCCCTCCTCTGTCTGGTTGAACTTGTTCTCTCATTGAACAATATCTCCTTTAACTCATCCCACCTCTTGCACAGAAAAGTTGTTGCTATGGGTACCCATATGGGTGCGAGCTACGTCTGCATTTTATAGGGTTTGTTAAACATTTCCTGTTCCAGTCCTATTCAGGCCCCCTCCCAACTTTTTTCCAATATATTCATCCTTGTATCAGTGTTTCTTGCTCTCCTTTGAATTGGAACACTTCATGAACTTTGCTTCTACTTTCCACCCTTCTCAGTTTCACGTCGCCGATCTCTGACTTTTCTCTGCCTTGATTTCTGTCTTCATTGGCAATAGGTTATTAACTAATTATAAGACACTGATGTTCACTTCCTCACACCTTACGTCCTGTCAGGATTCAATTCCATTCTCTCAGTTCCTCCCTCTCCATCACATCTGTTGATGATGCAATCTTCCACAAAAGTACATCGAAGATATCTTTTTTCCTCAACCGAGGAATCCCCTCCACAATCAACCCCCCTCCCCCTGACACTCCAGTGGCTGACAAAGCCCTTGATTGTGTATGCCAAATTTCCCATGCTTCTGCTCTTACCCCTTCCCCTCTCTCCCAGAGTACGGGTTTTCCTTGTCCTCAACTTCTATTCCACTAGCTTCTTTATTCAATGGATCATTTTCCACCATTTTCTCCCACCGCTAGTGTGATGCCAAACCTTCTCCCCCTTCAGCATTCCAAAGGGACCACCACAACATCCTGGTCCATTCTTCCTTTTCCACCAACACCCCATCCTCTTCCATTGGCACTTTTCCATGCAGGAGAGGTAATACCTGCACTTTTACCTTCTATTTCCTCACTGTCCAATGTCCCAAACATTAATTCCAGGTTAAGCAGTTATTGACATCTCCCTCATTCAATCTAGCATATTGTATTCGCTGCTCAAAATGTGAAAACACAGATTGGGTGACCGCTTTGCAGAACAGTTCCACTCAATTCACAAGTATGATCCTGATCTTCCAGGCTCTTGTCATATTAATTCTCCATCTTGCTCTCATGCTGATACTTCTTTTTTCGGCCTATACCACACTGTTCAACGTAAGCTTGAGGAACAGCACCTCATGTTTCAAGTTGGTACATTAAAGCTTTCCAGACTCAACACTGATTTTAACAATTTCAGACCATAATCTGTGCTCCATTTTGTTTCCTTTCCTTATTTTGTTCATGTTCTCTAGTTAGCTGCACACCTCTCCAGCCACATCATTTATTTAACATTTTATCCGATCACCATTCCCTTCCGTCACTCAATTTCTTCTCACTTTCATCCTATTACGGACCTTCATTTTATCCTTGTCTCGCTCACCCCTAGCTCAAATCCGATTACACCTCCTACTTTCCCAGTTCCATTGAAGGACACAGACCCAAAATGTTAACTCTGTTTCTTTCCACAGATACTGCCATAATCTGCTAGGTTTTTCCAGCATTTTCTGTTTTTACTTATGCTTCTTAACAATGTGCCTTCCAATTGCCCTGACACCTTGTGGTAGTATGTATTGGGGGTCATGTGGGACTGGAAGCCCTAATGTCATTGGCTGACAGATCCCGGGTCCTGGTTGGCCGTTGACCTCTAGCTCCGCCCTGAAGGCGGAGTATAAGAAGCCGGAGTCCTCCCCCGCTGGCCATTCTACTGTCGAGCTGCGGGGGAACAGACACGCTTAATAAAGCCTCATCGACTTCACTCTATTCGTCTCACGGAGTCTTTGTGCGCTACAATTTATTAAGCGTGCCTAAAAAGGACTATGGAGCTCAGGATCATTCCGGAATGCCTGAGGATCAGCCCCCACGCAGTGAACGCGGCAGCAGCCTTCAAGCACTGGCAGACTTGTTTCGAGGCCTACCTCAGAACGGCCACCGGCCGGGTCACAGAAGACCAAAAACTACAGGTCCTGCACTCGAGGGTGAGCACGGAGATCTTCTCCCTCATCGACGACTCGGACGATTTCCAGACGGCGTTCGCAGCACTGGAAAGTCTCTATGTCCGCCCAGTTAACCAAATCTACGCTCGCTACCAGCTCGCGACGAGACGGCAAGGTCCCGGAGAATTGATGGACGAATTCTACGCCGCGCTGCTGATTTTGGGACGAGCCTGCAGCTGCCCTTCGGCGAACGCAAATGAACACACGGACATGTTAATGCGCGATGTTTTTGTGGCAGGTATGAATTCCTCCCAAATCTGCCAAAGACTTCTAGAAAGAGAGTCGCTAGGACTCTCAGAGGCCCGGGCCCTAGCAGCCTCCCTAGACGTGGCCGCGCGTAATACCCGCGCCTACGGCCCCGACCGCGCGGCAGCTCATTGGGCCCCGTACGTACCCGTTGCGACAAACCCCCCCCACCCCGCACACCCCTCAGGCTTGCGCGGTCCAAACGCCAAGTCGCACCGGGGGCGCCCGCTGCTATTTCTGCGGCCAGGCGAAACACCCCCGACAGCGCTGCCCGGCCCGCGCAGCTATCTGCAAGAGCTGCGGGGAAAAGGGCCATTACGCGGTTGTGTGCCGGTCCCGCGAGGTCGCCGCCGTCCCGGGAGAACAGGGAGCCCTGCAAGCCGTTTACGCTCCCCAACCCCCCCAGCACGCCATGTATGACCCGCAGGCGCAGCCGCTCTGGGTCCCGACCACTGCAGTCCCGGGAGAACTGGGAGCTCTGCACACCGCTTACGGTCCCCGACCCCCCCACCGCAGCCCATGTATGACCCGCCGGCGCTACCGCTTTGGGTCCCGACCACCACTCTCCACGGAGAAGAGGAAGTTTTGCGCGTCCCTAACGCCCCCCTAACCCTCCCCCCCCCGCGCCCCACGTCTGACCCGCCGGCGCTACCAACTTGGGTCCCGACCACCGCTGTCCCCGGTGAGGGAGCTCCGCGCGGTCCTAGCGCTCCCCAGCGCCCCACGTGCGACCCGCAGACGGCTCCGCGCGGTCCTAGCGCTCCCCAGCGCCCCTTGTGCGACCCACAGACGGCGCCATTTTGGGTCCCGGCCACCACGAGGGGAGGAAGGCGCCGCCATCTTGGACCACCCCAGACCTGTACGACGCGTGGGGGCAGCCATTTTGTCCACCCCCGCCGCCATCTTGTGACCCCCCAGCCACGTGCGATGTATGGGGGTGGCCATTTTGTTCATCCCCGACGCCATCTTGGACGGACACAACGGACCCCACTCCACTATTACAACCACGTCTCGCTTCAATTACGCTCGATCAAGCTCGGCCCCGGACACTCCAGACGACGACGACAACGGTGCTAATAAACGGCCACGAGACACCATGCCTAGTCGACTCCGGGAGCATGGAGAGCTTTATCCACCCCGACACGGTAAGACGCTGTTCATTGACCACCTATCCCAGCGCACAAAAGATTTCCCTAGCTGCAGGGTCCCACTCCGTACAGATCCAAGGATTCTGCATAGTTACCCTAACGGAGCAGGGGAGGGAGTTCAAAAACTACAAACTAAACGTCCTTCCCCAACTCTGCGCCCCCACCTTACTGGGATTAGATTTCCAATGCAATCTACAGAGCCTTACGTTCAAATTCGGCGGCCCAATACCCCCACTCACTATCTGCGGCCTCACAACCCTCAAGGTGCAACCCCCGTCCTTGTTTGCGAACCTCACCCCGGATTGCAAACCCGTCGCCACGAGGAGCAGACGGTACAGCGCCCAGGACCGGACCTTCATTCGGTCCGAAGTCCAGCGGCTACTAAAGGAGGGCATAATCCAGGCCAGCAATAGTCCCTGGAGAGCGCAGGTGGTAGTAGTGAAGACTGGGGAGAAACAAAGGATGGTCATAGACTATAGCCAGACCATCAACAGGTACACACAACTAGACACGTACCCTCTCCCCCGCATATCCGACATGGTCAATCGGATTGCCCAATATAAAGTCTTCTCCACCGTGGACCTCAAGTCCGCCTACCATCAGCTCCCCATCCGCCCAAGTGACCGCAAGTACACAGCCTTCGAGGCAGACGGGCGATTATACCATTTTCTAAGGGTCCCATTTGGCGTCACAAACGGGGTCTCGGTCTTCCAACGGGAGATGGACCGAATGGTTGATCAACATGGGTTGCGGGCCACGTTCCCGTATCTCGACAATGTAACCATCTGCGGCCACGACCAGCAGGACCACGACGCCAACCTCCAAAAATTCCTCCAGACCGCCAAAGCCTTGAACCTCGCGTACAACGAGGACAAGTGCATTTTTAGCACCAATCGGCTAGCCATTCTGGGCTACGTAGTGCGCAATGGGATAATAGGCCCCGACCCCGAACGTATGCGCGCTCTCATGGAATTCCCCCTCCCGCACTGCCCAAAAGCCCTGAAACGCTGCCTGGGGTTCTTTTCATACTACGCCCAGTGGGTCCCCCAGTACGCAGACAAGGCCCGCCCCCTAATACAGACCACGACCTTCCTTCTGTCGACAGAGGCTTGCCAGGCCTTCAGCCGCATCAAAGCGGATATCGCAAAGGCCACGATGCGCGCCATCGACGAGTCCCTCACGGACCAACGGTCGGTAGCCTTCATGTTCGATAATGCACAGCGGGGCAAAATCAAAAACGACAAGATCTTAAGGTGGAGGATCGAGCTCTCCACCTTCAACTATGAGATTTTGTATCGTCCCGGAAAGCTGAACGAGCCGTCCGATGCCCTATCCCGCGGCACATGTGCCAACGCACAAATTAACCGCCTCCAAACCCTCCACGAGGACCTCTGCCACCCGGGGGTCACTCGGTTTTTCCACTTCATCAAGTCCCGCAATCTCCCATACTCTTTAGAGGAGGTCCGTACAGTCACAAGGGACTGCCACATCTGCGCGGAATGCAAACCGCATTTTTTCAGGCCGGATGGAGCGCACCTGATTAAGGCTTCCCGCCCCTTTGAACGCCTCAGTCTCGATTTCAAAGGGCCCCTCCCCTCCACCGACCGCAACGCATATTTTCTTAATGTGGTGGACAAATACTCCCGCTTCCCTTTTGCCATTCCCTGCTCTGACATGACCGCGGCCACAGTTATTAAAGCCCTGAACAGCATCTTCACACTGTTCGGTTACCCCGCATACGTCCACAGCGACAGGGGGTCCTCTTTCATGAGTGACGAGCTGCGCCAGTTCCTGCTCAGTAAGGGCATAGCCTCAAGCAGGACGACCAGCTACAACCCCCGGGGGAATGGGCAAGCAGAGAGGGAGAACGGCACGGTCTGGAAGGCCGTCCTACTGGCCCTACGGTCCAGGGACCTCCCAGTTTCACGGTGGCAGGAGGTCCTCCCGGACGCTCTCCACTCCATCCGGTCGTTATTATGTACGAGCACGAATCAAACGCCTCATGAGCGTCTCCTTGTCTTCCCTAGGAGGACCTCCTATGGAACGTCGCTGCCAACCTGGCTGGCGGCCCCAGGACCCATCTTGCTCTGAAAGCATGTGCGGGCACAGAAGGCGGACCCGTTGGTCGAAAGGGTTCACCTCCTCCACGCGAACCCGCAGTACGCTTATGTGGAGTACCCCGACGGCCGACAGGACACGGTCTCCCTGCGGGATCTGGCGCCCGCCGGCAACACACACACCCCCCCGACACCATTCACCCAACCCCCCCCCTTCCTGCCACCGCCGCACCCCGCGACCGCCCCCTTCCCAGGAGGATCGGTTCCCCTTCCCTCAGGCCCGACCAAGGATAAAGCCCAAGCTGAAACCGTAAGGCTCCTGGAGACGACAACACCGGTACAAGCACCACCACCACCACCGGGGCCAAGGCGATCGACACGGACGACCAGACCGCCCGACCGACTCGTGGCGTCGATCTAAACCAAAATATGGACTTTTCACAAGAACATTTTTGCTTTTCTCCCTATTCCCTCTGTAAATAGTTGAAACAGGACAAAATTGTACAATGCTGTATTGCCATGTGAATGTTTTTCCTCCCAGGACCAGCCCTGTAAACCCTTACCACCATACGAAACATCACCCCGCCGGGTTCATTTTTGACAAGGGGTGAATGTGGTAGTATGTATTGGGGGTCATGTGGGACTGGAAGCCCTAATGTCATTGGCTGACAGATCCCGGGTCCTGGTTGGCCGTTGACCTCTCGCTCCGCCCTGAAGGCGGAGTATAAGAAGCCGGAGTCCTCCCCCGCTGGCCATTCTACTATCGAGCTGCGGGGGAACAGACACGCTTAATAAAGCCTCATCGACTTCACTCTATTCGTCTCACGGAGTCTTTGTGCGCTACAATTTATTAAGCGTGCCTAAAAAGGACTATGGAGCTCAGGATCATTCCGGAATGCCTGAGGATCAGCCCCCACGCAGTGAACGCGGCAGCAGCCTTCAAGCACTGGCAGACTTGTTTCGAGGCCTACCTCAGAACGGCCACTTGCATTTAGCTCTGTGACCATCACCTGCGCAGACTGGGTTCACACAGTCCCAGTGCTAATTTTCTGAGCTTTGCATCCATGTTACACCTGAAGAATGGGCATAAACTCAGTTCTACATCACTGGCTCTCCCAGATCTACTTGGTCATTCATCTCCTCAAAGAAATTCAAAAGGTTAGCCAAGCATAACCTCCTACTCCTTCATCATGCTGTTTGAATTAATTGGTATTCCTCAGGACACTCGCTTATATTATTGCTCCTCACATGAACACACAAAACTGACGGGAAAGACCGGCTGCTCCCTCAATCCTGCCCCACACTCATGATGGCTGGTGAATAATAAAAACAGATTTGCAAATATATAGCACTTGTCATGACCTCAGGATGTCCAAAGCATTTTACAGCCAAAGAAAGAAACACAAAGCCTATCTGCTGTTTGTCAGGGCTTGCTGTGTGCAATGTGATAATGACCAGATAGTGATGCCTTAGTGATGTTGATTGGGGGATAATATTGTCCAGGACACTGGGATCAACTGTCCTGCTTGTCTTCAAAATAATGTCATGGAATCTTTCCCTTTCCTCTGAGGGGGCAAGCAGAGCCTTGATTTAAAATCTCATCTGAAAGATGGCAGCTCCAACAATGCAGCACTCCTACAGAGCTGCACAGGCAAGTCTCTGAATCATAGAATCTCTGCAGTGTAGTGGAGTGGAACTTCAGCGCACAACCTTCTGACTTATCGGAGAGAGTGGTAACATTGAAATCACAGCTGAAACACTTCCTCCATGTATCTCTTCCACGGTGGAACAAGGTCTGTGATTTGAGTACACCTGTTATTATTTATATAATGGAACTGGTATCATGCTTGACATAGTGGTTAGCACTGCTGCCTCACAGCGGAGGGATCCGGGTTCGATTCCGACCTCGGGTAACTGCTGGTGTGGAGTTTGTACGTTCTCCCTGTGACTGTGTCTGTTTCCTCCGGGTGCTCCAGTTTCCTCCCACAATCCAAAAATGTGCAGATTAGGTGGATAGGCCATGCTGGATAGCCCCTTAGTATCTAATGGTTGGGTGGGTTGCGTGAGTGGGTTGGGAATTGGGCCTATGTGGGGTGATCTTTCAAGGGATTGCTGTAGGTTTGATGGGCCGAGTGACCTCCTTCTGCACTGTAGGGTTTTTAAAAAATCAATTTAGAATACACAATTTTTTTTTTCCCCAAATAAGAGGCAATTTCGTGTGGCCAATCCACCTACCTTGCAAATCTTTGGGTTTGTGGGGGTGAGACCCATGCAGTAACGGGGAGAAACGGTAGGGTTTCTATGATTCTATGAATTGCATCACTTACCTGTCATTCTGAGTTAAGAAAAGAATCAGAGCTACCTTCAACCAGTGATTTCCCCTCCTTCAGAAAGGAAGGCCAGTTGTGGAACTAGATCTAGATCTGGATCAGCATCCCATCATAGTCGCTGATAGACTCTTGTGCTTACACAAATGATAGGCGGTAAATCTTTTTGTGCTATTGTAACCTCAACATTCACCTGTCATATTCTGAAAAGTAGAAATGAAGTTAAATGTCAACAGTTTTTAATTTAGTATTCATTTGAGAGGGAACAGGATCATCAAAATTATCTCCTGGCAACCGTATGACCTTGCTGCCAATGTAAAGTTAGCTCGGGTATTAATCCAAAGCGCAGCGATGTTGTTCTCTCTTCGCTGGAGCTTTCGCTGCAATGTTTTATCCACTAAAATTACTTTTTGCTTTTTTGAGGATTAATAATTGAAAAGAAATCAAGTATCACCGTTGGAATTTGCACAAAAAGAAGCATTAGTGAGGATAAGTATCACATGGACAGCTGCAGATTACAGTGTTTGCACAGTTGGCAAACAGTTTCTTCGCTTTTCACTGCTGGACGAAGATCTCAACTCCCCTTTCCCTAAAATAAAATGAAAGAATTGCATCTAGATTTGAGAACAGGAATTTCCGGCAAATTGAGCTAAACAACATTATAAAGGCTTTATAATATTAAAGAGCAAAGACTCATTCTGGAATCTCCCAGACTGACGCTGGGTTTCAGGACGGAATAAATTAACCACAGAATCAGCCTCTGAAAGGACTCTTGGTGCAAAAAGTCACCGATTGTCCCCCGCCCCCATCCTTTTCTCTCCTGATTTCCACCCCCTTTGCCACCCCGAACACACGCTGAAGGATCTCATCCAAGTCCCACGTTCACAGAACCTATTCTCCAATTCAATCCAGTAGTTTTACATTTGAAAGAATGTTTAACTTTTCACTCCAGTATTCACAGGCAGCCCTAGATGAAGCCTTAAGCCTGTACGAGATTAGCTCGAAAGATAATACATGGATCACACAGAGCTTTAGTTAGTTTCATTCCTGGTCACAAAGCTACATAACTTAAGCACTCAGAGAGAGAGAGGGGTGGGTGCGGGGGGCACCATAGCTTCTGATACCGCTCATCTGCTTCATTTTTGTTACAATGAAAGCCCAGAGATGTTTATACCTAAACTATTTAAATGGACGATGTGTATCGGAGATGTTTCAATATTCTATCAAGATCAGTATAAAAAGAGGATAAAACTATTTCCTTCAGAAGTTTAAACCAATATGTGTTCAACAAAGGGCACCAATTTAATAAAAAACAACACAAGTACCAGACTCGTAGCCTCTGCCTCGAAAATCTCCACATAGGGGTTGGGGGGAGGGGGCATTTAGAGGCAAACTATCCAGTCATTAATGATGCGATGCGGACGCACAGACAGACTGGTGATTGTGGAGCTCTGTCCAAGCTCCTCCAAAGCAGTCGAGGTATATTCACTTCCAGATTTTCTTTGAAAGGACGTTGTTCTCAGGAACAGACCATTCTTTAAAAAAAAAACCTCAGCTGCAGGTCTGCCAAATTGCACAGCCGAGTAACCTGGCACAGCAGTGGATGTTAAACCTAATGCAGTGTGACCTTTCACAACACAAGCATTTTCCCCATGGTTTTATAATTCAAGTTGAACAACGTGCGGCAACAGATGTAATTGTTAACACAGGTCTCCGGAAAGGGGAGGGGTGGGTGGGGGGGGAGTGCTCACCCCCATAGACACAAAGGCAGCAAAGTGCTCTGCAAGATATTTCACCAAATGCCAGTATCCCTTTTAATCAATCTTCACCATGATGCCGTATGGGTCTGAAGTGACAAATGAATGATAAACAGCTGGGATGAGTATAATTTTGTTGAAAGATTAAAACAGTTTAACACAGGCAGAAGAATGCAATATTAACTCATAAAGCTGATTATGGGGCAAATGATGTCACTGGAGCAACAGTACTGATTTGGCTAATGCCTTCTGAGACTACTTTTGTGCCTCTTCTTTTGAAACCACAGATTTGCAAAACTATTCTTCAGAGACTGCTGAGTGAAACACAATAACCATTGAACAGCGGGGTCCTTAAACTGTATTAAAGGCTGCAGTCATTTATTAAAGTGCCATCACTGATACAGCTGATGGGAAAGAGGGGGAACACAATCCTCACTGCCAATTTGGCCTGTGTGACAAGCTTAATGTAATTTTCTTTCTGAAGCGACATTTGTAACAAAATTGCTCACAAGCCAGAGTCCCCCTTTTCGTTTTGTTTTGGTACAGCCCGAAATTAGACTACATGTGTGCTTGTCATTCTGAGGCATGCGGGGATTGGCTGCTGCCTCCCATTCATTTAGCGAGTGAGTGTATGTATGTGGAGCCTGGATTCGGCTGAGTGTTTCAAGTCTGGGCGAGGATCACTTAATGTCTGGGAAGGATCTGGATCTTCTCTTCGCAGTTGTTGGCTGATTTATTCTTGCTATGAGCACAGCGCATTATTATGTGCAGAAGGACATAAGGGGAAAGCATTCTTATCCACCGCAGGATGGCTGTGGGATAGCCTTCAGAAAGGTAAGCTGAGAAACAGCCGTGTCTCTGATCTGGGTAAAGAACACACTGTGTTGTGGTGCCGTATACCGTTACACATTCCTATGTCAGAGTGATTTATGCGCTTCTTTCTCAAGATGCTCACAATCAAACTAGATGCAATATCCCAAGTAAAGGTTCTCACGTTCTAAACCTGAGATAGCAAGTTCTTTCATTTTGTATGAGCATTTCATGCAGGTTTTACTGCAGCATCTCAACCCGGAATTCTGTATGTGCCCTCTGAATAGGTCATGAGTCAGAAAAGTTAGCGTTTTATAACGATGCCTTGTTTTGTTCACAAGCTACGTTTTTTTTGTTAACATTTAGTGTACGTTTTTGCTGTGTTGAAGCACCTATAGAGCAATTCTTAAGCCTCCAGCTAGTAAACAACAGACTGCCATTAAACTCTTCCGTTATGCCCCGTGGCTTATGTGAATGTGGAATGCTTTATCAAGGAAAAATGCCCACAATTTATGGAGCTATTGGAGAGCAATATTTTGGGAAGTTGCAGCAGTTCGATTGGTAGAATGTGGTTGCCTGGGTAAACATCCCATGTTTTGTCACATATCGTTTTTTTAAAATGGATTCAGCATAGATCAATTATTCAAATCCCCACCACGAGCAGCCTGCTGTCATTCTATTCAAGGTCTCAAAGCTAAGTTACTTACTTCATTTTGGCAAAAAAAAAAGAGATAAGAAGGAGGGAAAAAGAGACAGTCGAAAAGGGGCTTACAGGATTCCTAGGTTTGCCAGTGTCTCTTGAGCAAAACCTGATGAGAAACAATTTATTCTTTTTTGTATTCAGTCATGTTCCCTTTTTGCCCTCCGCTGCTAACAGGTTATAATCTGATGCTTCTTTTGCTTCTGAAGCCAAGCATCCACACTGTCTACATAGAACTCAGACATGTATGTTTTGGCATTTTGTGTTGAGCTTAATTACTCACTCTGAATAATAGTATTTGTGTTTTTGTACTTCCCCCTGACGTACAAAAGGAAAGCTTTGGGGGTCATGAGGAGCAGGTTTATTACCAAACCAATGCTGGGCAATAAAAAGCCAGCTTTACTGCTGTTGTGAGCTAAGCCTTTGCTATTCCTAGTCTTCCAATTAAGACTATATGATTCGACAAGATTGGCTTGTTAGGGAGTTTGTGAATGTCTGCTTGTTGCTTTGCAACTGTGGAGGCAGAAGTGAAGTGGTCATTAAGTATGTGATGGAATCGTGTCTTTTGTGTGTGCATGCCTGTTTCTTCTTCGCCTGTGCAGGGTACAGATGACGGGGCAGAGGTGCTGAAGACTCTAGTTTCAGTCACAACTAAAGGTTTCAAGATCTTTTGAAAGCATGGACACTCAAGTAACTAGTCCATTACGTGAAGAAAAAAGCTAGATCGCAAGGCATGTTTTGTAAAAACAAAAAAAAGAGCATAATGTGTGAATCTTATTTGCCTTCCCACCCCATGAAAGGAAGGTCTGTTCCCTTCTGATCCTGTCCTCCTTAACATCTCAAAGCTTGATTACCTCTGCTGATGAAGTAGTTGCCTCTGTCTTCTCCTTTTGAGCCACTCCGATGACTTGTAAAAATTGAAAGGAAATGGTCATTGTAATTAATTGGAAAATTCTTCTCTTACTGTAGGTATTTTTTCTCTGAGTAATTATACATGCTGATTTCATCAAGAGCATTGCTTTGATGCTGCTGTGTATCAAAACAGTTGAATAGATCTATTCAACTGAACTATCATGTGCGCTGCAATCGGATCTGTGAGAACATCAGTTCTGTTCAGAAGGTTATAATAGTGTTGAGGGAAGAGACACTAGCTTTCAGACAGGTTGGCACTAATGCCTATCATCCTTGGGAGGGAAGTGACAGTGGATCCCAGCTTATGTTTAGATACTTCACATAATGTAGAAAGCTTACCTTTGATCAGACCGGTTCACTGGCAACTCAAATTTAACATGAAATAACTTCCGTTATCAGTGATTAGAGTTTGTTGTGGAAAGAAATTAGCTTGAGTTTATCATACAAATATTTAGATTTGGAATTAAAGTGCTTCCCTGTTTCGTGTACACGGGCTATTATAAAGCTGTGCCTGTCGAATGCCAACATGCTTTTTGGAAAAGATCTGTAAGACATTGGTGATTGTCTCTCACAAAAATAATATTGATTATAATAATATTGAAAAAGTCTTAATTGTGATCAAAGAAAACCCCCCCACTGTGGTGCTGTTATACCGATCAGCAACACATAGATATGTATTCACTGTTGGTGCCGCCCAGTGGTTTTAAAGAATTGCATCATTAATAACAGGAAACACAGGATTTGGTGCAGAAATTTCAAATTGTGGAGTGGTGTTGGCCAGCAGACATCTCGCTGCATCACCGGTGTATGGCAGCACCTGTATTTACTTCATTGGGTTGATTTCCAAATACAACTTAAATAAATGTGCCCGAATACTTGAATCTGAGACTCACCTCACACAACGACAGAATAATGTCTCAGTAAAAATAATGTGCAGTTGTTTGGCTGTTCTCTTCCCCCCCCCCCCCCACCCCCATTCCCTTCTAAGTTTTAGATAATACATCTTATAATTCTCTTCTTTCCTTCCATGTTATGATTTCACTTATTATTATCATAGTCTGCAAATGGTAACTCCGACCAAGGAGTTGTCTTATTAATGATTGTGGTTAATGAGCCTGAATAGTTAGCATCAATTGGTAATTTTGGTCCTTTAGGATAAGGTTGAGCCTGATCCTGTACCCTAAATAGGAAGTCTGGCTAATTTATCTTCGTCAGTCAGGGATTTTAAAATCAAATTTAACACCCCACTTCCACCTCATATGAGGTGCGAAGTAAAGACTGGAACAAAATATAAAATGATTTCGCAGTTTACAATACTAATTTGTTTATTTATTCTCTGAAACATGAGGAGTGGGATCCTTAAATTTGGCCATTGATGTATTTGGGTCGACAAAATAATATTTTTTTTCTCGCCGCAAATTTAAGTTGGTCGTTCTTTAGTTCTAAACAAAATTAAGGTGGTAATAAGATAAACTTCCATGCAATACGTTTACATTATAGCCAATTTAAATTTTGAATAAAAGCATTATAAAATTCAGAAACAAAGATCCTATTACAAATGGAATTGCACCTCATTTAGTTGCTCATCTATATCTTTCTTTGTTCCCTTTACAAATGTACTTTTCATCTTCTTAAACAAAGGGGAGGGGGTGGAAAATGTGCCAAAGAGGGAAGGTTTTAAAAATTACTGAGAAACAAATGATTTGTTTTTAATTCCAAAAGTGTAAAAATAAACGTGGGAATAAAATGGTCTTCACTGCCTTATACATTTTTAATAAAGTCAGTGAGCAAAGACCACATATGCACGAGTATTTTCAGGTTAGTGCTAGGTGTGTAATTAAGTCACTGCACCATGATTCAGACGTGTGGGTTGCTTCAACTCTATCCTTCAATTCAAAAATAAAAATATGCATCACCGTTTAAAGATAAAAGCCCACAAAGTGAATTGTGCCACAGCTTGTGATTCATTTTCACAACTGATTTTTTTTGTTGTTGCTAAGTGCCAGTACCTATAAGCTGTCGTTCTCCTAATAATACAAGAGGTTCATGAGATGTCCGTCACTATTGAATTATTCTGTTCAGTACAGGAAAATGACCTGTGGAAAAGAGATGATGGAAAAAAATGTATTGCCAATTGGGAAAAATTGGCTATGATATTATCTCAAAGAAATTCTATTCCATTAAGATATACAAACTTAGTAGTAAATCAAAGGCTTGGAGGAATAATTTATAGCTTCCAGATATCGCTGTTACCGTTAGATATATTTTCTCTGTTAATTGGTCCAAATAGTCAGAACCAACTTTAAAGAGAACAGATGCTTCATAAAATTGACCTTAGTGGTTGCCAAAGATGAAGAAAGACTGGAAAACACAACAAGCATGTTAATGAGTGCGTTGCAATGTGTAATATTTTTGTCATAGCTGAATAGCTACAGATATGTGAAAACGGAGAAATACGGGTGTGAGACTGGTAACATTGATACGTGTTAGTAGGTGTGACAGAGTCTATGAAAATTATGCAAGAATCATGTTTGCTGATGAGTAAATGATGGAAATGTGCCTTGAGCAGTAGGAGAGTTTGGTTATGCGGTAGATAAATTAATTCCTTTGAAGATGCATTCTCTGAATTTGACCACCTGTGTGAGGTAATTGAACTCTTCCCAGCACAGGTCTTTCTGGCCAGTGCCTCCCATTCCCTTCATGGGCCTTTAGGGCCTCCTGGCCCAGAGGTGGAAAGAAGGAGAGATACTAAGGCCACCAGTATCTCATCTGAAGAACTGGCAGTGCCCACTCTGGCCTGCAACTTCATTGGCTGCACTTTACCTTCCTATCAATCCTTACGGACACTTGCAATGCTCCTGTTGCTTGAGTGCAGTTCAGGTGTGCAATGCATCATGCTAGCCATGCATGTTCCTGAACCCCGCGCTTGTGAGTGCAGTCATTCAGGGGCACATTTAATACTGGACTGCACACTACAATCGGTGAGACAACCAGGGAGCACAATGTTTGTGTGCTGTTTGCTTGAATAGGACCTGGTGTGGGGTAAATGCATGCCGTACGGATTTTTTCTCCTGTGATGTTTGATAATTACACCGAACCATTGGTTTTAGTTAGTGAGAGAATATGTCAGTGCATAAACTGAACATTCCCATTCATGTCATGTAATTTGTGCTCTGCCTTGGCTCACTGTATGCTGTTGCTTCATTCTGAGCTGTTTTCTCAGCTACGTCTGTCAGTGGCGGCTTGCTATTGTCTCCTACTATCAGCGGTATTATGAGGAGGCAAGATCAAGGCTATCTCAGCTGGATAGGGAACTAAACCTATGCTTTTGGCATTGTTCTGAACCACACACTAGGGCGCAGTAGCACAGTGTTAGCATTGTTGCTTCATAACACCAGGGTCCCAGAATTGATTCCCAGCCTGGGTCACTGTCTGTGCTGAGTCTGCACGTTCTCCCCGTGTGTGCGTGGGTTTCCTCCGGGTGCTCCGGTTTCCTCCCACAAGTCCCAAAAGATGTGCTTGTTAGGTGAATTGTACCCTGAATTCTCCCTCTGTGTACTGGAACATGTGCCAGAGTGTGGCGACTAGGGGATTTTCACAGTAACTTCATTGCGATGTTAATGTAAGCCTACTTGTGACAATAATAAAGATTGTTATTATCTAGCCAACTGAGACTAATCAGCCTCCAACATTCTTGTGGCATGGAGTAATCTACTTGAGTAATGATTGCATATCAAATAATTCAGCATTTACATTTCTAGTTTCCATGTAGATTAACTTTCTATGTAGATTTCCATGTCTTTCAGAGCCTTAGTGGATTGATCTGCCATCAGGTGAAATTAATAGTATATTTTTTGAATTGAAAGCTTGTAATTCCAGTGTGGAAACAGTGGACAGTTTGAGCAATTAAATTTAGCAGTAAACATGTAAGTCAGTTGGAATGATCTTAGTGAAGCTTGCATGCACAGAGTCAGCAATATGTTTGTAGTTGGGTAAACACACCAATAAATCTGTTTGTCATTATTTCAGAGGATTGACATATTTACTGCTATTTTCCATACATATATTTTGATGCGACTCTGGTTTGGAAATTTTTAATTGATAAATCAAATCAGTGTGCCCATCTAATTTAGTATGTACATTGTAAAATTGTTCACTATGATTGTTGCTAATTTGCTGTTGTCTCTTAATTTGGCTCTGTTTAATTACGTTTGCTCAAGAGTCGCCAGGTATCTTTCGATACCGCCACACGGTTCAAAACCGAATATTGATCAAAGACTCAATACACCAGTTAGTAAGTTCAAAAGCAATGCTCATTTATTTACACACGGTCAAATATACTCATGCATAAAACTCTACAACCTAAACTATCACTATTACTAAAAACCTATACTTCGCTTTGGGTGCCCACTCAGTCAGAGGAACAATGGCCGTTGCTCGGTTCTGAGGCTGCTGGGTTGAGCTGTTTACAGGATAGCAACTAGGAGCGTCAATCTCGTAGCGTGCGTTAACTTGGAACTTACTTGGTCTGGAGTAGCTTTGGCAGGTCTCTCCTCGCTGAGAGCCAAGGCCAAGAGAGAGATTCTCTCTTGGGGAATCTTTTTTATACCCAAAAGGGCTTCACGTGCTTTTGGGTGGGCCTTGAACTTGGCCCCAATTAATGGGCCGTTTCCCAATTGTCCTTATCGATTTTCCTCCAATAGAGGGGTGGGTTCCCTGGTTGCTGGGCGTGTCCTAGGTGGCCGTTGGTTTGCTTTGTTTTAGTCTCCTCTGGCGCCGGAGTGTCTGTCTTAGCATTGTTTACCTAAATGTTGCCTTTTTGTTCCCGGGGATGTGTCTCAGAAATTAGTATGTAGATAGTTCTGCAGTCTCGGTCTTGTCTGGGAGCTATGGCTCCAATCAACAGACAGACCTTGCACCTGCTTGCTTTTTCGGTATTATCCAATTTTCCCTGCATTCTTTGCAAAAGTGTCCATTTTATAATCGGGAAGTGGCCATCCCAGATGGCTACATGAGTTATGTGAGTTACCCAGGACCCTATACTTCCCGTTGCTTTCCCTTTGGCAATGCCGAAGCCAATCTGACTTAATTTGCCAACCAATCACCATCCTTTCATGTAGTATAACTTCTTGCAACCTTTTGAAATTTAGCATTCTTGCATTTCTCCTAATTAGTGCAAGATGAAAAACCGCTTTTTATTCCAGCAATGCTCATGGTAATTCCTACCAAATGAATCTTCATTGGTTATGTTTTGTAGCACTCCCTTGGTTTGACCTGTAACTGAGAGGACTTTCCATGTGAAGGAATGGATTTTCTGGGTGAGGGAGAGTTGTCTAAATTTTATCAATGTTTTTTGATGCTCCATAGGTTATTGCTCTTTGATTTTCCCCTGGGACCTAACAGTAGATATTGTGTGATCCAGAGCTGGTGTAGCAAAGGGATGTGGCCAATCCTCTGGCTCTCCAGGTAAAGTCCACAACGCTAGATCTGGGTGAGATTTCATTCCAGTCTGAGTTTGTACCAGTCGAATCCAGCTTAATATTCATACCTACTCTTTTATGACAACATTTGTACACATGCATGGTGAAGATTGCTGCTTTGTTGCTTAAAAACTCTAAAATATGAAAGAAATGATCTGCAGAATTGCTAGACCAACAAAGATTCATCAGCAGTAATGAGAATAAGAACACCTGCCGGTGAAGTAAAAAATAATTTTTCAGCTCATCGAGAAAATGTTAACATCTAGTTATGCAAGCATTACTAAATACATTTCCTTTTTGGAAAGTCTGTTTCCACTTGGTGATATATTGGTTGGAATGTTCCGGTTGTTAGAAGATGAGGGACAATATGCTGTGAAGTAATTGTTTATTTCTCTGGTTAGAAATTATATTTTAGTTTGCCCATACCCTTGGAAGAGGTGGACTGGTGAAATTGGAGTCCAATTTAGTTCTGAAAGTTTCCAACATGCGTGTGGTCATTACCAGAACAAACTGAATCAACATCATGGGCGAGATTCTCCGACCCCCTGCCGGGTCGGAGAATCGCCGGGGGCTGGCGTGAATCCCGCCCCCGCTGGTTGCCGAATTCTCCACCACCGGATATTTGGCGGGGGCGGGAATCGTGGCGCACCGGTTGGCGGGCCACCCCCCGCGATTCTCCGGCCCGAATGGGCCGAAGTCCCGCCGCTAAAATGCCTGTCCCGCCGGCATAGATTAAACCACCTACCTTACCGCCGGGACAAAGCGGCGCGGTTTGGGCTCCGGGGTCCTGGAGGGGGGCGCGGGGCGATCTGGCCCTGGGGGATGCCCCCACGGTGGCCTGGCCCACGATCGGGGCACTCTTTCCCTTCCGCCTCCGCCACGGTCTCCACCATGGTGGAGGCAGAAGAGACTCCCTCCAATGCGCATGCGCGGGAATGCCGTCAGCGGCCGCTACCACTCCCATGCATGCGCCGTCCGGAGATGTAATTTCCGCGCCAGCTGGCGGGGCACCAAAGGCCTTTTCCGCCAGCTGGCGGGGCGGAAATTCGTCCAGCGCGGGCCTAGCCCCTTAAGGTTGGGGCTCGGCCCCCAAAGATACGGAGCATTCCGCACCTTTGGGGCGGAGTGATGCCCGACTGATTTGCGCCGTTTTGGGCGCCAGTCGGCGGACATCGCGCCGTTTCCGGAGAATTTCGCCTAATATCTTTATTCTATTGAGGATTGGGCGCAAGTTTGATTTCTGAATTGTGCAATGTAGAATGTTGTGAAATGCTCAGGTAAGGCAAAGCCTTTGAATTTTAAAATAATTTTGCAGAGTTTGGCACATGGATTTTGCTCATGGTTGACAGTTTGCCTCTGTGCACAAAGGCCTCCTATAATTAGAATTTCTGAGACACTGCCACCTTCAGAAACTCAGCAGAGAATCGGGTCGCCATGAAAAATTAAACCTTTCACCTTTGGGACTTGGATTATAATCCAACTCAGGCAAATATGATTAAAGTTTCCTACACTGTTGTGAATTAATTTAGACAGTCCTAGTGGGTAGATGTCCAAGCTACAAAACTGCCTATATTCTGATAGTAAATCGTCAGTGCTACTCATAGAGACCACATGATGGCTGCTGTGAGAAATATCACCGTTATGTGGTCTCCTGAGGTTGGAACAAGAACATGGGAACTTTACTATGCTTCTAATGGTACTGCCTCTCATTGTGCTACACAGTTAACTGTCTTGATGCTGACAGTGTTTCCATTTCTCAGGGTTCACATCCTTCATCTTAGATAAGGAGTCAAAAGCAACAGGTACTGTACTCCAGGCAAGTGTTTGGCCGTGCCAGTCTGAGATTCACTCCAAATCTGGAAAACCTATTTTTGTTGCTTGAAATTTCTGTTACATGAATAGGCTCTGAAACCAATAACAGTTTATTGTTATTTTCAAACTTCATTCACCTCAGTGAATAGAAGTAATATTCCTCAGTCATTTTTGAGTGTGGAGCTACATTTTTAGAGCACTCATGACACTCCAAAGAATGAGGAGTAAAATGCTTTCTATTTACAAATCAATCTGTCAGAATGTAGGACATGATTGTTTTATAAAAGTACTATTCGTAAAAAGTCTTTTTGAAATCTGAAAGGGCAATTTTCCATTCAAAAACAGAAAGAGCTATTCTCCAAACCTATCTTGTGACATCTTTGCTGTGGCAAGAAAATGGTTGTCAAGTTGTAATGCCAGAATCGACTCCATTTGTTCTGAATTCCAAAAACAACAATATTCCTCTGGCTCTAGCATGAAGCATGGAACATATAATTTATAACATTTTATCTGTTGCAATTATGAGGTTTATAAGATGCTTATGTTTTGGGATAGTTTCTTCAATTTTTAATAAAATGAAGGGGGTAATGTGGTCTGTGGTCTGTTCTGAAGTCTACCAGACAGTTACACGGGCTGCTTATGCCATTGTCTTCGATGGAGAGACTCCAAAATCCCCAAAGTGTTGAGAATATCAGTTTGTACATAGTTGTGCTTTAAATTGTCTATTCACTTTTAAGATAGGAGAGTTAGGGTCTCAAGGATAACTAATTAAAATGTCTACCTGGCTACAAGGCCCACGTGATGCACATTGGCATCAAGATAGGTTTTTAAGAGGGAAATGTTTTTAAGATATCCTTGAAATCTCACAGATACGTTAGTCTGCTAGGATCCAGGATAATGAGAACAGCAAGACGCTGTGGTTTACTGCACAGCAATGTAGTTGAGAACTCACACTTCGATTGGAAAGACCACATTCAAAAGGAATTAAAGCATGGCTGGAAGATGTCCTATCTTTAGCTAGAGGAAGAAGTCTCCAGGAAAACCTGCACCAGGAAATCCAGCTCTGGAGTTAAACATTTTCAGGCTGGGAATGAAAAAGATTGAATGTAAACCCGGAGGAGCTAAGTATTATTTTGCTATGATTCTGAAAGAATTGAGTATGTACTTAAAGGCGAGTGTAACATATACCTCATCGTGCTTTGTTTTAGTGGTGTAAAAAATTCTGTTCTGAGGTTTACAGTATACGTTGATTACAGAAGTGCTTAGCCACCAGTGGTTTTAGTCTGTTACAGTAAGCATGTTAAAAGATGAGACTTGGATCAAGCTATTAACTGGTAGCTTGAATTTATTTTTAAAGTTTTCAATCTTTATGATGATCAGAACAGAATAAAAAATAAATATTCTGCAAATTGTGATGGGTGCATCTGGCTAATCATAGAATTTATAGTGGAAAAGGAGACCATTGAGTGGGCACCAGTCCTTGGAAAGAACACCCTAGTTAAGTCTGGTCGTGCTGTGAGGAATGTAAACAATAACTTTTTTTGCATGGTTTCTCTAATTTAAATATTAACTACACTAACATACATACTGGTAATCAATAGGACTTGTTACAACATCCATCAGTCGGCCTTCATCTGTAACAAGCTGTCTTCTCTAGCTATGATCCAAATGAGACCTGACTCACCAGCTGCTTTAATGCAAAAAAACTGTGTCAGATGCACTGATGAGCATAATAAATGCTGCACCCTGAAGTCCAAACATAAAAGGATTGTGTCTCCATAGTTTTTGATAACGTCTCCATCTTACATCCCCATCTTAACAATATTGTGTTTCATTGCAAGTGCTATTTGCATGCTTGTCAAACAGAACAAAGCTTCACCTATATACATTAGTGAATCTGAATTATTGTCAGTTGTCACCCTGTACTTTTCCTTTAGGGCATCGATTCCTACCAAATTATTTTACTGATGCTGGTCATCTTTTGGTACATTGTTTAAGTTGTCATCGGCAGGTATGAGCCTAAAACGTTTAACCATGGAGGGCATCATAAGCAAATATCCACACATAAACCCCATTGAGAAGGGGTCACGAGTGAGGGAACAATCGGAAAACCCTGACTTTGCCTCATTAGTCCAGACACATTGAAGCCAATGGTAGGCAATCTACTGCCATCCAAGTTGACAGCAACTAAGTGCAAAACCGAAACCAACTCCATGGATCAGCTACTTGCTCCCTTTACTAATTGAGTCTAGAGGCGAGATGGATTTGGCGCACATATTTGCAGATGAATAAACCTATTCACATTAATTACAGGTACAGTTGGATGATTGGGTGGTTCGGAGTGCCAGATGGATATAATGGTTTTGACTGCAGCATTAGCAGCCAGTGCTGAGTACTTATTAAAAAAATTGGGTTTATTCCACGTCAGGTCTGCAAGCATTTTAGAGCACAGGTAAGCTGCTCAGGTTCTGTCGAACAGTCTGTGCTTCATTGGGAAGAACAGATGTGACCCATTTTTAAGCTTTTTAAAAAATATTCCACTTTGCAATGAAAAAGCCTGGAAGGAGCAGGCTTGCACAGGCTTTACCCGAATGCACGTGTTTCTATATGTGCTGTATGCTGTGCTTAAAATAGGATCTAAGTATATGTTTAGGTAGATGATCATTCATTCATATTACCAGGAAGATTCTTCTTATTTCTTTTTTTGAATTTGTCCCCCCAAAATCTTGTGAATGTTTGTTTATTTCTATGAAGCATGCTGTGCATATAACATTATGATGGAGCAACAAAGGCACAGCATAAGTAAACACTGCATCTGCTTTTCTTTATCAAGTTACTGTATTTGCACATTATATCTACATGACAAAGTGATAGAATGCCATCGCATGTAGAAGCTGAAAACCTCATTATTATTGCACAGTCCAGCAATATATTACTACTTTAGCAGAATATAATACATTTCACTGCTGCCTCAGGGCTCTACTGCAACTTAAATATGAATGAAAAATGATGTGAAATTATGCTGCATTAAATGCCATGTGTCATTAGGAGTTCCTGAGTTGCTGTTTACACACATTCATTATGTGCTGATGCAGCTGTTCAGAAAGTTGGCAGTCAGTAATGCCAGTATATGACTACCTCTTTAGTTTCAAACTTGTGTGTGCGCGCATGCGTGGGCTGCTGGCCAGTCTGTTTGTATATACGTTATTTAAATCTAGGCCCTTCTGCTAGGAACATTCAAAATGATGTACAATGTGACAATTTGAACGGATTCAATCTGTTTTGAGAAAAGGGATACAACTTGGTGCCAACAAAACTAACTTGCATTCAACAGCAAGTTTGATACTTCTCATCCTCTTGCATTATGGCGATTTGTGGCTATTTCAGTACTTAATTGTCCAGGTGTTAGATATAGGAAAGCTGAAGTTATTATATTTCCTTTTTCTTCCAGCAAAGGAAGCACTATTCAGGCCCCACTCCTGACTTATAATTTAAAGTCTTATACTTTTCATCAGATATATTTTCTTTACATTGTTATTAAGGTCACACATCACCATCACTGTTGTACTAATAACACAGTCTATTAGGAGGTAGCACAACATAAGTTGCAGATATTCATTCACAACACTTGAGTAAGAATGACAGTGATCTTTTTTGTGAACCTTTGATCCTGAGACCCATCTCTATCCCTGAAGCAACTGTCATCCATATTTTTGTCATCTCTAGACTCAAACTATTCCAGCTCTCCAAATCAGCCTCCCATCTTCCACCTTCCATAAACCGTGAGTTCATTTAAAACTCTACTGCCACCATCCTAACATGTTCACCTGGACCCTCGCTGCCTACTGCATTGTCTCCAGATCTACCATTACCTCATCCTCATGTTCAGTCTCTCCATGATCTTTCCCTTCTCTAGCTCTATACCATCCTCCAGTCCTCCAATTCTCATAGCTTCAATTAACTAGGCCCTAACCTCTGGATTCCTCCCAATAAGCTATTCCTTTTCATCTTCTCCCTTTAGGAACCAAGCTTTTTGTCACCCTTCCTAATATGTTATTTGATGTCAGTTTATGTCCGCTTACATTTTGGTGAGGTGCTTTGCTTCATTTTTCTAGGTAAAGTTACAGTGGGAGTTGATTATTTCTCATGTGTGGGGAATGTGATGATTGTCCCTTTTCACGGCTGCTTCAGTTTTGGTGCCACGGCTAACTCTAACCCTAGCTGGTAAACAGTACCATTTTGTGCGCTGTGCAGCCCCAGGCATATTTTTAACAATTTCTATGGCCAGCGCTATCTCCATTGCTCGTTTAACATTTATATCAACCGCTGCAAGCAATCTGTGTCGAATAGCACAGCTGTTCCTGCCACAGACTAACCGATCCATAATGTATCATTTAGGGTAGTTCCAAAATCAAAATACTCTGATAATTGCTTCAGTTCAGCAATGTAAGTCACTATTGAGTCGTCTGCGGCTCTCACCTACAAATTAAATTTGAACCTCTGGAGTATAACTGATGGCAGAGATTGCAATTGAGCCTTCACTAAATTCACAAGCTCACTGAATGATTTGGTGTCGGGAGTGCTTGAGGATGTAAGATTGAGTAAGGTTATGGGTCTGACTTCCACAAGCAGTGCTTTATGTTTCACCTCTGCTATTTCATTTGCTCAGAAATAATACCTGAGGTGTTCGACGTATTGTGCCTAATTCTCCATGGAGGAGTCAAGTGGGTCTATTCGCCCAAAGAAAGGCATTCTGCTGAGTTTTTAAAAACATTTCTCAGATTTTGATTAAAACAGGATATTCACAGGTGTTAGGCCAGAGACCATGTCAGTTTACTTTATCCTCATTGCTAGATGTAATGATGCACTTGCAGACACTTCATTAGTGAACGAAAAGGGATTTATTTAATGATCTTCAAGAGGAGCAGCATGTTTGTAGCTAACTCTAAAATGCCTCTGCTGAAGAGTACTCATCCCCCTGGGATGATTCTCCACTCTGGATCCTGATTGCTCAATCAGGCCAGGTGACTCTTCCTCTGCTGTGTGCTGTGTTGTACTGAAAGGAGTGTCTCCAGCTTGGCAGATAATTGCTGTTTCACACCTCATTGAGATTTGATTTAAACTTTTCAACAGCATCATTATTTTTAGACTACAAAATAACAGACTCACTGTTTCTGATGGGCAAAAAAAATGTGGCAGTGCTCACAAAAATGTTTTTTGGTGCCAGACCCATCCTTGTTTGTATGCTTACTGCATACAGTTCAAACATTAAGTGACAAAGCAAAATTAATCGGTTGAATATTGTTAATTAAATTTTGCAAAGAGTAATTTCAGCATCGCATGGGCGGTAAATCCAATTGGTGCCAACACAAAACATTTTTCTTTTGACGTGTGCAATATCGAGGCTGTTGCTCCAGTGCCCGAGAGTTAGAAGTTGGAAAATTAGCAGTGTCCTGTGAATACAACATGAGAAACACTGGTGTCAGTGCCCTGAAACATAAAGTTACCCAATCCTGCCAGAGTTCAGAGGCATGAAAAAGTTCATTCCTTGCTTTTATTTTACAGTGTATATTACATGTTCCATTATACTTGTCACCTAAAGCAGTCACATTATTGAAATTGATTGATTGTTTTAGAGCATTCCACCCTTTTAGTCTCTTGGCGTTTACTTTTGGTATTATCAGAATCCACCACCAGTGAATACTAATGCACAAAAATGCTGCTATTGTGTGTGATAAACTACCTACAGCAAATCAGAGAACAGCGAATTGCTGTTCAGTGTTGACGTTATTCACTGAACACAAATATAAATCATTGTGGGACAGGCTTGCTGTCACTCATTTTTTTACTTCTTGATTCCACATTTTTTAAACAGTCATCTGTGTATGAGGCGGAGAATCACCTTGTGCAATTTTTGACACTGTGAAAGCAATAGTGTGACACTACCCAAAATGTTCACCAAACATAGAAAAACTTGTCAAATAATTTGTTTTTTCAGGGGAACGGTCTACAGAGTAAAATCACACTCTTCGATCTTAGCAGACTATTTGTTACTGTGTATGAAATTATTTGGTTTGCTATTTTGAAAAGGGCATTAGTTTACTTGGGTTGCTTTATTTCTTTGTTCTAATACTGTACACTGCACACCCCCAATGCATATTCTAATCACAGAAAATGTTTCAACAATGGTCTGTATGTGAGCACGTTATCATCCATTTCTCTTTGAATCTCAGCAGGGCCTTGCTGATCAGTCTGGAAAAGCCTTAAACAAAATGTTGCAAACACTCAGTTGGTTTGTAAGGAAATTGCCACAAACTGGCATTCTCATGGTGTGGCTGTAGGTCGAGAAAAGTCTATTTCACCAGTTTCACTCTATTTTATTGTTAGGGTATGATTCCTCAAACATCAGCCCTCCAGACATTGAGTGTGTCAACAGATTACCTTTACAATGATATAATAATAATCAGAGAAATGCCATTTAAACTTGGTGAATGTTGATCAACTAATGTGGCTCAGATTTTTCTAGTCCATAATCTTTTAATGGTTTAGACTCCAAATTCAATGGAGATGGATTGTTTTAAACATCTAAATATTGAAAGGACATGAAACCAAAAGAAAGCATTTTACAGCTTTGGACCTTCTGTGGACTTCAGCAACGTTTTCCAGTCTTGTGACAGGTATTAAAACACTGTCTGTCAGTGTGTGCAACTAGCTTCTGAATATTTGCTACATGCTTTCCGGCATGGGCAATGATTGCTGCAGAAAAATCCCTTGTCTCTGCTTTTGTAATGGCATTGTAATAGTAATTGATTTTCATGGACGTCTGCACAACTGAAACACAGTCTAAAGTTACCAATACTGATTTGCTAATGTCTTGCAAAAGCTGTGTACGATGAATATATTCTAAGTTTGATTTTCAAATCTGTTGCATTTGAATGTACATGAAAGAAAGACATATAAACTGATTATAGTCTGCAAACTCTGTTGCAAAAGATAACTGCAGTGTTTGGCTGGAAGGACTAATCTGTCACCAACAATAATTTTTAAATGAAATGTTTACGTCAAACACTGAAATCTGCATAATTACATACATTTGCAATTAGATTTATCAGGGACCCCAAATTTTTCCCGTGCATCATAATATATTTTTAAGCAATGTTGTCTTGGGCTGTTTTTGCTTTGTTTTTACTTTGCTATGTAAAAAGCCGAGATACATGAAGATTTCCGTCAGGCTAGCTCTTAATCAGAATGCCATTTGATGATTAAATACTGCGAATAGCAAAACATTTAGAATTTCAGTGATCCAGAATTTTTCACTCTCAATGGGATTGGTCCATGTGTCACAAAGTGTGGGTGGGATTTGTTTACAAACAGTAAAATTTGCTATTATTGTCAAAAATGTTAGAAATCGCTGTTGGCAATCTTAGCAGATACACGTGCAATGCATTTTAAATGTTATTCATCTGTCTGTCATTTCATGTTGACAATAGCCCAGACAAAGTGATTGGATTAACATCTCTGATATAATAGTAATCAGAGGAATGTCATTTGAACTTGATGAATGTTGATCAACGAATATTGCTCAGATTTTTCTAGTCCATAATCTTTTAATGGCTTAGACTCCAAATTCAATGTTGATGGATTGTTTTAATCATGTCAAATTAATGAAAGAAAGTTTGTTTTCTCTAATTCTTAGTAAATTATATTCTTTGGATCATGCTGTCAGTGTCGAATTTGCACGTTCTCCTGGGTGCTCCGTTTTCCTCCCACAGTTCAAAGATGTGCATGTTAGATAGATTGGTCATGATAAATTGCCCTTTAGTGCCAGGGATGTGCAAGTTATGCTGTGGGGTTCCGGTGATAGGGAGGGCTGGACAAGGTAGAGTGCTCTTTCAAAAGGTCGGTGCAGACATGATGGACAAAATGGTCTTCTTCAGCTTGGTAGGGATTCTATGATTCATAGTATCATAACATAGTCATCATATCTCTGTTACCTCCTTAAAAGAATTATCCAATTAGTTCCCCTCTGTTATTTCCTCATAACCCTGAAAATTCTCTCACCGACCCCCCCTTTAAGTATTTATTCAATTCCCTTTTGAATGATACAATTGAATCTGATTTCCCCACACTTGCAGACAGTCCTTTCCAAATTATTATAATCTGTGTGTAAAAGAAAAGCCCATGTTGTCTCTTCTTCTTTTGTGAATTATCCAAAATGTTTTAATGACCTAACCTATTGCGCTAGAAAAACTCTCTCCATGAAAACCTTTAATCAATTTGAACGCATTGATCTAATCTGCTCTTTAATCTTTGCTATAATAAGAAGAAACCTAATTTCTTCAGTCTCTCGATAGAACTGAAATCCCCTCATCCCAGGTACCATTCTAGTAAATCTCCATTGCCCTTTCTCTAAGACCTTGAGAATCTTGTGTGGCTGTATTCATTTCAGCTGGAGCCAAAACACTGTTTTCTAAACATTTAGCATACCTTCCTTGTTTTTGTCCCCTCATTCGTTGGAATTTCCCCTTTTTGGGGCCTAAATCGTGGGTCAGAAGATTTCCCAACACGTGATCCTGCCTCCTGCCCCACAGTGCCTGCCCACATTGTTTTCATCGTAAGGGGGTGTGAACAGGTTGGAGTCAATGCCTCTGCCTTCTGAAACTGGCAATGCTGGGGTGAGCAGGCTAGAAAGCCCACCTCCATTTGTTGTGACATTGGCCCAGTACTGTACATTAATGTTAGGCACCCCCGTACTCATCCCATACCCCTGTATGCACAATCACCCAGTATTCATGATACACAGAACTTATGAGTCGTACAATAACATTGGGAAGTCGACTGAGGTGCTCATGAAACTTAAAAATAAACACGGAGCCATTCCAATTTCAATTGGGAAAATAAAGTTACTCCGATTGAGTGGTCAACATAAACCGCTGGTCAACATAAACAAATTTCCACCAAAAACCACTCCAGAAATATAATTCCCTTCAGAACTCATAAACCTTCAATATAAATAAAGCTCATAGTCCCCTTGACAGCTGTAGCAACAACTCTTGCTGAGTTGAATCTACTAGTGAGGTTTGGAGCTCAACCAAGCACTCAGAATGAGATTTAATTGCACAGCTGTGTCTACAAAGCCTCCAGAGCAAAATGCTTTAAAGAAATTGAAGTAATTGAACAGATGGCCAGATGTTGCACTGCTGTTCAAAGGCGGAACAGTTGTCTGACCTGCCAGTCAAAGAACTCTGTAATCTTTTTTATTCTTTCATGGAATGTGGATATTATTGGCAAATCTAATATTTGTTTTTCATCGTTAACTACCCTTGAAAAGGTAGTAGTGTGCCACCTTCCTAAACTGTTGCCGTCCATCTTGTACTGGCACAGCTACACTGTTTGCTACATTTCTGAGTTTCATGTCATTTGCAAACTTTGAAATTATGCCCCGTTCACGCAAAACTTCTAGGACCAGCCACTGGGGGATCATTGTTGTATACTTGCCTCTAGTCTGAAAAGTAACTGTTCATCACTTTGCTTTTTATCCCTTAGCCAATTATGTATCCACTAGCCCTTTTCCCCATGGGTTGCATTTTGCAAACAATTTCAATCTGTGATACTTTTATCAAATACATTTGAAAGTTTTTCTGACACATAATCAACCTTTATTAACTATCTCCAGTTATCAAAGAAACTCAAAATAGTGAGTCAAACATAATTTGCCATCCACAAATCTGTGCTGGCTTTCATTTTTAACCCAAGCTTTTTCAAATATTATTAACATTTCCTGGCTTAGGAACATGAGTCAGCCATTCAGCCACGCAAACCTGTCCCGCCATTCAATCAGATCATGGCTGATCTGTGGCCTAACTCCATATACCTGCCTTTGGCCCATATCCCTTTGCTGAACAAAAATCTATCTATCTCGGATTTGAATTAAACAACTGATTCAGCTTCAACTGCTGTTTGTGGGAGAGAGTTCCAAACCTCTACCATCCTTTGAGTGAAGAAGTGCTTCCTAACCTTTCCTGAATGGTCTAGTCCTAAGATTTAGACTACTCCCCCTGGTTTTAGCATCTCCAACCAGTGAGAATCGTTTGGGCGGGAATTCCCGGCTGTTCACTTCGGTCCCCTGCTGACGCATGGGTTTCTGGAGGTGAGGGCTGCATTCTCTTTGCAATAAAGGTCAACATTTTATTTGTCTTCTTAATTACTTGTACTTGCATATTAACGCTTTCAGGTTCATGTACAAGTACACCCAGATTCCTCGGTACCGCAGCATTCTGTAGTCTTCTCATCTTAATTTTAGTTTTCTATTCCTCCTGCCAAAGTAGACAACTTCGCATTTTCACATTTATTATATGCTGTTTTTTGTCCTTCCACTTAACCTTTGCAGACTGTTTGACCTGAATTATTCGGATGGCAGGCCTCAGCCCCAGCCATTCGGAGAGTCGGCAGGGACCGCATTGCTGCCAAATCCAACAGGCCCATTGCCATTTCACACTCAAATGATTAGTGATTGAGAGAAGTCCGGAGATCCGTGTGGGGAGAGTGCCCCCAGCAAGAATTGCCCTAGTCGATCGAGGCCAGTGATATTTTTCTATTTCCCACGCTCCGTTATCAGGCAACCGCCAGCCTGAAGAGAGGCTAGGAGGGAAAAGGCCATTAAGTAGCAAACAAGTGGTCACTTAAGGACATCAATAGGGGCAAGAGTCTGAGGCCCTACCCACCATAAAATCATGCCTGGGTCAGAGTGGCAGGATATCAAAGTGAATTGCATCCATGCAGTTTTAAGCTTCCCCCTCCCACCCCAAAGCCACCGGGAGAGTATAAATTCTGGCCTTCGTATCCTCTTTGCAACTTGTTTTCCTACCCATCTTTCGATCATCAGAAAATTTGGTTTAATACATTCTGGCTTCATCCAAATCATTCACATAGATTGTAAATTGTAGAGACCCCAACACTGAGCTCTGTGGCAATTCACAAGTTACAGTTTGCTTAACTGAAAGATGCATGGCATTAAGGGGAAAGTAGTAGCATGGATAGAGGATTGGTTAATTAATAGAAAGCAAAGAGTGGGGATTAATGGGTGTTTCACTGGTTGGCAATCAGTAGCTAATGGTGTCCCTCAGGGATCAGTGTTGGGCCCACAACTGTTCACACTTTACATAGATGATTTGGAGTTAGATGATTTGGAGTTGGGGACCAAGGGCAATGTGGCCAAGTTTGCAGACGGCACTAAGATAAGTGGTAAAGCAAAAAGTGCAGAGGATACTGGAAGTCTGCAGAGGGATTTGGACAGGCTAAGTGAATGGGCTAGGGTCTGGCAGATGGAATACAATGTTGAAAAATGTGAGGTTATCCATTTTGGTAGGACTAACAGCAAAAGGGATTATTATTTAAATGATAAAATATTAAAACATGCTGCTGTGCAGAGAGACCTGGGTGTGCTAGTGCATGAGTCTCAAAAAGTTGGTTTTCAGGTGCAACAGGTGATTAAGAAGGCAAATGGAATTTTGTCCTTCATTGCTAGAGGGATGGAGTTTAAGACTAGGGAGGTTCTGCTGCAATTGTATAAGGTGTTAGTGAGGCTACACCTGGAGTATTGTGTTCAGTTTTGGTCTCCCTACTTGAGAAAGGACGTACTGGCACTGGAGGGTGTGCAGAGGAGATTCACTAGGTTAATCCCAGAGCTGAAGGGGTTGGATTACGAGGAGAGGTTGAGTAGACTGGGACTATACTCGTTGGAATTTAGAAGGATGAGGGGGGATCTTATAGAAACATATAGAATTATGAAGGGAATAGATAGGATAGATGTGGGCAGGTTGTTTCCACTGGCGGGTGAAAGCAGAACTAGGGGGCATAGCCTCAAAATAAGGGGAAGTAGATTTAGGACTGAGTTTAGGAAGAACTTCTTCACCCAAAGGGTTGTGAATCTCTGGAATTCCTTGCCCAGTGAAGCAGTAGAGGCTCCTTCATTAAATGTTTTTAAGATAAAGATAGATAGTTTTTTGAAGAATAAAGGGATTAAGGGTTATGGTGTTCGGGCCGGAAAGTGGAGCTGAGTCCACAAAAGATCAGCCATGATCTCATTGAATGGTGGAGCAGGCTCGAGGGGCCCGATGGCCTACTCCTGCTCCTAGTTCTTATGTTCTTATGTTCTTATTATCCGCCCTGCTTGTTACATCCCCAAAGAACTCTATTAAAGTTTTTTGTATTCAATTTCACTTTCATACAACCAAGCAGAGTAAGCATGGTGGTTATAATTTTCTAAATGTCCTGATATGAATTCCTTAATAAAGCATCCTTGCCTTTTCTATATTCCAAATTTCGTAATTCTAATTCCTTTTTATTCAGGAAATTTTCCATTTTACAACGAATACAAAAAAATTAACTTTCTGCAATTGTTATAAAAATATCCCCAGCAACCAGTCCCATATTTTCCTCTTACTCAACGCCCCCAAATTACCGATTCTTAAAGAAGAAAATAAACAGCCTCCACCTTGAATAGAACCCCTCCTCTGACCCCTAATGGCAGACTGGATTTTTTTTTTACAGGTACAAAAACACCAACAGGTCATTGCTTTAGGTGGCTCCAATCGCGCCGCCCAAGCAGAACCCTCCTCCAGGCTATCAGAGGCGAAGGCGAAAACATCAGCCTTCTTCCCTGCCTGCAGCCCCAGCTCATCCAATACCCCAAAGACCGCCACCCAAGGGCACAACACCACCGTTACCCCCAAAACCTCTGCCATTATTTCAAAAAAGGAAGCCCTGAACTCCGCCAACTTAGGGCAGGACCAAAACATATGTGAGTGGTTCACAGGACCTCTTGAACAACATTCACCTGTATCCTCCAACCCAGAAAGACTCCCCACGTGTGCACCGTCGTCATGTGCAACTCTGTGCACCACTGTTAATCCGAGTGAAAATGACTTTGTCAGAAAGATTGGAAGACTCTGAAATGCATGCAAGAAACTGAGAAGGTCATACATTTTCACCGTCTGGACCCTCCCCGCCAATGATAATGGGAGAGTATCCCATCTTTGCAAAACCACCTTCACCCCTTCTATCAGATTGGTCAGATTCAACTTGTGCAGCAAGGCCCAATTATGGGCCACCCGTATTCCCAAGTTCCGAAAACCAGACCTGGCCGGCCGAAACGGCAATTTCTCCAGATCAGCTCCCTTTCCAAGAGGGTTCACCAGAAACACTCGCTCTTGCTCACATTCAGTTTATAACCTGAAAAGGAACCAAACTTACTTAATACCTACATTATATTTCCCACATTAGAGAGTGGATTCATGACATACAACTGTAAAATTTTCATTGGAGATTATTACCTCCGACTTGGTCCCCAACGAGGGTGACATCACCACATTCAGGAGTCTCCTTATGTTGGCTAACAGTTGTTGACCCTTAACAAACCCCGTCTGATCCTCAAAGCCTCTGCAGACACCTCTCCAAGCGAGTTGCCACCAACTATTGTGGGCAGCACGGTAGCATTGTGGATAGCACAATTGCTTCACAGCTCCAGGGTCCCTTGTTCGATTCCCGGCTTGGGTCACTGTCTGTGCGGAGTCTGCACATTCTCCCCGTGTGTGCGTGGGTTTTCTCCAGGTGCTCCGGTTTCCTCCCACAGTCCAAAGATGTGCGGGTTAGGTGGATTGGCCATGCTAAATTGCCCATAGTGTCCAAAATTGCCCTTAGTGTTGGGTGGGGTTACTGGGTTATGGGGATAGGGTGGAGGTGTGGACCTTGGGCAGGGTGCTCTTTCCAAGAGCCGGTGCGGACTCGATGGGCCAAATGGCCTCCTTCTGCAATGTAAATTCTATGAACTTCACCAATTTGCATCAGCATTCAGCAAAGATATAGGCTGGTATGACCCACACTCTTTTTGGGATCTTTATCCTTCTTCCGGATTAAGGAAATGGAAGCCTGTACCAGTGTGGCTGGCAGTACCTCCCAGAGCAGTGAATCGTTAAACATGTCCAGCAGATGCGCCCCAGTTCCGTTGCAAACTTAGTGTAAAATTCCACTGGGAATCCATACGGGCCTGCTGCTTCCCCTGGCTATGTCGACACTTCATAATTTCCTCCAGCTCGAGTGGAGCCTCCAGCCCCTGCACTCTTTCCCTCTTGACCACCGGGAAGTCCAATCCATCCAAGAACTGTGCCATTGTCGAGCCTTCCGCTGTACAACCCCTGGTAAAAGGTCTCACCGCATTCTGGATTCAAGACCACTCCTCCCCCCGGGTCCTTAACCTGAACCATGTCCCGAGAGGCTGCCTGCTGTCTCAGCTGGTGAGCCAATAACCAGCTGGCCTTTCCCCATGCTTGTAAATCGTCCCACTCATACAACAAAGTTGGCTAACTGCTTTCCCCATCGATACCAACTCGAACTCCTTCTGGAGCTTCTTCCTCTTCACCAACTACTCTACCTTGGGGGTAACAGAGTATTGTTGGTCCACTGCCAGAATAAACTCCACCAATCTTTGCCACTCCATCCTCCCTGATTTGATCCCGTGAGATTTAATCAAAATTAACTCCCTCCTACTGAGTGCCTTTAATGCCTCCCAGAGCGTGGAAGGTGAGACCTCCTCGTTCTTATTAAAGTCCAAGTACCTCCCGATAGCAGAGGCTATCCTCTCACATGCCCCATATTTGCAAGCAGCGCGGGACTTTGCGAAGAAAGTTTTTCCAATTTTTTCGGTGCTGCTGCCTTCCTCATTGTTGATAGGGTTGCTGACTATGATGAGCTTGGAAGAGGGTTGTCATCTCGGCGATTTATGGGAGGATGTTGGAGGGTATCATTGGAGGGGGGTCAAGGCCAAGTGGGAGGAGGTGCTGGGGATAGCGCTGGAGGAGGGGTTGTTGTGGAGGGTGAATGCCGCAAACTCATGCACGAGACTGGGGCTAATAGAGCTAAAATTGGTACATTGGGAGTACCTGACGAAGTTGAAGATGAGCCAGTTGTTTGAGGGGGTGGAGGACATTTGTGAGCGGTGTGGGCGGCCAATCAGGTACTGGTCCTGCCCGAAGTTGGAGAGATTTTGTAAGTCGTTTTCAAGCACTAGGTCAGTGATCTTGCACGTGGATTTGGAGCCCAATCCTCTGGGGGCCATACTTGCGATATCTTACTTGCCGGAGCTGCAGACGTGAGTGGTGGCAGTTTTCTAGCCGTCGCCTCACTGATTGCTCGCAGGCCGGTCCTGTTAGGGTAGAGGTCAGCTTCTCCGCCCTGTGCCTTGGTACGGCTGGGGGATTTGATGGAGTTTGTTGCTAACTTTTGGTTGGTTCAATTGGCTCTGTTTTGAAATGAAAAAATGAAAATCGCTTATTGTCACAAGCAGGCTTCAAATGAAGTTACTGTGAAAAGCCCCTAGTCGCCACATTCCGGCGACTGTTCGGGGAGGCTGTTACGGGAATCGAAGCGTGCTGCTGGCCTGCCTCGGTCTGCTTTCAAAGTCAGCAATTTAGCCCTGTGCTAAACAGCCCCTTATAACCTTTGATCTAGAGTCGCCAGGTATCTTTGTGATACTGCCACGAGGTTCAAATAATGATCAATAACTCAGTACACCAATTAGTAAGATTCAAATCAAAGCACATTTATTTACACAACAGTCAAATCTACTCATGCATAAACGCTACTTTCTAAGCTACTTCTACAACTAACAAGCCTATACTTAGCTTCGGACCGGCCCACCAGGTCAGGGGAACAAATGGCCTTTCGTTCGGGTTCTGAGCTAGGAGCGCCTATCTCGTAGCAAGCGTTGACTTGAGACTTACGGTCTTTTGGCGGCAACTGAACAGGTCACTGTCAAGGGTTGGTTCGCATTGCTGAGTGACCCTGTCAAGAAGGACGATTTGAACTTGGGGGCTTTACTTTATAGTCCCCAGGGGCTTCCCGCCTTTCGGGGCGGACCCTGTACCTGGCTCCAAGTGATTGGACTTTGTTCCAATCGCTTGGTTCGATTTCTCCACGGAGCGGTTCCCTGATCGATGGGTGGTCTTGAGGTGTCCGTTAACCTCTTTTGTGTTGACTCCTTCTGGCGCCGAGGAGTCTGACTTGGCCTTGTTGATCTCAAATGTTTTGATTGTTCCCGGGGATCGCTCATTACTATGTAGATGGCCGCTACATTATTGTGGTATTATTGCTGGTATCGGTGCTGTCTGTGCTTTTGCAGAGTTTAATACACAGTAAACTTGCACCTGCTAGTTTCTGCCTGCGTTGGTTGAATTTCCCTTCAGCCCTTGCTGTTCTCCATTTTACATCGGGAATTGGCCAACCCAGGTGGCTACAAGTTCCTGTATTTGGAGAAGGCTAAGTTTATTTTGAGGGGTGAGAGTGAGGGTGTCCATCAGAGATGGGGTTTGTTTAAACAACATTTTGAAGAGTTGGTTGGTGTCAGCTGCTGGGGACGTGGGAGGAATGGGTCTTTTGGTGGGAGTTATTGGAGGGGCGTTTTTTTTTTTTGTTTAGTGTGTTTTAAAATGTAAAAATGTTAAAAATCGAATAAAAATATTTTTGAGATAAAAATTGTAGAATGAATAGAGTTGAGCGATTTTGAGATCCCTTTACCATTAACATTGAGTCAATTTGTGCCGATTTCAGTATGTTGCAGTGTTCAGCAACCCTTTTAAAAAATAATAGCAATGTTATCATCACAAAGAAAGTCTGAGAGGAAAGAATAGTGCAGATACTCGACTCTAAGTAAAGTCTCCAAATAAACGAGATTCTTGGACTGGCCCATGTTAAATCAGCGAGCTGAAATGAACTGCTCAGATGAGTGATGCTAAATATTGCATGATGCCTAAAAGCTTTTTCTTTTCCCTTTTTATTAGAGGCAGTAGCTGAAGTCTTTCAGTAATATAATTCAGAGTAAATCTCCTTGTTTGTTTGTAATGCCTTTGTCATTCTTAATAAATGTTTAAAATGTATTTGGTCAAGAAAATATATTTTATTCTCGACTTAGTAATGCTATTTTTGAGATAAAACCAGAAAATACATTATCGCTAGAGGACATTAGTGAGCGTATTTTCAAATGGATTGTAATTTATGAAGTAGTTCAAGAAATGTTGAATCACAGGCTTAGTATAAAAGTGATAATAATAATGGATATTGTGTCAAAGGTTCTACTCTAACAGAACATTGAAGAAATGTAGAGAATGATTTGTGGCAGCTCGCTCAGGCACTAACAACCCTCCAAGGCGATCAGGGACGGATCTTGAGCTGAAACACTGGTGGAGCCCATGCTGAACAATCTCAGTAAAGGAGTGAAGCCAATGCTAGGAATAGGTGCCCTGAAGCTAGCTAAGCAGCTGGTTACCACTTAAAATGCATGCTAGTGCTCACTCAAGAGGCAGCACAGCATTCTGGTGATTTGTGCTTCAAATAACGCATTCCCCGAAAAGCAGCTCTATCTCTTGGATGGTAAACATGGGATTGATGTTCATTTTAAACATTTCTTAAAGGGGTACTCATCAGTTAAAAGTTCTTGACCTCTGCAGCTGTAAACAGGATCGTTGAAACACAACAAGATGTTCTGGGACACATTCTCAAGACTTCACAAACATTTTTTTAAATTCCGGATATTCTCTGAGACTGCACTTGCACTACCCCACCTTATTGGCCACCTTTATCTGAATCATCTGGAGAAATGGAATGCTTGGAGTTGACATCTCCCGAGGGATTGCACTTGTCCTCGGCATGATGAGACAGAGCAACACCAGCTGCTGCAGGAGTGAAAGGCAAGAAGGATACAATAGCACCCATCTCCCTTACAGGTATAGGACATACCTCCTCCAGTACCATATCCAACAACATGTGGACCTTCTCCCTCAGAACGTGAGCCATGTTACATTGTGGCACTCTGTCAGTCACGGTACTCCACCCTCCGTTCAGAGAATGTACATGTATTGCTGTACAAAATGGAATCTAATTGACACTCGAGTGCAAAACGTGCAGATTTTGGCTTCAACATTTACAAGCAATTAAAAATTGATAAACTGAAATTAGGACCAAAATTGTGTGTTAAATGTAAACTTTCAAATAGATTAAGCTTATTGGCTCTGCTATTAATAATAATCTTTTATTGTCACAAGTATGAAGTTACTGTGAAAAGCCCTGAGTGGCCACATTCCGGCGCCTGTTCGGGTAAACTGGTATGGGAATTGTACCTGCGCTGCTGGCTTGTTCTGCATTACAAACCAGCTGTCCAGCCCACAAGAAGTGCTTGTTTTCGCCTTCAAGTCAAAATAACCCCCATAGTGCCTTAATATGCTGCATCTGAAATATCGGGCTGGATTTTTGTCGGGTCACGGAGACTCTGTGGAACTTAAAAAATTGTCACCGAATTGTGATTGGAAGTCACGCCCCATTTTCCGACAGATCCCAATTTCACTAGTAGGGGAAAGGGGACGGGACATGACTCACACAACACTAACTCAGCAGGGTCAGTTGAACTCAGTGTTGAGTTCAAACAATAATCTTTCCATTGCAATGAGCATTTTGTTCTGCAGTGTGGGAGTCACAAATTTATGAAGGTGATGTAAAAACTAAAAAAAACAGCCTGTCTGTGTCATTGAGAGTTGGGGAAAAATGGTTAAATAGCTGTTTGTTGACATTCCAAGGGCAATCATCATTACTTATGGTTGGCTGCTTGTCACAACCTGAGGGGTTAAGTTTACAGTTTGATTAACAGCACAAGGAAGTTGTTAAATGATATCTGTCCTGGATGTACGGTGATATACGGTGATGAATGCAAGTCTATTTGTTTTGATAAGGGATTAATTGCTGGAGGTAATTTAAACATTTTGAATGGGCATCTATGAATGTGAGTGTTCTTTTTATTATTGTGAAATCTGTAATAGAGATCTTTATTTCATCTCAACATGACTCCCGAAGTTTTCTCATTGTGGATATTGGGTGATTTGGCATGGAAGGTGTAAAGACAAAGGTAGTGGGGTCATGGGTTGGCATAGGTTGCCATTGAGTTGACATGGAGGTTATAATGGGCCATGGGGTGGGTGAGGGGGAAGAAGTTTGTCAGAATCTTCTGCCCCTCCTACATGATGTGGAATTTAATTAGGTGGGAGACCACTGCATCCTTCCTACCACCCCAAGAATTAAGTGCATGACAGGAAGATATTAACCAACTAGTGGGCAGAGGGTGGGGGATGCTCACCATACAGAGGAGCTGAAGGTTTTTGATTGACTGGCAGCACTCGGCAGGTAGGCCATCTGAACCTGGGGTCCTTTATCCTCAGAAAGGCTTGCTGTTGGCCTATCAAGTTCCCAATTGGCACCTAATTTGGCAGGCCTTTGCAAAAATTAGCTACACAGGGCTCAGCTGGCAGCCAAGACCCACCTCACCTCCAAAAGGTTCCAACCAATGAATAGCAAAGGATATGGTAGATTCCTCAAAGATCCCATGAGGGAGACAATATCTTATGAATCAACACATAGCAACATGGAGAGAATTACAGCATCGAATGAGGCCATTTAGCCCACCATGTCCTAGCCAGTAAGCAGCAACAGTTATCCATTCAAATCCCACCATCCAGCTCTTTGTCTATAGTCCTGAAGGAGTTCAAATTCCATATGCTCCCCCAATGCGGGTTATGAGGTTGGGGGGTGGGGGGGGGGGTGGCTAGCGAGCATAAAATTACATGAACGGGATCCCACCTACCCCAACCCAATTTCATGGTTGGACAGATTGGAGGGTTCTCTGTCAATACGATTGGCTGACAGCTCTCACCAGCAGTACTACCCGCCAAGGCTGGACTGAGGCTTCACTCAATGCCGATGCTTTGGAGAGTCGGAGGAGCGCGTTGCACAGCGACAGCACTCACCATCTTTAAAATTCTACCATAAATGTTTTTGAAATGTGAGAAAGGTTTCTGCCTCCCTCACCCATTTCAGGCACTGAGGGAAAACATTTCCTCTCCGCTTCCCCTCTGATCCTTCTACCAATTAGTTTAAACTTATGCCTCCTGGTGACTTACCTCATTGGTTCTTCCTATCCATTCTTTCTCAGCCTCTCAAATTCATGCATCTCAATTAAATCTCCTTTCAGCCTCCTTTGTTCCACAGAAAATAATCCCAGCCTATCCAATGTTTCCGCCACAGCCAATTCTCAATTTGTGGCATTATCTTCATAATCCCTTCTATAACCTCACCAGTACAATCTTACTTGTAATACAGTGACCAGGACTGTATGCAATACTCTCGTTGCAGTCTAACTAATGTTTTATATTGTTTTGGAGCGACCTCCCTGCTCTTATATTTTGTCCCTTGGTGAGTAAAGGAAACTATTCCGTATGCCTTCTTGATAATCTTTATCCACCTGTTTTATCCTCAGACATACACTAAAGATTCTTTTGTTCCTCTGCAATTTTCAGAATCCAATTATTTATGTGTTTTACCTTGCCTTGTTTGTTTCCCCCACCAATGCATTATTTCCCATTTCTCCAAATTGAATTGCAATTGACACTTTTCTACCCACCTGCCCAGTCCATTGGAATCTTTCTAAACTTTGCTCCTCACCATCAACCGCTGAGGAATGATAATTAATGAATCTCACGTATGCACTCTCCTTATACTTATTAGGGCTGAAGTTTGGAGGGAAAAAAATGAAATAGGTTTGGTAGAAATTACCAACTGAAAAAGTTATGGTCGGATGTCGGCAGCAAGGAAAGCCCCCATTCCTACTCATTTAAAAAAGGGTGCAAAATCGCATCAGGACAGATAAATAATTGTTAAACATAGCTGTGCCAAAGTATTTTGAGAGATTAATGAGTTGAGAAAATAATAGGAAGGATAAACATAAAAGTATCCAAATATCCTTGGGATCTGAGGCCTATTCTTAAATGTTACTTAGCGATGTTTGTAACGAACAGAGAGGAAAATCAAGCAAGGCTTAAAAATGGCAGGCGTCCGCCCAGATGAGGTGTTACTACCAGTGTCTGACAGGACGTGGGATGGACTTCCATTGACCAATGCATTATATAAAATTGAACCAGCCGGGGACTTCCCCTACAAATATACTGTGGTGACTGACCTAGAGACTAAACAGGAGGTAATCATGTGGAGGAAGAGATGGTCCCCACTGGAGTCCTACATTGAGTTAACCAATTCTTCGAAAAGCAGTTTAAATACTGGACTCAGGGGCTTGTAGAAGGAATCTGCACCCCCACTGCTCCTCAGTATAAAAGTGCTGGAGAGCAAAAGCACACTTCATTCTTTGTCCTGTGGTACAAATTACATAAAATATATTACACAACATATTCTCTAACTTTTTTTTATTCTTTGGGATTTGGGCCTTTTTTAACAAGTCTCTCTGCAGTTTAAAACACAAGGCGGTGGATTCTCCACCCCGCCGCGCCACATTTCTATTTCACCCCGCCGGCTAAATGCTCCAATACGCCAGCCAGTCAATGGGGTTTCCCATTGTGGGGCAGCCCCATGCCGTCGGGAAAACCCTGAGCTGCAGGCAAAATGGAGCATCCCGTCGGCGGAGAATCCAGCCCAAGATTTTTAATATTCAAGAGTCAGTAAAGCAAACACTAAATACCACATATCCCATACTTTAGCATTCAGAATTAACATGAGTTAAACATAAATTAACTGGAAAATAGTAGATGAATAGTAAACTATTGCACATAAAATGGCAGATACAACCAAGACCAGTCTTATGGGTCTTGTTCAGCTCAGCCTGGATGGGGTAGATCCAACATTGTTATCTTCCAGTAACAGAATCAGCTGCAGCAACTTATTCTCAGCTTCTGGATCTGGCCTCTGTCAGCTTCAGTCTTCGTCAGCTTACCAGTACTGCACCATTGGACTCAGCATCTGCGACTGCCCAGCTTCGAGTGGCCCGCATCCTTTTATATCTTTTTAAATAAGTTCAGTTTTCCCAGAAATTTTGGTTTCCAAACCTGTGAGTTTCATCTTTCTTTAGGATCTGGGAGGGTTAGTTTCCTTTCTCTCTTTCCCTGTTCTGTTTTCCTTTTTTGTTTCTGTTTCAGTTCTGCTTTAAATAGGGCCTGCCTTAAAAACTACAAAGTGAATTTAAAAGCACAGACGCCCTCCCATTAATACGTTTTTTGTCTTTACTTTTAAAGCTGTCAATTAACTAATCAAATTTGGTATTTACAGACCAGGCCTGGGACAGATTCCACATTAAATCTATTTTAACAACTTCAAAAATAGGATGCTCAGGAGCTAAATACGTGAACAAAATAACTCAGTTTGCACCCAAGTCTGAACTGGCTTTTGTACTCCCATTTTATCCAGCGGATCTTCATGAGACATAGTGGCCTGTTTGAGAGGATAAGTGATAAATGTACGCTGAGCAGATCTTTTATGTATCACACTGGGGCCTTGGGAACTCTGACAATAGGATGATGTTGACTGTATCCATGGAGCTGTGCATGTGCGTAGAGATACCCTTTCCTCATCCAGCAATATAGTAGTAGAGTGTGATCTCAGTTGTCAGGAGATATTTAAAGACTTGGGATGGGATTCTCCATTCCCTGACATTAAGATCAGGGGCTGGATTCTTTGATTTGGAGACCATATCCCACACTGGCGTGGGAACGGTGGGGAAAACTGGTGCAAAACAGCCACCGATTCCCCTTTTTGCCGGGGCTAGCAGGGAGGCAGCATAGAGCACCCGCCTCGAGCTGCCGATACGACCTGGAGAATCGCTGCGGCCGCGCATGGTGACAGCCTGCAGCGGCTGGGCCATGCTTCATGGCGGAGGCCTTTCATGGACCCACGAAATAGACCCCCCCCCCCCCCTTCGGCCAGCTTGTGCGTCTCGGACCGCCCCACCACAGTGCCCCCAGCCGCGAATATTGTCCCCCCCCCCCCCACTACCTGTGGATCGGCCCTCCCCTGACTGTGGCGGCGCTGGACTGAGTCAGCAGCCGCCACGCTGAGTTCACGATGGGTGAGATCATGAGCGACCCACGGCGTCGTAAACACGGCGGGTCGGGGGTGGAGCATCGGGGGGTGGGTCTCGGGCAATGGCCTGAGGCTGTGGATACGTAGCACTGCTTTGGAGGTGGTGGAGCATCACGGAAGCGGCGCGCCCCCCCGGTTCTGTCAGGAAGTTGGATTCTCGGGCCCGTCGCCAAAAGCGATTTTGGATTCGGCGACCGGAAAATCCAGCCCCAGGAATTCCGATCGGGTGGAGAAGCCCGCGGCGGGGCATGATCGGGATTTGCGCCGGACGAGTCTCCATGCCTGCTTTGCAGCCATAGTAGGATTTATGACAGTCCAGTCGGGCTTGCCGCCCCGCCCGCCTTGGCAAGACCATGCAATTGCCTCATTATAGCTATTCTGCATGTCATTGGCAGGCAGGATGCGCCATTCACAAGCCAGATGGGCTGCTCCAACTGCCCCCCCCCTCCCCCTCCCCAGCCGAGTGGTCCACTGGCATTAATTGGCGCAAGTATTGAAGAGCATGGACGTGGCAGCTTGCAGTCTGAGGGGTGGCAAGGTGGTAAGTCACCTCCCAACAATTTCAAGCAGGGTGCCGAGGGGTCTTTCATAGGAGGTGGGGGTCAGAAGGGCTCATGCTGGGCTGGAGGGTCTCAGGCCGGGGTTCTTCCCTGGGTTGGGGTTCCTAAGACTGCTATCCCCATCTGCAGCCATTAAAATCCATGAAGCAGTCAGCCAGTATGTAAAAGTTAACGTTTTCCCAGAATAAAGTGAAAATGTGCTCATCTGTAACCCAACAGCATTTAGACAGTCACTCATTATCATATAAATACACATCCCGAACAATAAAGTTAGGGGGGGGGGCGATTCTCCGATATGGAGGCCAAGTGTTCGCACCATCGTGAACGCCGTCACCTTTCACAACGGCGCGAACAGGGCCCGGTCATGACTTATCCTGGCCCCCAGAGGTCAGTCCTGCGCAGGCGCAGTTGGGCCGCGCTATCCTGCACATGCATGGAGAACTCCATGCATGGGGTCGGTGTTCAGGGGCCGGCCGTGCCGGAAAGTAGGACGGAGGAGGGAGAGGCCGGCACGCCGATCGGTGGACCCCGATCGCGGGCCAGACCCCATCGGAGGCGCCGCCCGGTGAAGGAGACACCCCCCCCCACCGGCCGCCCCCCCGAGCGTTCCCGCAGGGTTCCTGCCGGCAGCACCAGGGGTGAACGGCGCCGGCGGGACTCTGTCATATCAGGGCAGCCGCTCGGCCCATCCGGGCTGGAGAATCAGAGGCCCCTCCGATTCCCGCTGCCGGCGCCATGCTAAACGCGCCGGCGCAAATGGCGCCGATTCTCCGCACCTCGGAGAATCGCGCGCCGGTATCGGGGCGTCGTGGCGTGGTTGCGGCGATTCTCCGGCCTGGCACGGGCCTCGGAGAAGCGCCCCCAACATGTTCTCATCTGCACCCCTATACCCTTTAAACAGTAAGCCAGTATATAAGAAATAAAGTGTTCTCGTAATAGTGCAGGTGATCCCACCTGGACCCCTAAACCTTTTAACAGCTTTGTCAGCATGCTAGGTTTAAAGGTCCATGAGATTAACGTGAAAATGATGCCTTCAAAGTAGTGGAAACCTTTGACATTGTTTTCACACATTCAATTTCATTGCCTTTTGAAGTATTGAAGTCAGTGTGTACCTCGAGGAGGCTGAATGCTTTGAACTGGTTTGTTTACATCAAAATTCACACTCCATAACCTGCTAAAAGCATCGTGACTGACAGCTCATGGGAACTTCAAGGGGTAGAATTTGATTGTTTACTTTTGTAGCTCTGCAGGGATCCATTAAGATAGCAGCTGTTTCTCTACCCATATATTATTTAATGAGTCTGCCTCTTTGTTCTCGGAGTGCTTCATAGAAAGTGAAGGGGCATCCCCAAAAGCTGTTCTTTTTTCTAGAAAAAGATTTAAGGTGTTGCTAACTTTTGGTTGGTTTAATTGGCTCTGTTTTATAACCTTTGCTCTAGAGTCGCCAGGTATCTTTATGATACCGCCACGAGGTTCAAGTTCAAGTACTGATCAATAACTCAACACACCAATTAGTAAGATTCAAATCGATACACATTTCTTATACACAGTAAATCGCTACTCATGCATCAACTCTACTTCCTAGGCTATTTCTATCACTACCAGGCCTATACTTCGCTTCGGACTGGCCCACCAGGTCAGGGGAACAAATGGCCTTTCGTTCAGGTCCTGAGTCTGCAGGATTCAAAAGCTGATATGGACTGGTAGCTAGGAGCGCCTATCTCGTAGCGAGCGTTGACTTGAGACTTACTTGTTTGGAGGCCGCTGGACAGTTCACTCTCAGGGGTAGCTTCGCGTTGCTGTCAAGAAGGACAATTTGAACTTGGGGCTTTACTTTATAGTCCCCAGGGGCTTTCCGCCCTTCGGGGTGGACCCCGTACCTGGTTTCAGGTGATTGGACTTCGTTCCAATCACTTGGTTCGATTCCTCCAATGCTGGAGCGGTTCCCTGAACGTTGGGCGGTCTTTAAGTGTCTGTTAACCTCTTTTTTGTGTTTGCTCCTGCTGACGACGAGGAGTCTGGCTTGGCCTTGTTTACCTTAAAATGTTTTGATTGTTCCCGGGGATCGCTCATTAATATGTAGATGGCTACTACATTACTATGCAGATGGCTGCTGGTTTCAGTGCTGTCTGGTTGTTTTGCAGGTTCCAATATATATGATTTTTGTATTTGCTAGTCTTTGCCTGTGTTGGCTGAATTTCCCTTCAGCCTTTGCGGTTCTCCATTTTAAGTCAGGTTTGGAAAAAAGGCAGCACGGTAGCATGGTGGTTAGCACAATTGCTTCACAGCTCCAGGGTCCCAGGTTCGATTCCGGCTTGGGTCACTGTCTGCACATCCTCCCCGTGTGTGCGTGGGTTTCCTCCGGGTGCTCCGGTTTCCTCCCACAGTCCAAAGATGTGCAGGTTAGGTGGATTGGCCATGATAAATTGCCCTTAGTGTTCAAAATTGCCCTTAGTGTTGGGTGGGATTACTGGGTTATGGGGATAGGGTGGAGGTGTGACCTTGGGTAGGGTGCTCTTTCCAAGAGCAGGTGCAGACTCGATGGGCCGAATGGCCTCCTTCTGCACTGTAAATTCTATGATAATCTATGATAAATCGGGAAGTAGCCAACTCAGGTGGCTACAAAGGGTACACATGGGAACACTTTCAATTTATTATGAGACCACTTCAAATAGTTAGTCAGTATGTAAGAAATAAAGTGATTAGGGTTGTAGATGAGTACATTTTCACTTCATTATGGGAAAACTTTAACTTTTATTTACTGACTGACTGTTTATTGGTTTTAAAAGCAACAGATGGAGAAAACAGCCAAAGGAACCCCATCCCAGGGAAGACCCCTGGCAGGAGCCCTGCTAGGCCAGCACAAGTCCCCTGACCCCCACTCCCATGAAAGAGCCCCCTCAGCACCATGGTGGAAATTGTTGGGAGGGTACCTACCAATTTGCCGCTCCTCAGACTTCAAGGTGCTGGTTGTCACTGCCAAGGGGTGGGACCTGGAAGTGGGGGACTGAGGGTATGAATTTGGGATCTGTGTGGGCCGCACAGTGGTCTTGAGGTGGGGGACTGCTTACCAGAGATTACCCCGGATCGCAGGCAGGTGTTGTGGATCCCTGCCTGCTATCCAGGGTTAGCAGGGGGATTACAGCAGATAGTGGAGATCAGAGCACCCGTTAAAAATAAAAGGTGCTCCAATCTCATAGGTGCGGGACCTGTCCCAAGAGGTTCTCCCCTTCTTAGTTGCAGCACGGATCCTGGAGTGCCATGGCATGGTGCACAAAATCCGATTTGGGGGGAAAAAATTCAAAGTCCGAATGAATGGCTCACTGGTGGCGCACCGAGTGCTAGTGGGGACCAATCCCGAAATCCCAGCCATGATATCACAGATAGCTACATTAAGACTTTTGTCTTGTTTAACTATGTTAATAGTTTTTGCAAATGCCAGATGCTACCATGACACTTCAGAAGCAATATTGAATAAAAATTGAACCTGCTGTTAGCTCTGACCACTGGGCCTATGCCTGGCCATGTGTCAAAATGTTTGATGCAAACAAGTTCTGTGATGTGCTCTTAGATTTGTGGTTTTATCCAAACTGTGAGTACGAGGCCCTTTGACAAACTTTTAGATGTCTGATTTTTTTTTGCATGTCTTCTGATTTGTCCAAATTAGCTTAACTAATGTAATGCCTTGTACAACTGAAAGAATTGTGCTTTACTTCCTGGTAAGCACTTTTAACACAATAGAAGTCCGGACGTGTCTACGGAAATCCTAACATAATGGAATTAAAGAGGGTAGATTCTGAATCTGTGGCGATATCCTCCTGAGTCCTTCCACCTTCTCAAGGTTTTTCAACATGCTCAACAGCACTTGCCTTCAATTGAGTTAGAATTGAGTTGCATCTTCACGTGGTATTCAAAGTCTCATGCTTTGGGAGGAATGTTTGGAGTAAGCAGAACCAAATTTGCCATTCTGAACAATGGTAACAAGTGTCTGTCATAGAGGACGTTAGAACTATGTTCACTTTGCAATTGTTTTCCTGAAGCAATAGTGTCCTGAAATGAATTGTGAGTTCGTGAAAAGCATCATTAATCTTCGCTACTTGTAAAAACAAAATTTAAATGTCTAAAACAAAATCTAATTTTAAATGTATTCTGTTTTCAAAAATTCTCAGTATTTTGATCTGAAATCAAAATTGATAGACAGGCAGAGTCAGCAGAGAAAGGGTATTTTCCTCCTATTAGCATAGGGTACATAGCAATCCAAGTCCTCAATGTGTCAAGCAATACTCTGAATGCCCATGCTGATATCAGGCAGCATAATGGTTAGCACTGCTGCTTCATATGGGTTCAATTCTGGCTTTGGTCTGTGTGGCGTCTGCACGTTCTCCCCATGCCTTCATGAGTTTCCTCCAGGTGTTATGGTTTCCTCCCATAGACCAAAGATTGACCCTGATAAATTGCCCCTGAGTGTCCAGGATTGTGCGGGTTATGTGGGGTTACAGAAATAAGGCAGGAGCCTGGTTCGGGTGCTCTTTCAGAGGGTCGGTGCCAACCCGATGGACTAAATGGCCTCCTTCTGTACTGTAGGGATTCTATGACTTGCATCAACCTTAAAAATGTACCCATCTTCCAATGTTTACTTCAGGATAACTAGGCCTTGAAAGTTCCTTTTATGCTTTTCAAAAATAACATGTACAGTGTTCTCATTTGTGTTTTGAAGGAAGCGACGTTTTAAAATGTATAAGAGCGTTGATGAAAAGATCATAGAATAATACAAGAAGGAGACCATTTGGACCACTGTGGCTGTGCTGCCTCTTGAAAAGAGCCATCCAAGTAATACCACTCGCCTGCTCTTTCTCCATAGTCTGACAAACACTGGGCGGGATTCTCCGCAAACTGGCAAACTACCCGGTGCCAAAAACGGCGCGGATCACTCTGGCGTCGGGCCGTCCCAAAGGTGCGGAACCGCACCTTTCGGGGCCAAGCCCTCACCTTGAGGGGCTAGGCCCGCGCCAGAGCGGTTTCCGCTCCACCGGTTGGCGGGAAAGACCTTTGGCGCCACGCCAGCTGGCGGCGAAAGGTCTTCGCCGGGCGACACATGCGTGGGAGCGTCAGCGGCCACTCACGGCATCCCCGTGCATGCGCAGGGGAGGAGGTCTCTTCCGCCTCCGCCATAGTGAAGACCATGGCGACGGCGGAAGAAAAAGAGTGCCCCCACGGCACAGGCCCGCCCGCGGATCGGTGGGCCCCGATCGTGGGCCAGGTCACCGTGGGGGCATCCCCCGGGGCCAGATCACCCCGTGCCCCCCCACTCCCCAGGACCCCGGAGCCTGCCCGCACCGCCTTGTCCCGCCGCTCAAGAGGAGGTTTAATCCATGCCGGAGGGCGAGGGTTGACAGCGGCGGGACTTCGGCCCATTGCGGGCCGGAGAATCGCCGGGGGTGGGCCCGCCGACCGGCGCGGCGCGATTCCCGCCCCCGCCGAATCTCTGGTGGCGGAGAATTCGGGACACGGCGGGGGCGGGATTCACACCAGCCCCCGGCGATTCTCCGACCCGGTGGGGGGTCGTAGAATCGTGCCCACTGTCTTCGACATTTCTACATTGTTGGAAGCATTCATTGATAAACTCTATGTATTGTCAGGCGAGGAAATTTGTGCGCTATTATACCACGAATAATGTACCTGCGAGTAAGAGTTGTCACTTTGATACACGCACTCATGTGTAAATAAACAAATGATGACAATATAAAAACCTTTTGCTTTGCTCACCCAGCCTCTGTAGGTTCTGTATGTGAGAGTTGGACAGCTAATTTATAACGTCGCCACAGTCCCAGATTGCCATAGGCTGCTTTCCCCTTTGAGGGGGCAGAGATGACTGGTGATGATTTAACCTGAAGATCACCACACCTCAGGCAAGAGGCAAGGTTGAGAAGGTGGGCCTTCATGAATAACCTCAGGGAATTTAACCTGCCCTGTTGGCCTTGCTCTGCATCACAAACTAACTGTCCGACCTTCTGAGCTAAACCGGCTAATTTGATATCATAGCTGAATAGTACGTAGATCTAGGAATTAAACACATGCTATACTGTACGACTACACTTCCTTTAAAGGTAGGCTACATCAAAGTGACATTTGTAGTGTCTGAGGGGTGTCATGAATGAAAAGATCATGTAATAAGCAGGAAACTGTTTTATTCTGGTTGTGGTTAAGGTTGCCTTGTCAGGATGATCTGTCGTATTGACATTTTTCCCTTACACGACTCTAGTTTGAAGCGCCCTTAGAAAAGCACCGGCGGTTATGACTGTCCTGTCAAATCTTTGCCTGCAAATGTGCAATACCAGCAGAAATTTGATCCCAGTGAAAACATATTAATTTGCTTTTATCCACCAAATAGTAAATTCAGAATACATTTTCACCGGCAATGAATATCATATATTTGTCACGAGAGTATATGATACAGGTGTATCATCATTTGTGGCCAGACATATCATGAATATAGAATTGACAGGTCTTTCTTCTGGCAGCTAAGAAATAATAGATCTTTTTGCTGATTTTATTTTGCTGAATAATCAAAACAAGAACTTGTGAATAACATCTATAAATGTAGTACTGTGAGGTATTTATTAACCTACATTGGCTGACTGGCACGTGGAACTTTGTATATGTGTTAATTCTGCAAACCTGATATAGATCTTAGTCGCACCATGGCACACTATGAAGAGCTCACTGCTGAAGTGAAGAAAAGTGAATGGAGGTTAATACAGATGATGCTGTTTTGTACAGCATAGACACAGGGATGGACTCACTATTGTAGCTTATAGCTGTCGTCTTTTCCAATTTGCTTCAACAGCTTCACATGGAAAGCCAAGCATCCACAGAGTTCGATTAATGCAGGCAGGAATTGAATTTAGGTTTTTCTTTAATGGCCCAAGTCAATTGATATAGAAGCTGATCAGATATCTGAGGAAAGGAGGATCCCATGGGGATCCAGAGACCAAATTTACTGAACAACTATCGAAAGGGAAATTACTGAGTGAGGGCCCCTGGTCGGTGTAACACTGGGTGCATTGATGTTGCCTGGGAAGTGTGATGAAGGTATGAAATTGTTATCTATTCTCTTTTATATTTGTTGCAGTAATGTTATTAAAAACCCTGGTTTAAGATACATAGGCCGTATGTCTGCTAAAGCTGTTATTAAGGGGTCATAAAAGTGAGGTATACATTGGTTTTAACCATTTACTTGTTTACAGATAGACGGCTAATGGAACATTGTTTGATCTTGGAGGATCCCTGAGGTTTAGATAATTTATGAGGGATAGTGCTTAGTGATGGATAAACAGTCATGGGGCATCTTAGTGGGAGGAGACTAAGTGGAAAGAATACCTTATGATATAATTAAGGGGTGGAGCCAGCTCAATCTATAGTTTTGCAGTTTGCCTTAGGATTTTAGTCGTACAAAGCAGAGCCTTAGCTGGCTCCTTGGGAGTTTTTCTCCAAGGTCTTTGCACAGAAGAAAGCAAGTAAACCTGATTGTTAACATTATTTATAAGTGGTCTTTGAACTATATTGGAATATATATATAGTTGCAGGTGTAGGGAGTAATGTTTTTCCTTTTTTTTTTGTAAATTTAGAGTACCTAATTATTTTTTTTTACAATTAAGGGGCAATTTAACGTGGCCAACCCACCTTACCTGCACAACTTTGGGTTGTCGGGGTGAAACCCACACAGACACTGGGAGAATGTGCAAACTCCACACCGACAGTGACCCAGGGCCGGGATTCCAACCCGGGTCCTCAGCACCGCAGTCCCAGTGCTAAACACTGTGCCACGTGCCATACCCATATGTTTTTCCTTTTCTTTAAGAACTGTTTGAATTGTTAACTATAATTATATTACTTTGTTGTTCATGTGATTTGAGTTTAAATTACAGTTCGTTTTAACAGGATGACCCCCACCTGGGGAAAAATGCAAGTTATATATTCAATGATTCCACACTCAGCCCCCCTACCGACACATGTTTAACATTGAACATCATACAAATCCATCCTCACACCAATTCCCCCGTCCCTAAATATTTCCAACAACGCTTTAAAACTTTAAAATGGCAAAATGCAGGATTACAGATATTAAAGAAGCATGAAATAACAAGTAATAATTAAAAAAGAACTCCACTGTGCAGGTGAAACCATCCACTACATACCCCAGTCCATGCTCCTTAACAAAGTTATATGCCTCCTCCGGCATGTTCAAACACTGTTGCCAAACTTAACCCACAGGTGAGCTGGGTGCACCACTCCAAATCTCACTTTACACTTCTAAAGAGCCGCTTTGGCCTTATTAAACCCCGCTCGGCATTTCGCCAGTTCTGCACCATATCTTGGTAAGTTGTGACAGTGTAGCCTTTCCATCTGCACTCTCGTGTTTCCTTAGCCCACCTCTGGATCTTTTCTTTGTCTCAGTACCTGTGGAGCCAGATTATGATTGCCCATGGTGGCTCCCCAGTTCTGGGCTCCCTTCGCATTGACTGGTGGACCTGGTCCACTTCTGAAGGCGTGCAAAACCCCCCTCCCCCACCAGCTGCCCGAACATCTTTGCCACGTAGTCCGTAGCCTTTGCACCTTCTGTACTCTCTGCAAGCCCGATGATCCTCACATTTTGGCATCTGGATCAATTCTTCAGAGCATCGATCTCGGCCTTCAATGTTTTCTATTCCACCAACATCGCCACCTCCGCCTCCAAGAAGGCGACCTGATCATCATGATCCAACATCATCTCCTCCACCTTTTGGATCGACGAGTTCTGCGCCTCCAACCGCTCTTACACCATTTCCAGACCTGCCCGAATTGGCTCAGTCACTTTTGCCAGAACGTCCGTGACCGCCTGTCACTTCCTTCCAAACTCCTCCATCAAAAGCTCCACCACCCCCTCAGTCATCCACTGAGGGGTAACCAACGACACAGGCATCCACCATTTTCTTCACTCATGCGCCACGCGAGCCTTCTGAGTCTGATGAGGACCCTTCATTTGATACACTACTCGTGTAGTAGCCTGCAGACATTCCACACCAGAGGAAGACTCCAAACTCTTCAACTATCCCACTTTTTCATCTGCACAGCACTCTTTAAATGGGCAAAAAGACCTGAAAACCAAATTCCCAGGCAGGAGCCACCTTACATGTGACCGCTCACTTCATGCCCGCCACTGGAAGCCCGATATCGGGATTCCAATGGAATCCATTGAACTCTCCCCCATCCATTAATTAGCATGGTAAAGGAGAGGGAATCACATCTGCATGCCGTTCCTCGCGCCAGCGGAGACCAGTAGCGAGTCTCCGTTGGCGGGAGCACTTAGACTCCAGAATGGAGAATCCAGTCCATAATCTTTTTTTACTGGTTAACAGGAAATAGACATTCACCCTAAAAAGCAACGTTAGCATTTTAAGAGCTACAGCGGTTGGCATTACATCCCAAGCTCTAATATATACATATATATATATATATGCCATCCTCAAGAAATTGTAAAACTTTAGGTTGTTTCACTGTGGTCCCACTACTTTAGTGCTGATGAAAGATATACCCAATTTGTTTTGGGGGATATGCTCTGTAGTTTCCATCCCATTTTTCTTGCATGTTGGTCTTCATGGTCAAATGCAGGAATTAGCTGCAAACCTTTGTCAAAGCCAATCTGAGCCTGCAAAGAAAAGCATAAATATAGCCGAGCTGTGGTGAAAGTGCTCCTTCATGGCAAACCGAATGGTGTAGAAGATTGACCTGCCTGTTAAGAACCCCGCTGATGTGAAATGCGAGGGTATCCCAAAACCCAGAAGATTCACTTAGAACACTGGTTCTTAGTGGTGTATGATTTAAATTTGGTACTCTGCAAGAAAAGATCTACAAACCAGGGAGGAATAGTCCAGTCGTTTTGTAATCAATTAATAAAGTATATTTATTAACTTAAAATAAAAACACCCAACAAGGACACTACAACAGTGCACTAAACTACACTGATGGCTATATGCACACAGTATCACCCCTTTGTTTACAACTACCTATGTTTCAGAGACTCTTAGAATTTACAGTGCAGAAGGAGGCCATTCAGCCCATCGAGTCTGCACCGGCTCTTGGAAAGAGCACCCTACCTAAGCCCACCCCTCCACCCCATTCCCCTAACCCAGTAACCCCACCTATCCTTTTTGGACACAAAGGGCAATTTAGCATGGCCAATCCACCTAACCTGCACATCTTTGGACTGTGGGAGGAAACCGGAGCACCCGGAGGGAACCCACGCAGACACGGGGAGAACGTGCGGACTCCGCACAGACAGTGACCCAAGCTGGAATTGAGCCTGGTACCCTGGCACTGTGAAGCAACAGTGCTAACCACTGTGCTACCGTTCTGCCCACCGTGCTGAATTCCAGGATGCCCCTTATTCCCAAATAACATCTAATATTATATAAGTTTATGAGCTAAATCCAGCAGATTATTGCCACACACAGGTTATTTGTCCATATTTGGGAAAAGCTTCTTCAATTTCAGCGAACACATAATCTTCTTGGTTCGAGTTTCTGATTTTAGCCAGCTGCCCATTTTGCAAAACTTGTTTTCAGGGGAGGCTGTTTGCTGCAGCTGGGTGTGGCTGTGATGGTAGCTGCCTCTGTGTGTCCCTTTCTCCAGTTATTGTGCTATGGATATATCATTATTTCCCTTTGATGTTACCCACCCTGTGGACCTGCCTTTTTTTAAAGCTACCTCTTCATTACCCTATTGTTTTCCCCTCGTCACATTGGTAAAGACTTGCTTTTTCCACTGGTCTGTTAATTCGCACATCAAAACATCCCTTCAGACAGCTGCCCTTGTCAATTCTCACTTTTATTTTATTTGATCCCAATTTAATGTCTTAATCTTAATTTTTCTCAATTCGTAACGTGCCCCCAACACTCCATGGAACAACACATGATTCCAGCTTGCTATTTATTTTTAATGATGTGAAAAGAAGTACATATGGAGATGAAGTCACCATAAGCAGCCCATTCACGTTGGTTAACATTCTGCAGCAATACTGAGGGAATGGTGTGTTAAACTGAGGTTGACTTCCTTCTCAAGTGATGCAAAAACTCCCACCCACTAATTCGGAGACGAGCAGGGATGTTCTCTCCATTGTCTTCTCCAATATTTATCTTTAAACCAACATCACTAAAACATATTGGGCATGATTTTCCAGTCTTTCCTGTTAGTGGGATCTTCAAGCCCTCCCAAAGACGACCCCCCACGGCGGGTTAGCCCGGCGGCAGGATGGAAAAGCCATCCAAAAAGCCATCTGCCTCCACGACTTTAAACCCACTCCCACACATTATGTGTGCAAATTGGTTGCTGGGTTTCCTACAAAACGAGTGTGATTACATTCCACTATACTGATGGTAAAGCGCTTTGGGATGTCCTGTAATTGTGAAAGCTGCAGTATAAATGCTACCCTTTTATCAACTACAGGATCATAGAATTTTTCAGCACAGAAGGAGCCTAATTCATCAATTGCCCCTCTGTTGGCTTTTTTCCAGAATAATTTAAAACTAATCCTACTGCTCTGCTTGCTGCCCACAGTCATGTACCTTTCCCTAATTCAAACATGGAGTGATTCTGCTGATATTGTTTAGGTGACTTGGAAGAAGGCTATTTCAGATTTCTCATTGTCAGAAATCATCCTGGCAATTTGAGCACAGGATAGGTCCTTTGGCCCAACACACCCAGCTCCACATTGCCACTTCTTTGCACTTTCCCACTTATCATTATTTTCTTTAACTATTTTTAATTCCTTCTTTGGATGTAGTGATTAACTCAGCTTCAACAGATACATGTGATTCATTCCATCTTCTAATTTATAAATTATACGATTTATGAAGGAATTCATAGATTTATTATGACACAGAAGGAGGCCTTTAAATATGCCAACTCTCTGTAGAGCAGCCCAGTATGTCCCATTCACCTGCTCTATTCCTGTCGCCCTGGATGTTTTGATATTTGTTTATTCTGGGACCCTTTAACAGAATTGGTATAATGAGTGATTGCCAATTATTACCCAGTACTCTGTGCTGTCGTCATACTGAGACGAAGTGCCTTTTTCCTCATTTAGAAAGCACAATACTAATCTTCAAATACCTATTTAGACACAATTTGTGGGGCAATTAATTGAATGTGATGTTTCACCAGAGACTTTGTGAAGAAATTGAAAAAGAAAATGTTAACTTAAATAGGTTTGATGCATAATTAATTACTTTTATTAGTGGTAATGTTGGATTTGCCTTTGATCTCTCAACTGTTAGTGACAAAATATCTCGAGTACTTTTTCTACGGCATTATTTTGAAAAAAGTAGCAATTTATGCTTAAAAGCAGAATTGAAATTGAAAAATGTAACAAATTTATAGTTAGAAAACAAAGTATTTTAATGAAATGAAGGATACTTCCAATAATTTAATGTTTGCTGAAGGCATTGATTTATGTAGTCGAGGAAAGGGAGAGAAAAAAAAAGTCCACTGGCAATAAAGAGATGTGGACAAATTAAACAGATGAGCTAAGGAATAGCAAATCGATTTTCATACAAATAAACCTAAGGTAATCAACATGGGAACAGAAGAGGCAAAATATCTTAACCAATGGACGCTTGCGTATTGTGCAAGGTTGAAAGAGATTTGGATGTGATTATTGACCATTCACTAAGTATCCATTTAATCGGAAGCTGCCACTTCAACACAAGTCTGATGGAATATTGCGATGTATCTCAAGGGCATTTCCGAAGTCAGAATAAATTATTTTAACTGCTGACTACATTTGGAATTATTTCTGCTTTTACTCTGATTTCAAAATTATTGACGAATTAGAAAGAGTTCAAACAAAGTGCCAATGGTTCCAGGAGTTAAAGGAGTCCAATTTACAGATTCTCTATGTTTCTGATGAATAAAAATTCAATTCCTATGCTGAAAGGAGATTGTCAATTTTATAACCAATTTCAAATCCACATGGAACTGTCTTATTAGCTCTTCTCTAGCACTTGAAACTAGTTACAAAACACTACAATAGAAAATATAATGCAAAGAAGGCAAAACACTGTGCCAACAAAACAACTTAACCCCCTAACCAACTAAGAATTTAACACACAGAAACGAAGCAAAGTAGGGCATCCGCCCCTTACAAATAAAATGAAATCACCCCCCCCCCCCGTCCGGGTTACTGCTGCTGCTGACCTCCACCTAACGCTCCGCGAGAAAGTCCAGGAACGGTTGCCACCGCCTGGAGAACCCCTGCACAGACCCTCGCAAGGAAAACTTTATCTTCTCCAACCTGAGAAACCCCGGCATGTCATTGATCCAAGCCTCCACGCTTGGGGGTTTCGCGTCCCTCCACATTAACAAGAGTCTTCTCCGGGCTACCAAAGAGGCAAAGGCCAGGACTCCGGCCTCTTTCAACTCCTGCACTCCCGGATCGTCCAAGACACCAAATATCGCCATCACCCAGCTCGGCTTCATCCAAGTGTCCAAGACCTTGGACATAGCCTTTCCAAAGCCCTTCCAAAATTCCGTAAGCGCCGGGCATGTCCAGGACATATGGACATGGTTTGCTGGGCTCCCTGAACACCTTACGCACCTGTCCTCTACCCCAAAAACCCTACTCATTCTTGCCCTTGTCATTTGCGCCCGGTGCACCACTTTAAACTGAATCAGGCTAAGCCTGGCGCAAGATGAGGAGGAATTGACCCTGCCCAGGGCGTCAGCCCACAGGCCCTCACCCAGCTCCACCTCCCACTTGCCCTTCAGCTCTTCCACCGAGGCCTCCTCCGCCTCCTGCAGCTCCTGGTATATGTCCGATACTTTGCTATCCCCCACCCATACCCCCTAGACCACCCTGTCCTGTAACCTCCGGGCAGGCAGCAGCGGGAATTCCCCCACATGTTTTTTCACAAATGCCCGAACCTGCATGTACCTAAAGGTATTCCCCGGGGGTAGCCCAAATTTCTCCTCCGGCGCCCTCAGACTGGCAAAAGTCCCATCGATAAACAAATCCCCCATCCTGCTAATTCCACCCTGTGCCACCCTAGGAACCCACCGTCTATCCTACCTGGAACGAACCTGTGGTTGCTCCATATCGGGGTCCAAACTGAGGCCCCTACCTCCCCCTTATGCCGTCTCCACTGCCCCCAAATCCCCAGTGTCGCCGCCACCACCGCGCTCATGGTATACCGCGTCGTAGGAAGCGGCAACGGTGCCGTCACCAGTGCCCCCAAACTAGTATCTATATACAGGACACCGCCTCCAACCATTTCCACACCGACCCCTCTCCCTCCATTCCCCATTTCCGAATCATCGACACATTCGCTGCTCAGTAAAAGCTGCACAGGTTCGGCAGCGCCAACCCCCCCCCCCCACTGCGCTCCATAAACAGTCTCTTAACCCACGGGGTATTATTTGCCCTCACAAATCCGGTGATACTCCTATTTACCCACTTGAAAAAGGACTTGGGGATGAGAATGGGCAGGCACTGGAACACGAACAAGAACCTAGGGAGGACCATCATCTTTACGGACTGCACCCTGCCCGCCATGGAGAGTGGCAACATGTCCCACCTCCTAAAGTCCTCCTCCACCAGCCACCAGATCTGACCCACCAGCCGCGCTAAGTTGAGCTTGTGCAAGACCCCCCAGCTCTTGGCCACCTGGATGCCCAAGTACCGAAAGCTCCTCTCCACCATCTTGAATGGTTGTTCCCCCAACCTCTTTTCCTGGTCCGTCGCATGCGCCACAAAAAGCTTGTTTTTCCCACGTTTAGCCTGTATCCCGAAAAGTCTCTAAAATCCCTAAGAACCTGCATGACCTCCCCCATCCCCTCCACCGGATCCGCAATATACAGAAGCAGGTCATCCCCATACAGTGAAACACTGTGGCCCCCCCCCCCCCCCCCCGTCGTCGTCCCGTCCCCCCCGATCCAACTCCCTCCAGTTTCTGGACTCCCTCAACGCCATGGCAAGCGGCTCAATCGCCAAGTCAAACAGCAGGGGGGACAAAGGGCACCCCTGCCTCGTTCCACGATATAACCTAAAGTACCCTGACCGCAGCCGGTTCGTCGACACACTTGCTACCGGGGCCTGGTACAACAATTTGATCCACCCTATGAATTCCTCCCCAAATCCAAATCTGCCTAACACCTCCCAGAGGTACTCCCACTCCACCCGATCGAAGGCCTTCTCCACATCCATTGCTACTACCACATCTGCATCCCCCCCCCGTCTGAGGGCATCATGATCACGTTCAGGAGCCTCCGCACATTCGTATTCAGCTGCCTGTCCTTCACAAACCCCGTCTGATCCTCATGAATCACTCCCAGGACACAATCCTCAATCCTAGTGGCCAAGATCTTGGCCAACAGCTTGGCATCCACATTAAGGAGAGAAATCGGCCTATAGGAGCCGCATTGCAGCGGGTCCTTATCCCACTTGAGGATAAGCGAGATCAGAGCCTGCGACATCGTCGGGGGATGGATACCCTTTTCCTTAGCCTCGTTAAAAGTTCTCAACAACAGCGGGCCCAACATCTCCGAGAATTTCCTGTAGAACTCTACAGGGAACCCATCTGGCCCTGGGGCCTTGCCCGCCTGCATACTCCCCAACCCCTTAACTAGCTCCTCCATCCCAATCGGGGCCCTCAGTCCCTCTATCCGTCCTTCCTCCACCTTTGGGAACCTCAGTTGATCCAGGAACTGCCTCATTTCCTCCCCACCCTTCGGGGGATCTGACTCATACAGTTTACCATAGAAGTCCTTAAAGACCTCGTTTATTTTAGCTGGACTCCGCACTGTGTTCCCCCACCATCTCTAATTCCCCCAATCTCCCTAGCCGCCTCCCTCTTCCGCAGCTGCTGCGCCAGCATCCGACTTGCCTTCTCCCCATACTCATACACTGCTTCCTGTACCTTCCTCAACTGGGCCTCAGCCTTCCCCGTGGTTAGCAAGTCAAACTCCGTTTGGAGGCTCCGACGCTCCTTCAGCAGCCCCTCCTCGGGTGATTCCGCATACCTCTTATCTACCCTCCGTATCTCCCCCACCAATCTCTCCCTCTCCAACCTCTCCCTCTTTTCCCCGTGGGCCCTGATTGAGATTAACTCCCCCCTGACCACTGCCTTCAGTGCCTCCCAGACCACACTCACCGACACCTCCCCATTATCATTGGCCTCCACATATCTTTAGATGCACCTCCGGACCCGCCCACAAACCTCCACGTCCGCCAGTAGTCCCACGTCCATTCTCCACAGAGGGCGTTAGCCTCTCTCCTCCCCCAGCCCCAACTCCACCCACTGCGGGGCATGGTCCGAGATCGCAATGGCTGAATTCCGTCCCCTCCACCTCGAGATCAGCGCCCTGCTTAGCACGAAAAAATCTATCCACGAGTAAGCCTTGTGTACATGGGAGAAGAAGGAAAACACCCTCGCCCTTGGCCTGGCAAATCTCCACTCCCCCCATCTGGTCCATGAACCCCCTCAGGACCTTGCCCGCTGCCGGCAGCTCACCCGACCTCGACCTAGACCGGTCCAGAGTCGGGTCCAGGACCGTATTGAAGTCCAAACTACATTACCAAACTACATGACTCCACATCCGGAATCCGACTCAGCATCCGCTTCATGAACCCTGCATCGTCCCCGTTAGGAGCATACACATTCGCTAGCACCACCCGGGCCCCCTGCAGCCTGCCACTCACCATCACATATCGGCCCCCTTTATCCGCCACAATACCCACCGCCTCAAATGCCACCCACTTACTCACCAAGATTGCGACCCCCCCTGTTCTTCGCATCCAGCCCTGAGAGAAAAACCTGTCCCACCCATCCCTCAGCCTGGTTTGATCCGCAATTTTCAGGTGTGTTTCCTGTAGCATGGCTAAACCTGCCTTCAGACCCTTTAAGTGCCAGAACACCCGGGCCCTCTTGACCGGCCTATTCAGGCCTCTCACGTTCCATGTGATCAGCCGGATCGGGGGCTCCCCCTGCCCACCCCCCTGCCAACTAGCTATCCCCTTTTTTAGGCCAGCTACGTGCCCGCGCCTCCAGCACCCTCCAGTCCCCCAGGCGGAGGCTCCCCGCCCCGACTCTCCCTCTTACCATTGATTTCCCCCTCAATCAGCACAGCAGCAACCCAGTTTCCCCCCCCCCCCCCAACCCCTCCTCCCCCGACCAAGCAACTGCTTAACCCCCTACCCCCCCCCCCCCCCCCATTGCTCTCCCGTAAGCTAGCTGATACATGCTGACCCCGGCCGCTCCCGCCTCTGCCTCCAATCCCCCTTTGGATTCCCCATCCAAATCTCCAGCCCCCCCCCCCCCCCCCCCACCTAAGTGGGGTGAAGAGAGTCCACCCCCTACACCCCATATAAACCAATGCGGACATCGAACACAGTACCACCCCCCGCTTCGGGTAGCGGCTCCACCATTTCACGCAACAAAAAAAAAAGCCGCGCTCCCTGCCTGGGCCGACACCACCCCCATGACACAGCTCCTCCCAACTGCGACCTCGCCCCAATTCCCGAGGGCCCCAGGCCATGGGGCCACCCAGACCCAAGAAAACGCAGGGAGAAACCCCACCCAAACATCGCCCCATCTCCCTCACCCACAACCCTCATAACATACTGCAAACCATTAATTCGAATCCAACGTCTAATTTTTGATGAAAATCCACGCCGCATCTGGCGTATCAAAATAGTGGTGCCGGTCCTGGTATGTGACCCACAACCTCGCTGGCTGTAACAGCCCGAACATCACCCCCTTCCCGTGGAGGACCGCCTTGGCCCGATTGAATCCTCCACGCTTCTTGGCCAGCTCTGCACTCCAGTCCTGGTAAATCCGGATCTCGGTGTTCTCCCACCTGCTGCTCCGCTCCTTCTTCGCCCATCGCAGGACACTCTTCCTGTCGGTGAAGCGGTGGAACCTTACCACCATAGCCCTCGGCGGCTCGTTCGCCCATGGCCTCCTGGCCTGGACTCTGTGCGCCCCATCCAGCTCCAGGGGCCTCAGGAAGGCCCCGGCGCCCATCAGCGTACTCAGCATCGTGGCCACATATGCCCCAGCATCTGACCCCTCCACGCCTTCAGGGAGACCCAGAATCCGCAGGTTCTGTCTCCTCGACCTATTCTCCAGGTCCTCCAGCATCTCCTGCCATTTTTTGTGCAGCGCCTCGTGCGCTTCCACTCTGACTGCCAGGCCCAGAATCTCGTCCTCATTATCAGAGGCCTTCTGCTGCACCTCCTTAATCACCGTCCCCTGCATCTTCTGGGTCTCCACCAACTTTTCAATCGACGCCTTCATAGGGGCCAACATCTCCGCCTTCAAGTCCGCAAAGCAGCTTCTCAAAAACTCCTGCTGCTCCCGAGATCATTGGGCCCATGCTGCCTGATCACCGCCCACCGCCATCTTGTTTTTTCGCGCCCGTTCTCCTCTCTTCTCTGAAGCCACTTTTTGACCGCTCCGCTCCTGGTCCACTCCATACAGCACTGGGGGACCCTCACTGTTTCCTTCCCACATTGGGAATCGTCGTCCAAATGCCGCTGGCGCTCCTTAAAAGGGCCCAAAAGTCCGTTATCGGCAGGAGCTGCCAAACGTGCGACCTACCAAGGCATAGCCGCAACCGCAAGTCACTATTTGAATTTTATAGTGTACGGGATCCCATGTTCTATGGCGATCCAAATCTATTCTGACTCAGTCTGTGTTAGTCCAGTCTGGACGCCAATTTGGGGGCATCTTAGCTAGAAACCGTTTTTGTTCACTGAACATTGCTATGCACTCACTGGTGTTTACTTTTCCAGATTGGCACCTATTTATCAGCATCCAGGTCATGTGAAGCACTGATTTCAAAGTGAATGAATGGTTTATACAGGTGTATTTGTAACGCATTTTATTGAAATGTTGACAAATACCAAAGAAAGTTCAGCATGGCAGGTTTCCGTGGAGAATTAGTTGGAACATTGATAATGGCTGAGGTGGAGTTTAAAAAAAAATTAGTCTGATGTTGGAGTTGTGCATCTTGAAAATATTTTCCTGGGTTTCCCTTTGGAACTGTAACTTTATCGAAAGCATATTGGCAGATTTAGATTTAGATGAGGGTGAAACTGGAAGGGCTCAAATTTGAATAAATATTCTTTCTTGCTTCAAAAGACTAGATATTCAGGACAGATACCTATTGAAAGTAATGAGTGCAATCTTGAGAAAATTGCTGAAGAGCTGGATGAACAAGCATCTGATTATGAATGAGATTGAAGGCATGATATGAAATGGTGGCAAAGTTAATGAAATACTCCATGGAACGCTGTTTCTGAGGCTTCCTGTAAGTGGAAGGCTGCTGGACAGATGCTACAGATTATAACGTTAGACTGATATACTGGCATTTCACTTAATTACTTCGGAGGTCAGGAGAAATTTTGATGTTGTGCTCTATCTTTCTGGAGGTTTCATTTGTGGCTTTCTGCTACCCTAAAAAGATTATAAATTGGATTGAATCTATGATTTTGCAGATTGTACATGACTTGTGAAAAGACAGGCATTAACAGATAAAGTGGCCTTTTGTCACTGCCTGTTTCATTTTCTTGATGTTATGTTCTTTGTTGTGGCCGAAAAGAGAAGGAATCAGAGGTTGCACAAGTTGAGTTCGTATAATATTGTGCAAGGGGTTTATTTACAAGATGCTGCTCAAACAGGGGACAATAGTGAACTCCACAAAAGCCCACAAAATGATGCCATTGTGTAATACGTGACATTATACCAGCCAATGGTGTTATTCTGATATATAACACTCCTCCCTCTTTACTCGTCCAGTGTCCCCAGCATTTTTAGTAAATCAAACACTTTAACACAGATCCACACATTATGTAGCGGATACATATGTACATTCGTAAGAGAGTCTCTTGGGTGGACGTCTGTCTCATTTTGGCAGAACATGACGCTCAGGAACTTGGCTTTTCGGGGTACTAGGAGTGTCTTCTTGTACACTGGTCAGTGTTGCACCAACTCAGGAACTGTCTCTGGTTGTGTGGATGACTGTTGTACCAGGTTCCATAGTCTCAGCAGTTGTAGTCCTTGGGCAGCATTCTCTGATCCTGGGGCTAAGTGTTGACGCCGTCGTAATCGCCGGAGTGATTTACGACGGCGTCATCTGGCCCCTAGGATCAGTGATCCTGCACCGTACAGGGGGCCAACATGGCACTGGAGAGCCTCACGCTGCTCCAGCTGCTGATTCCAGGGTCAGCACTGGCACCGCAGGTCCACGCATGCACGCCACGGCCGGCGCGAGTTATCACATGTGCGTGGGTTGCCTTCTCCGTGCCGGCCCCGACTCAACATGGTGGAGAGCTACAGGGGCCCCGAGCGGAGGAACATAGGCCCTCACTGGGAAAAGCCTGCCCGCTGATCGGTAGGCCCTGATCGCAGGCCAGACCACCATGGAGGCCCCCCTGGGGTCGGATCCCCCCCTCCCTCCCCCCAACCACCAGGCCGCCCCCCACAGCATGAACGCTGAGGTCCCGCCAGGTAGGACCACATGCGAACGATCCCGGCGGGACTCAGCCAAACTCATCGGGCTCTCGGCCCATCGTGCGGGGAGAATTGCCGGGGGGGGTTGTGCTGAGCGGCCCCCGACCGCTGCCGCGCCAATGGTGGTGATTCTCCGGGCGCTGGAGAATTGGCGGAGTGGCGTCGCGTGATTCGTGCCCGACTCGGCGATTCTTCGACCTGGCGAGGGGTCGGAGAATCCCGCCCCTTAAGTCTGTCATGTCGCTGTCCATATTCTCTGTGGTATTCTCTGGTACAGATTCTCTGCTACAGATTCTGTACTCTCACTACGTGCAGACAATAATTGGCCAGCGTGCCGCGCCAAATTCGTTCATCATCAGTTTGCCAGTATATGAAACCGGACCCGTTTTGGCTAATTGGCTGGAGTCCATGTTTTGCCTGAGGTGTATTTTCTCGCAAGAACACGGTCAAAGACTTTGCTTTTGGAATATTGTTCCCTTCTGGCCACTTGTATCCGATATTGTTGTATCAATATCTCTGTGGTTGAAGGGAAGTCAGAAGGTCAAACTGTGTGCGCAGTTTTCTTTTTAACATCAGTATAGCTGGTGTGCTTTGTGCTGTTAAATGCACAACATTTCTATGTAATTAGAAAGCTTTTGACATGTTTAGGCAGAGAGCCTTTGTCTTTTGAAACCTTCACTCAATGCTTGAGCAAATGTACACAACATTCAGCTGAGTTGTTGATAACTGGATGGGGCAGATTTGAAATGGCAGATGCCATACCCCTTCAGGTAGTCTTCAAATTCAACAAATGTGAACTGGGTACCATGATGGCTCACAAGCTGTTCAGGTCACCTGAATCTGCAAACACCTCATCAAGTCTTTCCATGATCTGTTCTGTAGATGTCAATTTCATGATGGCAACCTGCGTCCACTTCGAATGCATATCAACCATGACCAAAAACATATGTCCTTCGACTGGTCCCGCATAATTGACATGGATTCGATGCAATGGCCTGGTAGGCTATTCCCATGGGTGCAAAGGTTGTAGTGGAGGTATATTTCTCAACACCGTGCAGAATTGACATAACCCACCTTCTCCTCTATTTTGACAGGATTGACATAACCCACCTTCTCCTCTATTCTCCTCTATCCATCCCAGACCACCAGAAGTAACTTCTCAACAACTCCTTCACTCTAACTACACTGAGATGGCCCTTATACAGCTGTCCCAGCATTCTACTTCTTCGACCCAGCAGAATGGTTACTCTATCCCACAACAATACTCCATTTTATGCTGCCAACTCAAGATGCCTAGTCAGATCGGGTTTAAAGTCTAGATGATTTCTGTGCCTTTTTGAATCAAGTCCAACATTTTCCCCATCACCGGATCTGTTCAGGTAGCTTTTGGGACCTGCGAAGATGTTACCGTAACATCTTCCACATGAGAGAGAGAGAATATGTTGTTGAAGCGTTCACCAGTTTCGTGCTTATCTTTTTGGTCTTGTTGACCTTGCAGCGACAGTTTAGATAAAGCATCTGCATTTGTGTGCTGTTCAGACCTACGATATTTGGTTACATAATCGGGTGACGACAAGATTAACGTCCACCATTTGTGATCGACTAGCAGTGAGTGAAGGGATCTCCTTATGCAGCCCAAAAATTGTCGGTCAATAGAGTAAATTGATGGCCAAATAAATAATGGTCGTACCTTTGAACACCAAAAATAATGCTGCGAGCGTCTTTCTCAATTTGAGTATAGTTGGACTCCCCTCTAGTCAATGTCCTGGAAACAAAGCCTGAAGGCATTATGTGCGAGATAACTGCTCCAACCCCAAAGGGAAATGCGTTGCAAGCAAGCTGCAGCTTCAGTTTTGGTTTATAATGGATCAATAACTCCGATTCCTGTACAATTTGTTTAACATTTTGGTTAGCTCCCTCACAATCTTTCGGCCAGAGCCAAGCTTGTTTGTTGCAAAGCAACGTTTGTAAAGGCTTCATCCTTGTTGCTTCGGGCAGTATGAACTTTCCATAGTAATTTAATAATCTGGAAACAACCTTAACTGAGTCATGTACTGTGGTCGTGGAACATCCAGGATCTCCGACATCTTATTAGGTTCTTTTTGAAGAACGTCTTGGTTGATCGTGTGTCCAAGATAGTGAGTTGAAGATTTAAAACATTTGTACTTCTCTTTCTTGATCCTGAGATTATGTAGTTGCAGCCTTGCAAGAGTAGCTTCCAGGTTCTTTATATGGTCTTCATCGATCAAACCTGTGATCAAAATGACATCCAGGTAGCATTGCACACCTGGTAGCCCACCCAAGATCTGATCCATAATCTTTTATTATTATCACAAGTAAGCTTACATTAACACTGTAATGAAGTTACTGTGAAAATCCCCCAGTCGCCACATTCCAGTGCCTGTTCGGGTATGCAGAGGAAGAATTCAGAATGTCCAATTTACCTAACAAGCACGTCTTTTGGGACTTGTAGGAGGAAACCGCGCACCTGGAGGAAATCCATACAGACATGGGGAGAACGTGAAGAGTCCGCACAGACAGTGAGCCAAGCGGGGATTGAACCTGGGACTGTGGCGCTGTGAAGCAACAGTGCTAACCACTGTGCTACCGTGCCACCCATTGACCATTGGCAGAGAGCAGGTGGTGACATCCCAAAGGGAAGTCTCCGATACCGAAACAGACCCTTGTGTGTTACCATGGTCAGTAACGGTTGAGACTCAATAGCTATGTTCATTTGCAGATAGGCTTGGGCGAGATCAATTTTGCTAAATTGTTGGCCTCTTGAGAGTCCTGTCAAAACATCTTTTATAAATGGGAGAGGGTACTGATCACATAATACAGGGTTGATAGTCATTTTGAATTCCCAGATATTCATACTGAAACATCCTTCTTTGAGACTGCGATTCCTGTCTTCAGTAGCCTCTCGAGTACTTCTTCCACTTTAGATTGAATGACAAAAGGTACAGTACGCGCTTTCTTACACTTAGGCACGCTGTTTGCTTTCATCTTGAGTTTCACTTTGATCCCAATCATGGATCCAAGTGACTCCTCAAAGACCTTTGCATACTTGCATTATTATTATTATTATATTTTCTCAGATGTGGTTGAAGATCATTGTAAAATCAACAAGTTTGGTCAAGCCAGCCCAGTTTAACATAATCTTCCTTAACCAAGATCTCCCAAATAATGCTGGAAAGTTTCCTTCAATAATGAGAAGAGGCAACTCCACTTTCCACTCATTAACTTTTACAATCACCTTGATGAAGCTCTTCAGCAGCACGACCTCCTCGCTATATATCTCAAGACCATATCAGATGGTCGCAATGGCAGATATTTCAATTTTTGACAGTATATCTATTCAGGTATAAGTGATTCTGCAGGGCCCATATCCACTTTGATCTTAATAGTGTTCAAATTTAATTGTTGCTGGTTTCTTGTACTGCCAGAACGTTGAGCTTAAATTCCTTATGCTGACTTGATACTTTGATACTCAGTGAGTCTTCAGCTGGATCACTTAACTGGTAAACTCGCCCTGTAAACTTTTCAATACTTTTCTTGGTGCACTTCTTTTGTGCTGATGAAGGTTTGTGTGACCAACATGCCTTGGCAATATGACCAACTATACCATAATTTTTGCATTTCTTTTTGCTCCAACAGTCTCCAGCCATATGTTCCACATGGGTGCAGTGATGTCATGGTTGGTTCTTAGTGGACCCGCTTCTTACAGATTCCATCTTATAGATTTTAGCTCGAACTCCACTCAGCAAAGCTTCTCTCGCAGAAAGTTCCAAAGACGTTGTGGTTTCTGTAGCAGATTCTAGGGTTAATGCACCTTCAGTCAACAATTTCCTTTGGATTGCTTCATTCCTGAGGCCCAAATTAATTGGCCGGGAAGTGTATCATCCAAAGTCTGGCCCAATTGGCAACATTTTGCTTGATTCGCAGTGATGCATCAAATTGTGAAATGTTTTTTCCTTCCTCCTGTGCACGACGGTGAAAGCGGAATCTTTCAGTTATTAGTAGTGGACAGTGAGAGAAATGTTCTTGCAAGACAATTATTATCTCATCATGGGACTTGTCTCCAGGTTTAGCTGGATGTATTAAGTTCTGTAGTGACATGAATGTTCTCCTCCCCACTGAGCTGAGAAAGATCTCGGTATGCAGATCTACTGATGTCTGATTGGCTTTAAGGAATGACTGGGACTTTTCAAGAGTTCCATGTCTCCTCCTCCTCACCAAACGCCTTTGCTTCCTGTCTTTTTGGCTTGCAGCTCCCTGACTCGGCCTTCAGTCTGTCTTCTTTGCTGTTTATTTTCTCTCGGTTTAAAGCAGACAAACTCACAGTGCGCAAGCAAACGAGCGGTGTTTGCGCCTCCCTATCGATACCCGAGCAGTAGGTTCCAGAGTTGGGCCCTGCAGGCTTACGTTCCCGTGGCTCATTTTAGTGCCTTGTGCACCGTCTCTGCAGCTCTACCCACTACATGAATAAGTGAGTTGAAAACTTTGATCTTCTGTTTGAAGTAAGCCCCCAGTAACTCAGTTGTCCGACAGCTTTTTTTCTTTTGAAAATCTTTTTACTTGCACTATTGCATGATAGCACAATTTACTTGCACGATAGAACAATTTCCGTACCAGCTGAGAATTCTGAATTCTTCCTCTGTGTACTCGAACAGGCGCTGGAATGTGGTGACTAGGGGCTTTTCACAGTAACTTCACTGCAGTGTTAATGTAAGCCTACTTGTGACAATATAAAGATTATTATTACTGGCTGCTGCGATCGACCGGGTGATTCACGACACCCACTGCAAGCTGTACGTTGTCCAAGTATTTACTTGAGTTGTTTTTACGACCACAACGATGATTTTGCCTTGGAATTCGGCGATATTTGTTGTGTTATATAATTTGGAATAACACAAGCTGCCACTTGATGCAGTTTTGAGTAAAGGATGCTCCAGACTTTGAAGTGAGTTCAGTGTGTTTTATTGAACTATTAGCACAGTTCTCAATGAGTTCGACTCTCTGCTAATCTAATTGTAGTAACTCAGTCTAACTGAACCAGCCTTGCTCTAAGCCACGTGCTGGGGTGTGATGCTGAGGATACACCCTGTCTCACTCTGTAGATGTTGGTCAGTGGAAAGAGGCGGGGTGTGAGTGCCTCATCCCTTTTATAGTGAGATACCACCCCTGAGTGTCCTGACTGCTCATTGATCGTGTCCTATTCTATGTGTTCATTACCTGCATGTTTGCATGTCATGACATCTCCCCTTTTTTAAAATGTTTTGTTGGCGTATGTGAATGTATTTACATATGAATGAGTCTGTCGAACGTGACTGACGAAGGGCAACAGAACGGAGCAAACAAAACAAACGTTCACAAGTCCAGTCTCTGAGGCTTGCGTCTGATCCTGGTTGACCGCCGGAGAGGTGGCGGAGGGGACGACGGCGCCTTGACAGGCAGGATGGAAGCCTGACTCGTGGCCTCGTGGTGCGAGGTATCAGGAGTTGGCAATTCAACATAGTGGTTGCGGGCAGGCATCTTTGCGCAGTGCCCGTCGATTCCTTCGCACGATGGAGCCATCAGTCATACGTACAACATAAGAGCGGGGCGAGGCCTGTCGAACAACGACAGCCGGGGCAGACCACCCACCATCCGGTATCTTGATCCTGACAGTGTCTGCCGGGGATAGCACGGCCAGATTGGTGGCATGGGGATCATAGCCCTGCTCTTGACGGTCTCTGAGTTGCTGCATCTTCTGCAGTACCAGGAGCTGATCCAGGTTGGGCAGGTGTATGGCTGGAAGCATCGTCCGCTGGTCCCTGTTCATCAGGAGTTGAGCCGGCGACATGCGAGTGGACAATGGAGTCGCCCTGTACGCGAGCAGTGCAAGGTGTATGTCGGAAGCAGAGTCCGCAGCCTTGCAGATGAGCTGTTTCACAATGTGCACCCCTTTCTCGACTTTTCCATTGGACTGCGGATAGTGCGGACTGGAGGTGACATGCGGGAAATTGGATGACCTGGCAAACGTGGACCATTCTCGACTGGTAAAGCACGGGCCATTTTCGCTCATGATGGTGATTGGGATGTCATGCCTTGAGAACGTCTCCTTACAGGGTTTGATGACGGTCCGAGAGGTGAGGTACAGGAGCTGCAGCACCTCTGGGTAATTCGGGAAATAGTCAGTGATCAATACGTAGTCCCGACCATTCGCATGAAAGAGGTCGATGCCAACCTTGGACCATGGGGTGGTCACTAGGTCATGCTTTTGGAGCGTCTCCTTGCTCTGCGCTGGCTGGAACCGCTGACAGGTAGCACAGTTCAGGACCATGTTCGTGATGTCCTAGCTGATGCCGGGCCAGTAGACAGCTTGATGGGCTCTGCGCCTGCAGTTCTCGACGCCCAGGTGTCCCTCATGAATCTGGCGCAGCACCAAGCTCTGGAGACTGAGTGGAATGACAATCCGGTCCAGCTTGAGGAGGATACCATCAATCACTGTCAGGTCATCCTTCTCATTGTAAAATTGTGGGCACTGCCCTTTCTGCCAGCCATTGGTGAGGTTGTGGATGACACGCTGCAAGAGGGGGTTGTTGGCTTTCTTATCACAGATGAGAACTACCTTCACATCTGTTGCCGGGAAAGTGCTAGCATACAGCTGCACCTGTGATTCGATGTGCTGGATGATCTCCAGCGGCTCACTGGGCGAGGTGACGGAGCAGGACACTGCATCAGCGATGATCAGCTCCTTGCCAGGTGTGCACACCAAGTTGAAGTCATACCTCCTAAGTTTTTAAGCAGGATTGTCTGCAACTGAGGCATCATGTCGTTCAAGTCCTTGTGAATGATGTGGACCAGAGGCCTGTGATCCGTCTCAACAGTGAATGTCGGCAGGCCGGAGACATAATCATGAAATTTGAGGATGCCAGTGAGAAGATCCAAGCACTCCTTCTCAATCTAAGCATATCTGGTTTCAGTGGACGTCATCGCCCTTGATGCGTAGGCTACTGGTGCCCAGGATGATGTGTCATCTCATTGAAGCAGCACCGCACCAATGCCATCCTGACCTGCATCTGTGGATATCTCTGTCTCCCGGTCCGAGTTGAAGAATGCCAGGACTGGTGCATGGTGAGCTTGGCTTTCAGCTCCAGCCACTCTGTCTGGTGTGCCGCCTTCCACTCAAAGGCAGTTGACTTTTTCACCAGGTTGCGTAGTGCAGTGGTGTGTGTGGCCATGTTTGGAATGAACTTGCCCAGAAAATTGACAATACCCAAGAAGTCAAGAAGCGCAGCACCGCCTTTTAGTCCTCAGGGACCTTCGTCGCCTTGATAGCCTGGATTTTGTCTGTGTCCGGGCGCATACCATGCTGTGAGATCTGGTTGCCTAGGAACTTGAGCGTCGATGTGCCAGAACAACATTTGGACCTGTTTAACTTTAGGCCGTTGGCATGTACACGGCGGAATAACTTCTGGAGACGGGACACATGTTCTTCAGGGGTCGTGGACCATATGATGATGTCGTCCACGTACGCACAAACCCCTTCAATGCCTTCCATCATCTGCTCCATGATGCGATGGAATATCTCCGATGCCAAGATGATGCCAAATGGCATGCGATTATAGCAGTATCTGCCAAAAGGCGTGTTGAAGGTGCAGAGGACTCTTCCAGCTGGATTTGCCAAAATCCCTGTGATGCATCCAATTTGGTGAAGAAGCACGCGTGTGCCATCTCACTCGTGAGTTCCTGCCGCTTCGGATGGGGTGGTGTTCCTGCATGATATTCTTATTGAGATCGTTGGGATCAATGTAGATGTGCAGGTCCCCCGAAGGCTTCTTTACACACACCATCGAGCTGACCCAGTCAGTCGGTTCGGTGACCTTGGATATGATGCCTTTTTGCTGAAGATCCTTGAGCTGTGCCTTCAGGCGCTCTCTCAGTGGAGCAGGGACACATCGTGGTGCGTGGACCACTGGCTTGGCATCAGGTCGTAGCAGAATCTTGTATCGATACAGCAGCATGCCCATCCCGTTGACCACATCTGGATACTGGGCGGGGATGTCGTCAATGCCGGCCTGAAGATCCACATGGGAGGATGTTTGGTGTAAACCCTTTGAATAAGGTTTAGCTGCTTGCAGGCATGTGCACCTAGTAGGGATGCCCTTTCCGGCTTTACAATTTCAAAGCATACCGTGCTTGTGTGTGTCGGTTGGATACATGCAGATGGCAGGACCCCAGTGCCGTGATGGCATTTCCGTTGTAATCCAGGAGCTTGCAGGCAGCTGGAAGGACCATTGGGGGCTTCTTAATGCGTCTGAAGTCTGCCTGTGAGAGGAGCTTGAACTGGATTGGGCAGTGGTTGACCTTCATCACTGCTCGCCATTCGTCCTCGGAATCCACAGCTAGGATTGACTGGACTTCAGATGAGCCTGGTGTGGCATATTCACACATTGTAATAATGCCCACACGGTAGGCGTTGTTCAGGCATTCATCATCTGGATTTGTTGCACTGCTGGGATCAGAATCCTGTAGGCGTTGTTGAACACTCTGGATGCGCCGTCGTCGGAATTGGGAGCATAGGCTCCTGGCTGGTGGTGCAGATCTGCACAGGGCTGCATAGTGGCCTGGCTTCCCGCAGTTTAAACAGCGCCTGCCTCTTGCAGGGCAGTGTTTCTTTAAATGGGTGGTGCCACAGTTCGAACATGTCATGACGTTGGCGTGCTGACGCTCCGTGCGTCGTTGCACATTCGCAGTGCAGTTCTCAGACGCCTGCACCTGCGCAGTGCGGGTTTTGGCCGCTTTGTTATCCTGTTTGCATCGCGCATGCGTCGGGCCCCGGGAAGAGCACGCAAAATGGCTGCTTTTGTCAATGTTGAGGCGCTGCATCCGGGAGATGGCCTGCACACTCTCCACCTAGTGGTGGGCTAGTTTATCATTTTCTGCTGTTTTGTTCTGGGAATAGCGATTTTCAGCGTGCTCATGCACTGTGCATGTTTCAATCGCGACTGGCAGGGTCATATGCTTGATCTTCAGTAACTGCTCTCTCAGAGGATCAGAGTGAACTCCAAAAACGATTTGGTCTCTGATCATGGAGTCAGTGATATCACCAAAGTTGCAGGATTGCGCTAGCAGTTTAAGGTTAGTTAAATATGAGTTGAAGGATTCGTCTTTACCTTGCAATCGCTGCTTGAATATGTAGCGCTCGAAGATTTTGTTGGTGTCCACCTCACAGTGGCTGTCAAACCTGTCCAGGATGGTCTGAAACTTTGTCTTGTCCTGGTCTTCGGCGAAGTGAAAGGAGATGAATATTTCCAAGGCGTGATCACCCGCTGTGGTAAGGAGAAGAGCTATCTTCCATGCATCAGACGCACCATTGAGGTCTGATGCTTCGACGTAAAGCTGAAATTTCTGCTTGAATGTCCGCCAGTTGGCACTGAGATTGCCGGAGGTCCTGAGCTGGTGAGGAGCCAGAATCTTTTCCATTGTGCCAGGATACATTCACTGGTCGTCACGGATCTTGCTGAGTTGAACTAACTAGATTGAACAGACTCTTGGTTTCATGTTGTGTTGTGTAATTTGGAATAACACAAACTGCCAGTTAATGCAGTTTTGAGTAAAAGATGCTCCAGACTTTGAAATGAGTTCAATGTGTTTTATTGAACTATTAGCACAGTTCTCAATGAGTTCGACTCTCTGCTAATCTAAATGTAGTAACTCAGTCTAACTGAGCCAGCCTTGCTCTAAGCCACATGCTGGGGTGCGACACTGAGGATACACCCTGTCTCACTCTGTAGATGTTGGTCTGTGGAAAGAGTGCCTCATCCCTTTTATAGTGAGATACCACCCCTGAGTGTCCTGACTGCTCATTGGTCATGTCCTATTCTATGTGTTCATTAGCTGCATGTTTGCATGCCATGGCAATATTATTTCTCCCGACCTCACTCGCACTAGTATATGAGCCTGGATCTCCGTCGATGATTCCTTCTTCTGACTCTCAAAATCATCTTCAAATGTTGTTTTTCTTACCGCCCAGATCTTGTTGTAAGTTTCTCTTTTATTATGTTCTTTGCTGTAGCCACAGAGAGAGAATCAAAGGTGGCACATGTTGAGTTCGCATAACACAGTGCAAGGGGTTTATTTACAAAGGTGCTGCTCAAACAGTGTAAAATGGTGAACTGCACAAAAGTACGCGAAACTCTCCGATGACGTTAATGCAAGACGTGACATGACACTAGCCAATGGTGTGACTCTGATACATAACACTATGTCACTTGACGTGATTGTCCACCAGAATCTTACATTCAGATAATAATAATCGCTTATTGTCCCAAGTAAGCTTCAATGAAGTTACTGTGAAAAGTCCCTAGTCGCCACATTCCGGCGCCTGTTTGGGGAGGCCAGTACGGGAATTGAACATGCGCTGCTGCCTTATTCTGCTGTTTAGCCCACTGTGCTAAACCAGCCCCTGGTATGGTGCATTCAGTATTAATTTTTATTTAATTACTATTAATATGAGGCTAGTTTAATATAATTAAACACCTAGCTGTGTTCTTTCACATAAATTTTGCTTTCCATTGCAATATAGCCAAATCTGTTGTTCTAATTTGACTTAATGCATGCTGCAATGGGCATTGGGTAACCAATCACATTATTATTTATCAGGAGAACCAATACCGTAATTGAGAAATAATAATTTGCGCCATGCAATAATTTTCAATTGTTAGAATTTAGGATTTCAAGGTTCCATTTTCTCTTTTAAGCAGTTTCATTGCATTTCTTGAGTGAATCTCATCCCTCCACCTAACATGGAAACCCGTGGAAACCCCGGTTAATCCGTTTGTGCAGATACTATGTAGCCTACGTCTAACAATTAATGCACTTGCAGCTAACAGAGTATGCCATTGCTATTCATCCCGAATGAAGCAAGAAAAAAAATCAATTTTGAATTAAGGAACAGTGCAGCAAAAAAGTGAATTTAGCCAACTGCATCTGCACAGCTTATTTGAAGAGCAATCCAATCAATCCAACTCCCCTGCATATCTCTGCAATTTTTCCCTTTCAAGTATTTCTCTCATTCCTACTTGAAGGCTACTATTAAATCCATATCCACCACATGAATAGGCAGTGTATTTCAAATCCAAGCCACACAGTGCCCCCAAAAACCCTCATGTTGCTTTAACTCTTTTACCAGCCACTCTTAAATCTTAAATACCTCTTGATCCATCAGCCATGGAAATGGCTGCTCTTCATTTGCTCTTTCTTCACTTAATCATGGTTTTGTGTTGCCATGATTTTAAACACCTCAATCAAATTTCCTTTTAATCTTCTCTGTTGTGAATACCACAAACATTTCACAGAAGCCATATTATACCAGATCAATGAAGCGAAACATTTCAAAATATCACAAAATTAGTTTTTTAAAAATGAGGATAATCTTGTTTCGAAATTCTAAAATATAACACGGGACACCATGCAGTAATGGCCGGAGGGTTAGTAGCATCCTTTGCTTTGAGAAGACAATGGTGGAATTACATAGATGCAACTAGCACTTTATTTAATAAGGGTTCAGACTGTGAAGAAAAGAATCTTGACTGTTCTAAGCACTTTGCTCACTTAAGCCAAGACTATCTACTGTCATGTTTTTTCATAGAAAATAGATGATTCTCTGTGACCAGTTGGTAGGAACATGGGGCGTCATTCTCCGCCGGCGGGAGTCTCCGTTCTGCCGGCGCCCGGGGGTTTCCCGACGGCGTGGGGCTGCCCCACAATGGGAAACCCCATTGACCGGCCGGTGTTACGGAGACTCCCGCCGGCCGGTCGGCGCAGAAATGTGGCGGGGCGGGTAGGAGAATTTCGCCCATGGTTGCAATGCAAAACAAAAAGTTGCTGGAAATCACTCAGCAGGCCAGGCAGCAGCTGTGGAGGGAGAAGGTTAGGTTTATCATTTCAGGCCCATGATTTTTTTTTCCATGGTTGTGTATAGTTGCTGAGGTGGAGCTGTGCATAACATGACCTGTTCTTTTAAAATAACTGCTGAGCAATCTGCTTGGGTAGATGGTTTAAGTAGCACAGTGGTTAGCACTGTTGTTTCACAGGGTTCAGTTTCAAGGATCCGGGTTCGAATCCCGGCTTGGGTCACTGTCTGTGTGGAGTCTGCACGTTTCCCCGTGTCTGTGTGGGTTTCCTCCGGGTGCCCCTGTTTCCTCTCACAAGTCCCAAAAGTCGTGCTTGTTACGTGAATTGGACATTCTGAATTCTCCCACAGTGCACCTGAACAGGCGCTGGAGTGTGGCAAAGAGGGGATTTTTACAGTAAATTCATGCAGTGTTAATGTAAGTCTACTTGTGACACTAATAAAAATTATTATTATTAGGTATATCTTAAAATAAATTAAATGCTAATTACTGTTGTTGAAGAGAATTTTGCATGATTGGCGGCTGGTTGCAAAACCTGGGCCCTTTCCTGGGCCAGGTTCAGATTGAACCGTCACGAAATGACGGGTTCTCTTATTTCTAATTCATGTTTTAACGCTGTTTAGTTTGTTGCTGTCCATGCAGCATTGGAGCTAATTAAGTCGAAGTAAATTTGATGTAGAGCCTATGCAGGGAGGGCAGACTGTTTCTTGGCTTGCATTTTCTGACCAAATACCTTACGTGGGCAATATATCTTAGCATGATTTTCAGCCTGGAAAACTTCATCCACATTTGATCAACCATCCTTTTCACATGAGAGATGCTGTTTACTTTCTCCACCATCTGCTGCTAATCACTGGGGACAACTGCTGGGATCAGAGCTTAGACCTTCCTACATCTTCCAGTGGCTATTTTCTGATTCCAGTTCCACTTTGCCATGACCATTATTTTAGCTTACATTTCGCTCCCCCCCCCCCCCCCCGCAACTAGTTATGCCTCAACAGTTATCACATGTAAATTTTCAATCTTGCTGAACACAGAACATGCACAATCTTCAGACATGGCACACATGACAATTAGCCTACCACCACAGCCAGGCCATGTTTTCAACTTGAATTACAGTCAACAGGCAGGAGGGCAAACCTGCTATCCTACTGAAGATATATATTTTTAATAATCTATATTCTTGTCACAGGTAGGCTTACATTAACACTGCAATAACATTACTGTGAAAAGCCCCTAGTCGCCACATTCCGGTGCATGTTCGGGTAACAGAGGGAGAATTCAGAATGTCCAAATTGTCTAACAGCCCGTCTTTCGGGACTTGTGGGAGGAAACCGGAGCACCCGGAGGAAATTCACGCAGACACGGGAAGAACGTGCAGACTCCGCACAGAGAATGACCGAACCTGGGACACTGGAGCTGTGAAGCAATTGTATATTGACCTATTTTATGGATAGGTTTAATGAAAGGTTGAAAACAATAAACATGGTCAGAATATGAAACTTTATTCACATAAATATTGTAACATTCCAGTTCCAAACTATTGAAAAATGAGAAGTCTGGACATAAACCGAGCCTTTTGTTTTATGTTATGAAACTGTAATTTGAGACACAAATGTGCTAATTGGCTGAAAAACAAATTGCTGTATTTATAGATGAGAGAAGTCACCTGTTGCCTTTCACGAGATACCAGTTCACTGGAATGTTTCAGTTCCATTAACAAAAATACAGCTGAAAAATCTTGTGAATTGGTGTGTTTGAGGACGACTGGAATGTTTTGTCGGTACACATTAATTTCAGAAACCTTTCATTCTTGTCATGCACAAAACCATGATCGATGTATTCCAACTAAATATGGTTTAAATACAAGCACATAGTTGTACAAATTGGATGAAATATTTAATTTTATTTTCATGCAGATTTAACATCGTTCTAAGGTTACAAATGTCTGTCATTTTTCTTGGGAGTGGGTGACCTTTCTCCTATCTTGATCATGTTGACATTATTTTTATAATGAGATTATTTGAGATGGGTATTAAATTTGTTTCTTTTTCTATCAAAGCTTAGTGAGTTCCCATAAACATTTTGGCATTTCAGTCTTGCCCTCATTTTCATTAAAGCATATAGGTTCAGAATGTAAAATCTTTCCAAGTAATTAGACATGGATTAATTGGGCTATGTCACCATGGTAAATAACTTGCAGATGACTTTATCCCACATTTTATAAAGGGAGAAAGTGCAGGTGGATTGGTGGATTGGCTATACTAAAGAATTACCCCTTAATGTACAAAATGCGCACATTAGGTGGGCTTATGGGGAAAGGCGGGGGAGTCGATGGGCCAAATGGCCTCCTTCTGCACTGTTGGAATTCTATGAATACTGTGCTGAATGTAGAAATTTCACATATATATTGTATTATATGTAGCTGACAGCTGTAGTAATGTTTTTCAAAATCCTTGTTTGAAAGGCAGCTAGACTTTGGGATTGCAGAGGTGGAGTTAAAATATCAGAAAAGTAAGATCATAATTTATTCCAGCCATTGTTATTGTTTGCTGCAGTAGGGCTAACACCATTTTGTTAATGAAAGGAAGGTTCCCTGGGGATTAAATAATTAGAGACATTTGGCGGGACTCTCCAGTCCACAAGCCGTGTGTTTCTCGGCGGCACACAGTCGCTGGCAGCGGGATTCTCCATTCCCGCCACTGGCCAATGGGATTTCCAAAGGTAGGCACCCCATGCTGCCCGGAAACCCGCAGACGGGGGTGCAATCTTGCGGACTGGAAAATCTCGCCAGCTGAGAATTCACCCCAGATGCTCATAACCTAGTTTGTGGGATCAAGATGATATGGTTAATGGGAGGAGCCAGGGGCTGAAGCAGTCAAGTGTCGAGTTTAGTTTTACATTGGGATGTGAACAGACCAGAAACGTCTGCAAGAACAGATTAGTTAAAAATTTTGACTGTGAACAGAACAGCGGCTCTTTGGTAAATGCTGGGAAGTTGAATAGTAGTTTGAAACAGACAAGATCTGCAAGTTGATTTCTAAAGGATCTCTCTCTCCTAAGGTAGTTTATTCAAGACATCCCTATACAGTAATTATTCCTGTGTTTGTTAATTGTATTTAAATGTGGGTTTTGACCTAATGGGTTTGCTTGATCTGAGATTAAAAGATAGAAGTTAAGAGATAAAGGACGCGATTCTCCGGCCTTCTTGTGCTGTCACTCAAGCGTAACGAGGCCGGTGAATAGTGAGAGAGGACAAAAATGAAATCCGCGCAGACACCAAACAGTTTACGATGCAACTGGTCCACTCCTGTCGGCGAATTCAGAATCTCGCCATAGTGTGGGGGGGGCGGCAGTGATGCCTGGAGACATGGGCAAAAGGTCCAAAGGTCAGCCTGCATTGCTGGAAGGAAGTGACAGAGACATCATAATGGTTGTGCGAAAAGGTGTTCAATGTGTTGTGCAAATCACACTCCTGATGGTGGCGTCCCGACTCCCATTCAGTGCACATAGGGCCTTGGGGTTCACCATGGGACGGAGGGGCATCAGTCGAGCCCTGGCTGCCCCTACATCATCTGGCTGTACCAGCCCTGGCGGTTCCCCATGGTCCGCACCATGGTGTTGATGGCCTCAGCGATGCTCCTCAGTAACTGGGACAATCTCCGCAGTGCCTCAGCCATGCCCATCTGCAACTGGGACAAGCTCCGCAGCCCTTGGCCATTCCAATTTGAGAGCGGGGCATGTCCTGCAGAACCTCATCAAGGTCGGCCTGGTACTGGGATACATTCCTAAGCGAGTCGGACATTCTGTCGAAACCCTCAGCCATGTCCGTCACCAAAGCGCGACGCCTTGGACACCTTCATTCATGGTACCTATGTCATGCACCAGGCAATCCACTACGGTCGCTTGCCTAGCAGTATTGGCCTCGGTGCCACTCATTGCCGGCACCATCTCCTGCGCACCAAGCCTCTGGGACTCCTACAAGCGGCTATGGATCTGCTGGAGTGATGCTGACATCACCATCTAAATGTCCCGGCCGCTCCCTATCGTTTCCATCAGCTCCCAAGTACCTATGTACCACAGGCTCTGCGTCAGGCTGTGACTCAGCTGGGTCCTGGGATCCAGCAGTCCTCCTGCTGCTGTCTCGCCTGGGGGTTCCTGCCTCCATTTGATGTGCATCATCAACAGTGTGGTGTTCACCAGATTGTGCCCCCAAAGCCTGTCCACTCACATGTCCCACAAAGGTGTGTATCTGCGCTGGTGAGGGTGGGATGGCATCTGTGCTGCGACTATGGTTGCATCCTAGGAGCTCTCCTCTGAGGTGTTCTCCTGGGAGTCAGGAGAGGGGGTCAGCCGGGATGGGCCGGCTCTGTCGGCTGGAGGACCTGCAGGAGAATGGACATGAGGTCAGTGGGAGGGATGGGTCAGTCAGTATGGCAATCACTACTCACGTTTGACAGGTCCTCCGGGTGGAGCCTGGTGGTTCCTCACCTCTGCGGCGTCCGGCATCCTCCGCGTGACTGACCAATCTGTCCTCGGCCACCCCTGTCAACTCCAGGGCACGCTCCTCGAAGCAGGTAAGGGTTCTTATGTCCGGCACCCCTATGCCAGCCTGGGCCCTCACCCGATGGTTATGGGAGAGTTTTTCCTGAGGAGACACAGAGAGCATCGTTAGACACACATGTGGTTCACAGTGGTGGGAGAGGGGGTGTGAAGGAGGAGTTGGGGGGGGGGTTGAAGGGGGAGGGTGTGGAGGAGGGGCTAGGGATTGCATGGATGGGGAGTTGGGGAGTTTTTGCTCCTTTGGGTGGCATTGGTGTCTGCTCACTCGTGCTGCCCAGAGTAGGTCATAGACCTTTTTCCGGCACTGAAGGCCAGTCCTCCTGGTCACATTCCCCGAGTGCACTGGCTGCCTTGTGGCTGACCCTCCAATACCCTCGGGGGAACAGCTCATCTCTTCTGGCCTCCATGGCATCTAGCAGCCTCCCCAGGTCAGCATCCCTGAATCTTGGGGCTGGTCTCCATTGTTGCAAGCTGGCTGGGGTTGGCTGAGCAAGTGCAGCTTAAGTGCTGCTCGACCTTGTTAGTGGGGGGCTGGCGAACTCTGTGCCTGCTAATCAGCTGGCGAGCCTTCATTTGCGTTGAGAAGCATGTGAGGCCTCGTTCAGTGGATCAATTAACGTTGAATTGCGTTGCCGGTCTCGCTGGGCCGAGCACCGGGAAGCTCGAGGCAATTCCCGCTCACTGCCGCACTTAAGAGTTTTTCTGGAGAATCGTGTCCAAAATGTTTATATTTATTGTTGAGCATTGTTTAATTGGTAATTGTAAGCTATTTTCTTGTATAATGTTAAAGTGTGTTTCATACTGTATCAGTAATTGAGTTTGTTTTAATATGCCACATCCCTATTTGTGTGTGGATGCTATGCCACATTATGAAATCCCTCCCACCCACCCCCCAACTGGCTACCTGAAACAGCCTGCTCCCCTTCAATAAAAAGAAAACACGTAACTCTAAAGTTTAAAAAAAATCCCAAAGGAGGGTGATGTGCCATCAATGACCACAAGACGAGTGCTGAACATAACTGAGGCTTTAATAAACTAAACAGAAAGCCTCCTGCCCTCTGATCCCGAAATGGGTCGGAGGCGGAGACCAGCCACTTTTATACTGGGGCCTGAGGGGAGGCGGAGCCATCGGGCAGTGGTTTACCACATTACATGTAACACTGTAGCCGTTTACCACAATGCACATATTATATACTACAGTGGTTTACCACAGAGGGAAAAAAGCATCAACTATCCATCGACTCACAGGTTCTACGGTTCTGCTCTGAAGAGAATTGTTTCCATCTCTTTCTTTCTCTCTTCAACCCAGTGGAGGGGTGTGTGGCAGCGGTATGTGGGGGGGGGGGGGGGGGGGGGCAGGAGGTTGTTACTTTTTGGTTTCCGTTCTCTTGTCTCTCCTGTGCTGCTGCTCCAGCTCCTCCAATCACAGCTGAACCCGGGTCTATTAACAAAGGCAACAAATGAAGGTTTTTGCAGCAGACAGCTGAAACCAGGGTGAAGTCAGGCAATCTTACGGAGGTGGAGATGAGCAGTCTTGGTGTGATATGAATTTGGAAGCTCATTGCAAGGTCAAGTATGACACCAAGTTTTAAACAGACTAGTTTAATCTCAGACTGTTGCCAGGGAGAGGAAAGAAATGGCTTCAATCTTGCCAATATTTAATTGGAGGAAATCTCTGCTGGTCCAGGTTTCCGATTAGCAGTCTGCTAATTTAGCAGCGGTAGTTCAGAACTGATGCATGAAATAGTGTGTTTCTGCACTGTCACCTTCAATGGATCTATGCTGCAGTCATAAAGGCTATGAAATTGCTGAGTTTTTCAAGTCTTTTCCTGTAAAGACTAATCATTATGACAATGGTATTTTTTAGAAGACGCTACTTGCAGGCATCACCAGCACAAAGAGAAAGCTCCTCAATATATCCAACCATTATCTTTCCTTGTCTAATGTATTTTTTTCTGCACCTTTGTGAACACATATACAAGTAGTTGTTTTTACGAATAATATTAAATCTGTGATATTGTCAGGATGAAATTTGGTGAAGTAGCTTTGTGGTTACAGTCTGGAGTGGCAATCAGAGATGATTCTGGTAACTTATGTGATAGCATCAGGAAAATAATCATCAGAACTGCTGGATTATTCCAGAAATCCAACTGGTTCACTTCTGTCCTTCATGAAAGGCAACTAAACAACATTACCTGGTCTAATGATTTCAATGCCATACAAAAGAGTGAATCTTAATGCCCTCTGACTGGCCTTGCAAGCCACTCAGTTGTCAACAACCCCTCCATAAGAGATTACCAACATCAAGGCTTTGGATTAGGGCATGATCCAGGCTACCCTGGCCCTGTTGTCTCTCCAGAGGCTTTCTTCCTATCATCTGTGAAGTGTTGTGCCAGTTGAGCGAGATGCTCACAAGATTTGAAAACATTAGTTGCAAAATGTGGTACTCATGGAGTCATGTCATCCAGCCAGCATCCCTCGGTAAGTCCTAACCCACTTTGAGATTATCAGAGGAGGGGACCATCGAGTTTGATTTTGTCCTCAACGTGCTCAACGTACACCCACACCATGGAGTTTTATCACCTACATTTGCCTTTGACCCAAAACTATGGGTGGAGTTTTCCAGCATCTCACCATGACATGTTTTCTGGTGGGGGAGGCGGCTTGCCATTGGCTCTCAGCAGGATCTCCCAGTCCCACTGACATCTACGCCATTTTGCGTGTCTCGCTTGTGCCACTGCCAGGGAACCTGCTGCCGGTGGGTCACCTTCAGTGGCAACAGAAGATCCCGCCAGCGGAAACGGTCTGAAAATCCCACCCTGTGTGTCGGGCAGTCCAACAAGAAAAAAAACAAGTACCTCGTTGGACCACCATCACCAACACCACATCCTGGAAACAAACACTGATCAAGACTTGATGGACCAGCCATATCAGCAACATGCCTATGAGGCTAGGGCAGAGACTGGGTATTCTGGTTCAAAATTCACATCACCCCATTTACAAGGTTCAAGTAAGGATTACAGAAAGACTTTCCCTCCTCGCCTATCTAGGACTGAAATTTTCCATGATCTTCCGGCCCCACCCACAGTGAGCCCCTGCCGCAAGTTCTCCGGCAGCAGAGGATGGGAACAACGTGAAAACCTGTTGAGAGTGGCGGGGCTGGAAGTTCCCGTTCGGAGGTGGGTGTGTGGGGGGCAGTGGAAAATCCCACCCTAGGTGTATCGAAAACAACACAAAGCCATGTAGGATATAGCATCCCATTTGATGGGTGTCAGTCACTGCATGTCACTAACAGTGCAAAAACTCCCCACCAATCAGCGCATTATGCTTCCATAAGCTGGAAGAACAGAACTAGGCCATTTGGCCCATCGAGTTTGTTCCGCTATTCCATTAAATCATGATTGATTTGATATGATAATTGTCAACTCTACTTTCCCACCTTATCTCTCCATAACTCTTCCTGATTAAAAATCTGTCTATCTCAGCCTTGAACATACTTAATGACCTAGCCTCTGTAGCACTCTGCAGTCACCTCTCCGAATATCTCCTTGTTTGGCTCTTTGTGCAACATGTTGAATATATTCAAGGTTGAGATTGACGGATTATTGACCTCTCAGGAAATTAAGGGATGTGGCGAGTGGATGGGAAAGTAGAATTGATGCAGAAGATCAGCAATCATCATGTTAAATGGCAGAGCAGGCTCAAGGGGCCAAATGGTCCACTCCTCCTTCAAGCCTATCGTCACTGGTCAATATATGTGTTTGGTTTTGTATAGCTCAGTGCTCTATGAGATTGGCTTCATAAACTATCTTGAAAATAGGATCCTAGCCACTAGCTCACCTTGCAAGCAAGTCATGACATTGAGTACATGAAAGCTATCAAGCATGACAACTAGCAGATCATTGTTTGCTATGTATTGTGCAAACTCACAAATGAACCAAAGGTGACCAATTCCGGGCCTGAAAGGTGCCTGGTTTGCATAAAACTATCCAGCAAAGGATCTCAAAAATGTGAACGACAGGTGAAGCAAATTGTTTCATGCTGTTACTATGCAGTGGCGTTTTCCATTCGTAGGATACTGCTAACAGTTTAATACCACAGAATTGAACAATGTCATGTATGAATTTCAGTGCTGGTGCGATGCCAGATATATGCGTCTTAAGTGCCAATGATGGCCTGATTGAATCAAACACCCTGGCCGGGATTCTCTGAAATCCTGGCCAAGTGTTGACGCCACCATCAAAACCGGTACATGCGACGCCGGCATCAACAGGCCTCCAGGCCTTGTCATTCTCCTCTTCCTCAGGGGCTAGAATGTCGCGGGAGTGCTATGTGCTGCTCCGGCGCGGAATTCGGCCAGAGGCCTGCGCGGAGGAACATAGGCCCCCCCCGCAATTAGTGCACCCGCCGATGGGTTGCCCCCGGTCGTGGAGGCGCCCCCCCAGAGTTGGCTCCCTCCGCCCTCCCACCAGGACGGCCCCCGCTGCCAGAACGCCGAGGTCCCACTGGGTAGGACCATTCACAAATGATGCTGGCAGGTCTCGGCCCATCGAGCACGCAGAATCGCCGCAGGGGCAGCTTTCAACGGCCCCCGACCGGCGCCGGGGCGAGTGCGCTGGCGTGTTTTGCGCTGATTCTCCGGTCGCCGGAGAATTGGCGGCCAGGCGTCGGAGTGGCGTGGCGAGATTTGCACGCCTCCCCGGTGATTCTCCGACCCCTGTCTTTTACACAACCATACACGAACAGACCATGCTTGCAAAAAACTGAAAATAAGGTACCTACTGTTATAAGGGATCCACGATTCTGAGCACTTGCTGAACAATCCTGAGTGTGCTTGTGGTCAGACTAACGATTAGTTGGAGATAACCAGTCCATCTTAACATGGCTCATTTACACTTGTAAACAGCATACATTTAGATGGATTTTCAGACCGGGACCTGTATTTTTTTGTTGCAAATAAGCAGAAAATCATAAAACCTTGCACCTTTTTTGAATTACCTGGATTGTTGTGATATTTAGAAATTTGGCATTCTTTCATTTTTCCTAACGAGTGCAAAACAAAAAGTTTCAGTAATAGGTCTCTCTTTTCAGCAATATCTTGCTCATATATGTTTTAGTCATAGTGTTGCAGCACAAAAGGAGGCCTTTTGGCCCATCATGTCTGCACATGGCTATCAACCACCTATCTATTCTAATCCCATTTTCCAGCACTTAGTTTATAGCCTTGTTTATAGTCTTGTTAGGCTCTTACATTTTTGGATCAAGACTAGGATAAATTTGGACTTTCTTGGACTTCAACACAAAATATGTTGTGCTGGCAACATATTGAACTTTTATTGTGGTATTAATATGAGAAATAAAGAACAATACCGCTTATACGGTGTTTGACCATCTGAGGAAGTGACTGAAGGTACATTTTCAGGGGAATTCGAAGACTGTGAAGAAGTCAGAAAAGCAGAAGAGTTTGAGAACAGTTGAAATATGGCAGTATGGAGGTTGAAAATTCCAATTTTTAATAGTGTGACACGGGCAAAGTAAAGAATAGTACGAGCCAAAAGAGAAGAGATTGAATCATGGGATATTGGTTAAGAGAAGACATTCGAGGAAGACTGAAGCAAGGGCACAGACATTTCTGTTAGAACTCAGAACCTTGTGGGAGTTAACCAAGAGAGAGAAATCAGTTGGATGCAGGATGTAGTTTGGCAAAATGTCAGCACACGTGCTCTTCTCTTTCCTTCCTTAAAAATCTTCCTATTTAATGTCTCATTTATTGAATGTTGAATCTTTAGACTGACCTGTCAATATTGCAAAAAATCAACGATTGAGATGTGCTGAAACAAGTCGTCAGCACTGCTGCCTCACAGTACCAAGGACTCGGTTCCATTCTGACCTTAGGTGAACGTCTGTGTGGAGTTTGCACGTTCTCCTTGTATCTGTGTGGGTTTCCTCAGGGTGCACCAGTTTCCTCCCACCTAACCTAACCAAAGAGGTGGATTGACCATGCTTACAATGCCCCTTGGTGTCCAAAGGTTATATGGGGTTATGGGAATAGGGCAGGGCCTAGGGAGGGTGTTCTTTCAGAGAGTCGGTGCGAACACAATGGGCCAAATGGCCTCCTTCTGTGCAGTAGGAATTCTATGAAGTGAAAACACATTATAAATCTGTATGAAAGCATGGAGCTGTTTTTACTTTTCTGAGTAAGAGGGGAAAGGCATGACTAGCTTACTCCTGATCACAGAATTTTCTTTTTGCTTTACTTTTATTTCAGAAAAGTGATAATTTCTAGCCTTCCCTGACTTCCATACATCCCATGCACTCCCTCCTTGCTTATTCACCTCAACGAAACTTTGCTTAAGTTCACAATTCAGCTTGTTTTTTTTTAAAGAAATCAAAATCAGAATGAAGAAAGAAACAATTCCCTCTCACACACACACACTCTCTTCCTACATCAGTCTCATAGCTGTTAGATGTTAGAATCTCCGACTCCCTAGTGATAAATATTAACCTTCTTCGAACCATCAACAAAACATAAGTGAGTGGGGGCTTGGGACTCGCTGTCTGAAAGGATGGTAGAGGCAAAACCCCCAATTGCATAAAGAAAATGGTTGAAATGCTGTGGCCTAGAGGGGAATGGACTCTGAGCAGGAAAGTGGAACTTGGCCTGATAGCCCTTCAGCTGGGATAGATATCATAGGCCAAAAGGCCTCCTCCTTTGCTGTAAATTTTATGAGTTTCTAAGTTGAATTCTGTACTTTTTAATTGTGTTTTGTATCTTAGCAGTTGTCATCATTGAACGTGTCTTTTGTATGTTGAGGTTACTGACTTGTTATAAACCCAACAGTTTGATCGTGCAATTAGGGTTGTTGGCAGCTCTGGAAGGTGCAAATTGTTTATTAATCCTCATTTTTAATTGCTAATCATGACCTCTCTTGGGGTTCCTGAAAGCAGACAAACACCATCTGAGAGGCAGGCTGGTAAACAGGTGCGTACATAAATCAGGTGTGCAGCTTTGTTTTAATGTACCAACTATTGTATAGAATTTCAGTCAAAGCACAAGTCAAAGGTGGGATGGAAAATTAAACCAAACTCTGTGAAGACGTGGCCCTTTTAAAAAAAGAAGCCGGCTGATTGATGGCAGTATATTTCGCTGAGGCATCAGAAGTGATGAAAGGCTTGTCGGCCTTAACTGCATTCAGCAGCACTCCAAAGTAACAGAGGCAAGGTGAATCCTGTTTCATTAACCAGCTAACACGTTCAGCTTGGTTCAGAAGTCCATTGTCCAGAAGATGTAGGGCAAGATCTTCAGGCGGTTCATGCTGGTGGGAGTGGAATGGTGCATCCCCACCACTGATTTCCCAGCAGCATGGGGTGGATTCAATGTGAAATCCCATTGGCAGCAGCCAGACCATAAAATCTCGCTGCTGCCCGATGGTGGGCCACCTCCTGTTGCCGAGAAACATGCTGCCAGATGGTGGGCCAGAAAACATTACTTGTAGTATATTTCTCTTTTTTTTTTCTTTCATAACACATGCCATGCATTTTTTCGAACATCTTTGAACCAAAAATACAGGCTTCAGTTTATGAAAAATTCTCCAGTTTCATCTGTTACACAATTAGTAAAGGCAGACTACATTGTAATTATTCCTCTCTACATTACAATTATACTAATATTTTCTTTCCTTTAATTACGGTTCGGTTTGATCATAAATATAATTGCTGCAAAGAATATTTGATTTTGTGCTGGAGTTCTTCGAAGTCAGTTTTAAAAATTACCTTTTACAAATAAAAGCCAAAATATTTTAGCTTGCAATTCCCTCACATTTTCAGGCTTTTATACATACAATACATGTAAGCTTATGAACAGAAATGCTCTGGATAAAACCTTAATTTTCTTTCGTTCAGTAATGCTGTCCTTGATTGCACCCTGGGGCTGCCACAGGGACTGCTGACTGCCGAGAGCAGGCTGCTTAAAATCCTTTGTCTTGGTTCTCTGGTGTTTCATCCCTGTTTTTTTATAAAGTGGTAGGCCTTCTGGCCTCTGCCTCTCACACCCGCTTACTCTCCCACCCTTTCCCAATGCCTTTACATGTCAACCCAGGCCACTAACCCATTCCTCATAGCTTCTCAAACCCTCCATGTCAACTCCTGCTCCCAACCCACCCCCATGGCCACTTATAGACACTGTGCCAACTTACCATCATGAGCACCTCAGGAACCATACTGAGATTAAATAAAATAAAACTCTAAATATCTATTACAGCCTTTACTATATAAAACCACTCATTCATTAAAGCCGGTTCAATACACTTAAATCCCCTCAAGTACTTAATCGTATATAAAACCAGAAATGTGTGTTCATAACCCCACATTAAAGCTAAGGCTTTAATTACCCCTCTGAGCTGTCCATCAAATTGTGAATTTATAACCTCCCACTATGATATTGTCAGGTTGTGGAAACCAATCTAGCATTAATAATGCCATAATGATAATGCTTTGAGTTACGCCTCAGTCAGCAACTGAAACTGCGGGAATAATTTTTTTTCAACTGTCAGACCCAGCCGGACAATTAATTTCAACTATCAAAGGGCTGGGGATTTGAATAACTTGACAATCATAATTCCCTCATCCACCCTTCAATAATATTTACGTTCACTCCACAAATGTGTAACTCGAACTCTTTGGGGTAAGGCACTTGCGTCAATGAAAATTGGATCTGTTGAATTCAGCACTGAGTTCAAATGCTCTTGCTGAGTTCAGATTTCCCACATGTATGAGTCGTGTCCTCCTGATTTTTAAAGTCCCGCCTCCCCCGCCACCAATGGAAATTATTTCTATTGGTTATGGGACAGAACTTTGGATCAGGGGTCTGTCTGGCATTTTAGACATGCTTTGGAGTCTCAACGACTCTGTGAAAATCCAGGCCACTGCACCATGTAAGATGAGAATGATGACCTTAGTACACATTCCCACTAACTGCTGGATTCCACAATATTTTATTGAGGGAGCATAAGAAAATTAAAAGAGGTAATATTATCTGCAGACTGTGGCACATTTAGTCTGAGTCTTTCTTAATTTTCTCCCCAAAGGATTTATTAAGCGTTGTGATGTATAATGGAATGTATACACACGATCAACATCATTCATTGAATTTGAAGATGCCCCCTTATTAGGGGGCAGCACGGTAGCATTGTGGATAGCACAATTGCTTCACAGCTGGGTGGAGTTACTGGGTTATGGGGATAGGGTGGAGGTGTTGACCTTGGGTAGGGTGCTCTTTCCAACAGCCGGTGCAGACTCGATGGGCCGAATGGCCTCCTTCTGCACTGTAAATTCGATAATAAATGATAAATTTGGCAGTTTCACAACCAAGCTCTTACTCCTTCCCTTTCCCCCATGTTATTTGTTTTGGGAAGTTCTGGGAAGATTGACTAAAGCAGAACTTCTGCACGTGCTGTTAAAATATTTTACCCTAGACTCCCCCTGCATGGAGCTTTAAGTGGGCCCAATTTTGAATACAATTTTCAATACACATTTCATTATCAAATTTCCTGGTTCAGAATAGTGCAAATTATATGTGGCTTTAAAATCCATGCACAATTTCACGACACAGGATTGTACAAAGGTAAATAAATGTATTGAATTTGAACTATTATACATAAGGAACAATTCAGCCACTGCATTGTGCCTGGCACAGAGCCGGATGCAGTAGGCGAATCCCATGAGAGCCCCAAATTGAGCTAAATGGCGGGTGCCGGGCCGAGTTCCCCAACTCACTCCGCCCAGGGCGATCTGGAAAACGCCCTCGCTGGGCGGGATCCAGATCAGTATATTTAAAATGAGCCATTAGGCTAATTTAAATGCCAGGATGCCACTTTCACCTGGTGCCTGCGAGCTAATGGCTGCGCCGGCGAGACCTCAACTGGGCGCTGTTAGCACTGGTTTCAAAAACGTGAACCAGGCATGATCGTCCCTCAGCGGTCTTGCAGGGTATCATCAAGGACCAGGCTCAATCAGGACCCCACCAGGTGTGGCACTCCTCAGTTGCGTTGCCCTATTACAAAGGAAGCAGGGGATCATCAGTTCACCCCAACCAGAGGACACCTGCTCCATGGCCTTTAGAACCCTCCCTGGATCTCTGCCCTTCTCCTGGCAGAGGACTCACTAGTGACCCCACGCCTCCAGATCACCAGCTGTTTCCTCCTGGTGAGACTGGCAGCGCTGACTACCTCTGCCACCACCTCCCAGGCAGTGTTCAGAAGGGCAGGTTTGAGTCTGCAGCCCATGCTGGGGAAGATGGCCTCACTCCGCTCCTCACTGGCATGGAGCTGTGGATCCAACTCGGACTCCTGACCTCGGAAGGTAGATCTTCTCTGAGCCATCTTGGTGGCTGTATTGAGTATGTGGTAAGTGGAGTGCTGAAAAACAGCACCAGCTGCCAGGCTCTTTGGAGCTAATTATGGCCCCAGTGGTTAGAATGCTGGCAGGCCGGGAATTGCTCGGAATTCATGCCAGCAGAGTGTGGGCCTATTTTCATGTCCTGAATTGGTCCAGTAATAGCGCCCCCAATGGGAATGCCAACCGTACACAACACAGTCCCGGTGGCAACACTGTGGCTGCAATCTAATGACCGCATAGCGCCAACCCAGGGTGCGATGCGGCTAGTTTATCCCGCGAGAGGCATCTCGCAAGATTTACCCGGCTCGTCACGCGTCGCGATATCTCATGGGATCTTGCGAGGTGTCTCGATTTGTATCCCACCCACAATGCATATTGAAGTGTTGCAGTAAGTATTACTTTAATATGCACTCACTGGAGTTACCCAAGGCGTGGGATCTAACCCAGGCACCTTGGAGACCCTGAGCTAACAACGGTTAGTACTGGTCTTCACAAAATGGGGACAAGGCGTACCAGCACTTGGGGGGATCTTCCAGGTGATCAGGGCCCCCTGGGTACTTGTGCTCTGGGCAGACTGGTGCCCTGACAACCCTGATGCCACCTGGGCACCCGAGCACTGCCACCCTGGCATCCAATTCTTCAATGATTCCATGGTTTTGATGCTACCTCCTCCCTGTGCCTTTCTCTTGTGATACTGAAAGAGTTGTTTCTTCTGAAGTTTAAGTTCAGCTGTTCTGCTTTTCCCTCTTGCTTTAATGATGGAATTGACAATGCATTCAAGAAGGTTGGAGAGGAAAGATAAGTTGGAGGTAATGGTGCAGTCGGCAAAGACAAAGCAGTCAATTGCAGTCCTGCCCACTGCAGGAATCATTCCGGGTGGAACAGACAATTTGACCATTTAACGGTCCATTGACCTCGGGCAGGAATTGCCACTCTCAGGGCTGGCGCTTCAGGAAAATCTGGAAAAGATTTGATTGTGGATTTTTGTAGTGGTATTTTCTTTGAAGGATGGGTAGTCACAGTGTTTTGGAGACGCGCAGTCAATCTTTGGGGAGCAGGCACTATTTACAATGTCAACAGCCATGGGTGCTGTTTTTTTTAAAATGAAGGGAGATATTTAGCACTGTTTACTATTTTCTCACCTTGTGGAATTTATAATAATTTGTAAGGCCACAGACTCAATTTGGCATTTAAATGTCCGTTACGTGCTGCTTGTGTTTTTTTTCTGCCGTTATGAATTCCACAAGTGACCATATTGACACTTGTAAAAGGGTTACCTTCATTCACTGCACATAATCCGCAATTTTAGTGCCCACAGGAAAACAATTTCACTTGTGTAAAAGTGGAACATGAAACTGACAATCAATCCATTTGAAACAATGCTTCATGATCAACAGTGGCATTCTGTGCTCTCAAATTTCTATGTGTTCTTGCATTTCAACAGAATAAATCTCACCAATGATGGCAACTTCTCTGTGTGCTTTCACTGGTTTGATGGTTGATCCTTGTGCATACCACAGATCGTGACACATAAGATGAACCTGTTTTTCTTGCACCAAAATGCATGTGCTGGCATTTGCTCAGTGTATCTTTTGACCCCCATTTTTAGTTAAGAAATGCATGTTTAGGGCAATACTTGTATGAGGAGTTGGCCTCAATTTTCACCTTGGAAATAGTTAGGGTTATCTTTGCATATAATAAAAATAGTGCTTTATTGTCACAAGTAGGCTCACATTGCAATGAAGATACTGTGAAAATCCCCTAGTTGTCACATTCCGGCGCCTGTTCGGGTACACAGAGGGAGAATTCAGAATGTCCAAATGACCTAACAGCACGTCTTTCGGGACTTGTGGGAGGAAACCGGAGCAGCCGGAGGAAACCCACATAGACATGGGGAGGATGTGCAGACTCGACACAGACAGTGACTCAAGCGGGAATCGAAGCTGGGACCCTGGCGCTGTGAAGCCATAGAGCTAAGCACTATGCTACCATGCTGCCATAAGTCAGAGCCTGGGATCAAGCAGACATTATGGACCATGTTGTCAAGATGTTGTGCGTATGTTGAAGACACACAGCCCACACAGAGCAGACCGCGCGTGCCGACTAACAAACACGGTTCTTTTTGCAGGAGGACCCATTTCAGTACAAAGCTGGTTTCAAGCTAAATGTCGTAACATTTGCGAACTCATCAAATAATGGTACTGTAGTGAGGAAATTCATTGTGAGTCAAAAATCTGGGCGGAATTCTCCAACCATTCGCTGGTGGTGGGATTCTATTTTCCCGCCGGCAACACACCTCCGCTCCCGATTTCCTGGCAGTGTAGTGTGGCTTCAAAGGAAAATCCAATTGAGGGCAGCAGGAGCAGAGCATCCCACTGTCAGCGAATGGCATGCCACCTTCCGCTGGTGAGAAACACGCGGCTGGGAGCCCGGACACTCCTGCCCCGGGTGTGAGAATGAAAAAGGGAATCCACCTTGACGAGGATTCCCAAGACCAAATGTGCCATGAGAACAGGGCCCAACCACTGTCCAGTTCTTGACGGGCATGTATCTAAATGTGTCCTCAAAAATTGTCCAAGTGGTTACATAATCACCAGAAAGGCAAAGGGTGTACACACACTTAAAAGGGCCAAATAAACCCCGAGCCCAGCAAAGATTTCAGAGTAATATAAGTTGTGCGGCCATTTTATGGAACATAAGTGTCTCATTTCGCAGAAGAAGAAACTACCAAAGACGTCAATTCCAAAATTACTAGTTTCCAGTGATTCATCATCAGACAGTGGCGGTAATGTGAGTAGCCATAGTACATACATGAGTATGAAAGTGTAAGCATCACATCTTAATTGGGAGAGAGATCCTTATGACGATGCTCTCACCAAGGACATTCCGGATGAATTAAATGAACTGTGTGCATCGTATGCTGAAGATGATTATTTTGACTATTTATAAAGCATTTTGATTGTGGCTCAAACTATCCATGTAGAAGTATTTCAGTAAATAAAACATGACATAACTGATTTAATTTGAATTATCGGTACTGATTGTTTTCACCTTTCAAAATGGCAATCATCAGCAGTTGATATTTCATATTTGCCGTATAAGTTGACCTCTGTTTAGGAAGGATTTTTTGTGAAGTTTTAAAATATATGCCCCGATTTGCAGTACCTGTGAAACCCACGAGTTATAAGGGGCGAAATTCTCCGTAATCGGCACGATGTCCGCCGACCGGCGCCAAAAACGACGCAAATCAGTCCGGCATCGCGCCGCCCCAAAGGTGCGGAATCCTCCGCATCTTGAGCGGCCGAGCCCTAACCTTGAGGGGCTAGGCCCGCGCCGGACTGATTTCCGCCCTGCCAGCTGGCGGGAAAAGCCTTTGGTGCCCAGCCAGCTGGTGCGGAAATGACATTGCTGGGCGGCGCATGCGCGGGAGTGTCAGCGGCCACTCACGGCATCCCTGCGCATGCGCAGTGGAGGGGGTCTCATCCGCCTCCGCCATGGTGGAGACCATGGCGGAGGCGGAAGGAAAAGAGTGCCCCCACGGCACAGGCCCGCCCGTGGATCGGTGGGCCCCGATCGCGGGCCAGGCCACCGTGGGGGCACCCGCGCCACCTCCAGGACCCCGAAGCCCACACGCGCCGCCTTGTCCCGCCGGCAAGAGATGTGGTTTAATCCACGCCGGTGGGTCAGGCATTCCAGCAGCGGGACTTCGGCCCATCTGGGCCGGAGAATCGCCGGGGGGGGCCCGCCAACCGGCGCAGCACGATTCCTGCCCCCGCCGAATCTCCAGTGTCGGAGAATTCGGCAACCGGTGGGGGCGGGATTCACGCCAGCCCCCGGCGATTCTCCAACCCGGCGGGGGGGTCGGAGACTCTGGCCCCAGATGTTCGCAATCAGGGAGGAATTGACAACTTAACAATAAAATCCCATCTTAAATTAATAGGAAAGTGTTATCATTCGGGCATTTTTATCCAATCTGATAAGAAATGAAATGAAATGAAAATCGCTTATTGTCACAAGTAGGCTTCAAATGAAGTTACTGTGAAAAGCCCCTAGTCACCACATTCTGGCACCTGTTCGGGGAGGCTGGTACGGGAATTGAACCGTGCTGCTGGCCTGCCGGGGTCTGCTTTCAAAGCCAGCGATTTAGCCCTGTGCTAAACCAGCCATTAATTGACACTTTAGATGACATGCCTATAAACTGACCTCAGTCACTTGCCAGTTGCAAAATAACAGAGCATGGAAACACATTCATCACTGATAGCATTTTAGGCATCTTCTCGTAAGGAAAATAGCAAAACCTGTCATACTGAGCATGTTGGTGACCTAAATATTGATTTTTGTACGTCCAAGATCAGGGTCGACATTTTCCGTCCCCCGCCGGGTCGGAGAATCGCCGGGGGCTGGCGTGAATCCCGCTCCCGCCGGTTGCCAAAGTCTCCGGCACCGGATATTCGGCGGGGGCGAGAATCGCGCTGCGCCGGTTGGCGGGCCCCCCCGCTCGATTCTCCGGCCCGGATGGTCCGAAGTCCCGCCGATAAATTGCCTGTCCCGCCGGCGTGAATTAAATCACCTACCTTACCGGCGGGACAAGGCGGCGTGGGCGGGCTCCGGGGTCCTGGGGGGGAGGGCGGGGGTGATGTGACCCCGGGGGGTGCCCCCACGGTGGCCTGGCCCGCGATCGGGGCCCACCGGTCCGCGGGCGGGCCTGTGCCGTGGGGGCACTCTTTTCCTTCCGCCTCCGCCACGGTCTCCACCATGGCGGAGGTGGAAGAGACTCCCTCCACTGCGCATGCGTGGGAAACTGTCAGCGGCCGCTGACGCTCCCGCGCATGCGCCGCCCGGAGATGACATTTCTGCGCCAGCTGGTGGGGCAACAAAGGCGGAAATTCCCCCGGCGTCGGCCTAGCTCCTCAATGTTGGGGCTCGGCCCCCAAAGATGCGGAGCAATCCGCACCTTTGGGGCGGCGCGATGCCCGTCTGATTGGCGCCGTTTTGGGTGCCAGCCGGCGGACATCGCGCCGTTTCCGGAGAATTTCGCCCAAGCTATTTCTTTGCTCAGTTTGCTTAAAGGAAATGGCTGGGCAGGAAAGCAGCAGTTTGACCATTGTCATTCTTCTCATCTGGAGGTTTGCCACTAGGTCAGACTGCCTATTGCCACTATCCCCAGATTTTAACCCTGTGAAGATAGTAGATGTGTTGCTTACACATGAAATCTGGGGCGGGATTCTCCGACCCTCCCGCCGGGTCAGAGAATCACCAGAGGCTGGCGTGAATCTCGCCCCCGCCGGTTGCCGAATTCTCCGTCACCAGATATTCGGCGGGGGTGGGACGCGCGCCGCGCCAGTTGGCAGGCACCCCCCCCCCCCCCCGCCGATTCTCCTGCCCGCGATGAGCCGAAGTCCCGCTGCTGGAATGCCTGTCCCGCCGGCAAGAATCAAACCACCTCTCTTACCGCCGGGACAAGGCGACGCGGGCGGGCTCCGGGGTCCTGGGCGGGGCGATCTGGCCCCGGGGGGTGCCTCCACCGTGGCCTGGCCCGCGATCGGGGCCCACCGATCCGCAGGCGGGCCTGTGCCGTGGGGGCACTCTTTTCCTTCCGCCTTTGCCCCATGGTCTCCACTATGGCGGAGGCGGAAGAGACCCCCTCCACTGCGCATGCGTGGGGATGCCGCTGACGCTCCCGCGCATGCGCCACACGGCAAAGTCATTTCCGCGCCAGCTGGCGGGGCACCAATTGCCTTTCTCGCCAGCTGGCGGAGCGGAAATCAGTCCGGCGCAGCTTTGGGGCGGCTCGATGCCGGACTGATTGACGCCGTTTTTGGCGCCGGTCGGCGGACATCGCGCCGATTGCGGAGAATCCCGCCCAGTATCTTCTTCGCATCTTGGGCATGATTCTCCGATATCGGCGCGATGTCTGCCAACCGGCGCCAAAACCGGCGCGAATCAGTCCGGCATCGCGCCGCCCCAAAGGTGCGGAGGTCTCCGCATCTTGAGCGGCCAAGCCCTCACCTTGAGGGGCTAGGCCCGAGCCGGACCGATTTCCGCCCCGCCAGCTGGCGGGAAAGGCCTTTGGTGCCCCGCCAGCTGGCGCGAAACTGACTTTGCCGGGCGGCGCATGCGCGGGAGCGTCAGCGGCCGCTCACGGCATCCCCGCGCATGCGCAGTGGAGGGGGTCTCTTCCGCCTCCGCCATGGTGGAGACCATGGCGAAGGCGGAAGGAAACGAGTGCCCCCACGGCATAGGCCCGCTCACGGATCGGTGGGCCCCGATCGCGGGCCAGGCCACCGTGGGGGCACCCCCCGGGGCCAGATCGCACCGCGCCCCCCCTCAGGACCCCGGAGCCCCGCCCGTGCCGCCGTCCCAAAGGTGGTTCAATCCACGCCGCCTGGCGTGGGTTGACAGCGGCGGGACTTCGGCCCATCACGGGCCGGAGAATCGCCGGGGGGGGGGCCCGCCAACCGGTGCGGCGCGATTCCCACCCCTGCTGAATATCCGGTGTCGGAGAATTCGGCAACTGGCGGGGGCGGGATTCACGCCAGCCCCCGGCGATTCTCCGACCCGGCGGGGTGTCATGTGTGTGATCATCTACTGAATGTGTTCAGAAAGCAATACTGATTCTCCCAGACCATTAAAAATTACTGTTTCAGTGACTGGCTCAGTAACCTTTTGGGAACCCTGTGAACATGACTGCACCTCCATTATCATTGGAGTTCTTGTTTGGTTTCTTCAGCAATTACATTTTTTTTCAACCTAAAGCCTCAACCTAGGTTCTTCCATGATCAAATAATAGTCAAATGCAAGAAAAAAGTTGAGAGAGATGATTTTTTAAAATTCCAGCAAGACATAAACAATGCAATGTAATAGAATAAACCATATATGTGACTCGATGTAATGTTCCTATATATCATAAATTAATAGAAAAAACTTTATAATCCAACTCCCCAAGAGAAACAGTGCAGCAAACCGATAATGTCCGTCCGCAGCATGTGGCTTGGCTTGGCCTGCATTAGTTGCCTATCCCTATTTGCCCTTGAGCTGGTGAGCTGCCTTCGTGAATTGCAGCAATGCATGTGCTGTAGTTATGCTTTCAGTGCTTTTAGGAAAGGAGCTCCTGGATTTTGACCTAGTGACAGTGGAGGAGCAGCAGTAAAGTTCCAAGTCAGAGTGGTGCACTGTTTGAAGGGGAACTTGCAGGTTCCCATCCAAGCCACACACTGTCTTAACTTGGTACTACATTGCCATTCTACACTTGGTGAGTTGTGGCTAATTCCACAGGGTGGAAGAAATGTTTCCTTTATATCTTGCCGAAATGGTTTACCCACTTCCCACTGTGGTCATTGATGAAGCAGCTGGTTGGGCCAAGACCTGAGGAACTCCCGCAGTTGTCCTGGAACTGAGATAGTTGACCTCGAACAACCATTTTTCTTTGTGCCAGGTATAAGTCCAACCAATGGAGAGTTTTCCCCTGATTCCCATTGACTCCAGTTTCATAAGGTCTTGATGTCACACTCGGTCAAATGCCTGACGCAACGGGCAGTCACTCTCAACTTACCTCTTAGTTCATTTGTCTATATCTGGACAAGTCTTTTTTGCATTTAGGAGCTGAGTGTCCCTGATAGAACACAAACTGAGCATCAGTAAACATTATTTGGTAACTGCTGGAGGTTGATGGGGTGGTGATTATGTGGGTCGGATTTGTTCTGCGTTTTGTGGACAGACCGAGATGGATCGTCCACTCAGCACGTCTGATTGAAAATTGTTACACTGATGTGCTGGGCTCCTCCATCATCTATGATGGATTTGTGGAGCCACATCCAACAGTCATTTATTTAATTGTTCACCACCATTCATGGTAGATGTGGCAGGGCTGAGTTTTTACAACAGTAAATCATGGTCTTTTAATTCCAGATTCTTATTGAATTCAAATTTCACCATCTGCAAGGGTGGGAGTCGAACCCAGGTCCCCAGAGCATTACCCTAGGTCTCTGGATTACTAGCCCAGTGACAATTCCACTCAGCCACTGCCACCCCGAGGCTTAGCTCTGTATATTGTTTGTTGCCTATTCTGTTTGTCATGCAATTAGTCCTGTGTTGTAGCTTCACCAGGTTGACATCTAATTTTTAAGTGTACAAGTTGAGGCTCCTGGGTGCCCTCCTGCACTCTTTATTGAACCAGGATTGATCCCCTGGCTTGGTGGTAATGGTAGAGTGGGGGATGTGCCTGATCTTGAGGTTACACATTGTGGTTGAATACAATTCTGCTACTGCTGATGGCCTACATGCTTCGTGGATGCCCAGTCTTGAGTTGTTTTGTGAGGGCCACGAAGAATCCAGCACGAGTTTTAAGGATACAAAGTAATAACATTCATTTACTATAACATATTATAATATATATATATATATATATTTATATATAACAGCAGCAGCAGCAACTTCCCTTGCTGCACACTCCTTCCTGCTGGTTCCAAACTGGCCAGCTTTATTTATACATGGAGTTTACTAATGGTTTCTCCGCCCCCCCTCATTGGGGAAGCTCATACTCCCACAGGATTGTGGGATTGTCATTAGTCCCCAGCCAATGGTAAGCAGGCAGGTTATAACTAGCTGCTAGATCTTTTTGAAGTTGATTCCATTCAGCACAGTGGTAATACTGCACAACATAATGGAGGGTATTCCCAATGCGAAGATGGGACTTTGTCTCCACAAGGACTGTGCGGTGGTTCATCCAACCAGTATTGTTTGTGACAAGTCATTTGGTAAGGTTTTTCCCTTTTGGCGGTTCCCTCACCATCTTCCATGGCCCAGTCTAGTGGCTCAGTCCTTCAGCACTTTGCCAACTTAGCAGTAGTGATAATACCAACCCAATCTTGGTGATGGACATTGATGTCCTCCAACCAGAGCATGTTTTGCACTTGCCACCCTCAGTGCTTCCTCAAGTGCTGTTCAGTTCAGAGGAATACTGATTCATCAGTTGACCGGGGGTGGAGGGCTGGCAGTGTGGGTAGAGGGGGCGATAGGCAGTAATTATAAGAAACATTCTTTGCCCACGATTGACCCAGTGCTATGAGATTTCATGGTGTCCAGTGTGAATGTTGAGGACCATCCAAGGAACTTCCTCCCATTGTGTATACCATTGTGCTATCACATCGAATGGGGCAGGACATACCAAAGGATGGTGACGGTTATGTCTGGGGCATTGTCTGTAAGATGTGATTTGGTGACTATGACTATGTCAGCCTTTTGCTTGACTAGTTTGTGGGAAAGCGCTCCCAATTTTGGCCCAAACCCCCAGATGTTAATAAGGAGGAAGTGTCGTGGTTGAGAAGGCTGTTGTTGATTCCTGGAATAATGCTAGGTGGTCCATCCAGCTTCATTCCTCTTTGACCTTGTAGCAGTTTAATACAAATGTGTGCCTTCTTGACCATTTCAGAGAACATTTATGAGTCAGCCACATTGTTGTGGGTGTGGAGTCACATGTAAGTCAGAACAGGAGATGTCATTCCCTGAGGACATTTTTAGGGATTTTAACAACAATTAACAATGGTTTCATGGTCACAATTACTGAGGCTAGCTTTTTAATTACAGGTATTTTATTAATCAAATGAAAATTCCACCAGCTGCCATGGTGAGATTTGAACCAATGGCCCCATAGAATTCCCTTGGATCTTGGATTACTCGCCCACTGGCATTACCATTGGACCACATCCTCCCCGACTATAATGTAAATATATTTCTAGTCACTGCATATGGTTTAATTGCCAACAGTGCCACTTTTTCTGATATGTTTTTAAAATTACAGTCCATCTTGATTCTTTTGGCACAAATTCAATTGGTGTTATAACTGGACAGAAAGATCCCAGAATGGAAACCTTGTTCAAAAGGCCCTAACTTTTACTTTTATAGAAAACATGGAGTCACAGAACCGCTAATTAGTTTCAAGAGCAAGAAAAAAACATTTATTAAACATGAAAAAATTGGATTATTATACAATCCACCTTTACTCCCCCCTTAGTTTAACAATTACACACAGATTTTAAGATTATCATGGATTACAAAGTACATCTTAAGTACAATAGTCTCATTAACACACAAAAGTCCCTTTTAAGCACATAAGATGACTGTGGTAAACCACTACTCTTTGAACCTAAATCTGTGGATTTCTCCTCAAAAACTCCGCAGTTGATTCTTATACCATGAGCCACCTTGTCTCACTGAACTGCGTCTTCCACACAAGTGATTTAAAATTCAAAAGTCATACTTCCAAATGTTCTTTCAAATTATCCTCTGCTTCCAACAAGATTTTGCTTTCAGGTTTTACACCTCTCCCTTCAGGTTTCCTTTGTCTTAAAGGCTTTTACACAACATTCGAGGTTCTGCCACCGACTTCCACAGTTATTTAAAATATTGTCTCCAACCTGTAGTAATTTCTCGCAAATGTTCGCACTACTGCAGATAACTTTCTGGTCTCTCACAGTCCAATGCCTTTTCAACTATATGTGACTTTACAGAACAGCAACCTGGGCCGGGATTCTCCCCTACCCGGCGTGGCAGGGGGTCCCGGCGGGAGGGAGTGATGTGAACCACTCCGGGGGCGGGCCGCCCCAAAGGTGCGGATTTCTCTGCACCTTTAGGGGCCAAGCCCTCACCATGAGGGGCTAGGCCCGCGCCGGAGTGGTTGGCGTGCTGCCGGCCGGCGGGAAAGGCCTTTGGCGCCAAGCCAGTCAAGGCTGAAGGGACTCCGCCAGTCAGCGGAAGTACAGGCCTGCCTGCGGTCGGTGGGCCCCGATCGCGGGCCAGGCCACCGTGGGGGCACCACCCGGGGCCAGATCGCCCCGTGCCCCCCCCAGGACCCCGGAGCCCACCCGCGCCGCTAGTCCCGCTGGTAAGGTAGGTGGTTTGATTCACGCCGGCGGGACTGGCATGCCAGCAGCGGGACTTCGGCCCATCGTGGGCCGGAGAATCACTGGGTGGGGGGGGGGGGGGGGCCTGCCGACCGGCGCGATTCCCGCCCCCGCCGACTTTTCGGTCCCGGAGATTTCGGCGGCCAGCGGGGGCGGGATTCATGCCGCCCACCGGCGATTCTCCGACCCGGCGGGAGGTCAGAGAATCCCGCCCCTGGTCTGGTGTGGTGTCCAGTGTCCTCTGTTCCATTATCTCCAGATTTCTTGGAAACTCCTCTTTATTTCTCTAGTTTCCTTAACTAACTGGTCTTTAGATTTTCGGCATCTGTTTTCTTAATTATTACTCCATATAATGGCTTTTCTTATGGTGAGACTCAAAGAAAGGTCCCCTCTTAAGCCTTCTAAAACCAACTGATACTGGCATGGCTGTGAAAGCTGCCTTCTCTCCCGCGACCAATCTCCAACTGCAGTCGAATTAGCTGAACTAAAACTGACAAGCTTCTCTACCTTACAAGGCCTCAGTTGCTAATCAACCGCTGCTAATTTATTTATTCTTCACACTGTAGCCTTCTCTAAGCACAATATAACCACAGTTGAAATTTAAACCAGACCCTAAAAACACAAACAGCATGAATCTAACTCTAGGTTTTACCCTTCCAGGCACAGAAACATTAAAATAACCACTCTTAAAACCAATTATTTCTAATGTTTATTAATACAAATATAAATCCCATAAAACTACCTTTGGCTTCCGAACACTAACTTGGTTCTGAATGACTTGGCATAAGTATAAACCCCCTCTTCTATCAATAACATTTTAATTCTTGAACACTATAAGAAACCAGGATATTCTATATGTGTTTATTATATTCAATAGGTACCAAGCACAGGTGTGATTTGTGCCGCCTGGCAGTTTTAACCAGTATGGACTGCGTGAATATAATTCTGATCTTCAAGAACATCTTACCAGGCTAAGATGATACCATTGCATTTGAGCTCCTTTATAACTTGGGGGTAAAGTCACGACTTGTAAGTCATGCAAACCTAGTCTGTTCCCACTGGTACTGATATCAGTCAGAGAAGCAGTAGAGCTGCAGTCCTTCCTGCACCCCCCCCCCCCCCCCCCCCCCAATGTCACACACACACATTCAAGATAAAGAAAGCCCTCCAGCATTTACTGTCATGGGCACAAATCCCTTATGGTCACTTGGGCAAAGTGTGTGAAACGTGATGCTGCGAATGGAACCATACCCCTCCCCCCCCCAGAGCAAATGCCTCCTGGGAGGAAGAAGAGGGGATTGTAGAGGAAGAAAATTACTCCTGTCCTGAATGGAGACTGCATCTGTTGTTGTGGATTAGCACTGCAGAATTATAATCCATGGTATTATATCTCTTTGAGCTGGACTTAAACATAGATCCCGGATGGAAATTGATTCTGTTCTAATCACTTGCAGTGCCCAGATTATTGTAAATTTGGTACTTTAGAGAAAAACAGTAGCAATTATAGTCAGGAAATGATTTATTAACTATTCAAATTAGTTAATGTTGCCTTTTAAATAGTGGAAGGAAACTTTTCCTACAAACTTGTTTAGTATTCGCTCAAATTATCAAGGACCAGAGAGCAGAGGTTTAAAGTCATTTGCAAAAGAACCAATGACGACATGAGGAAGATCTTTTTTTCTGAAGCGAGTAGTTAGGATGTGAATTGCATTGCCTTGGGTGTCATGGGGACAGGTTTAATCGATGCAGTCAAGAGGAAATTGGATGATTATTTGAAAACAGAGAATGTGCACAAGTTACAGTGAGAAGCGACACATGGTGAATTGCTCCTTCAGACATGACGGGTTGAATGGTGGCCTTCTGTGCTGTAACCATTTTGTTTTATAATTTCAGCGGCAGTAGTGCATAGGCTCACGGCACATGGGGAGTGTGTAGTTCGCTTACAGAAAGGCCTGAAATTAAACTTTCAGGTTCTGCATCTTTCTGTATTTCACAAATCGATGTTTGACAATAAATAGTCGCACACATGTAGACATGAGCATGCTGAATATCGGTCAGTTACTTGCCATCCTTCTGTGATAATGCTACAGTGATTGCTGGGTTTTATTTGGAAAATTACAATGCTCTTTAACTATCGATTTCTCCATAGATTGATTCACAGTGCAGCATTCTGTCAGTAGACATTCAACCGATCACATTGTCACGAGGTCCGATTCAATCCATTGAATTTATTTTTAGAATATTTTTTTCTTCAATCTATTTACAGGCACAGGAGAGTGAATACTTTTACAAACATTAATGTAATCATTTTTACAGGAATTGGTCAACTTGTAAATCTGAGAATCCAAAGTAAACATTATTTATTTAGTACAGATGTGTCAAGTTAACTTTAATTTCCTCTAAATATCAAAAACTTAAAGTAAGTACTGTGGAACAATATATTGAAATGTTTGCCTTAAGTTCTTTAATTATGTTAGTTAAAGTTTAGTCATAATGCCAAACCAAGGATACAGTGCCTTTAATTCTCACCCTACTAAACAGCAGAGACAGCATACACAGAGCCAGCATAATATGCTATAAATCATTGTGGCATTTCTAGCTAATCGGACTGAAGTGACCTTTACTTGCACATGTAGAGATCACCAATCCATATTGGGGAAACTGCTAACTTGTACTTTAGAGCACTCAACATGACGACAGCAAGTGTGCTGGAGGCAGCCATTAATGTAGCAAAGAAATATTGCATTACCGGGCGGAATTCTCCCAGGCAGTGGGTTTGGTATTAGATGGACACAGTGAATCTGGCAGGAGTCAGAATGTCAGAAACTCGCCAGCGGAAAATCCTGTTACAATTCTCCCAATGGCGGGTCGCTCGTCCCGCCATTTGCATTCATAAATGCTCATTAAAACATCTGCCTATCGGAATACTGACAGGCCTTCAACCTTGTGTCACACCAGAGGGAATTTATTTCAGCAGCAAACCCGATTGTTAATGAGTGGTGTGCACCAGACCGTCCTCAGCTCATGAGAGATGTTGGGGTGAGTGAAACTTTCTGCCATAAGATTGTGTTATTTCTTCCGCACTGTGCACCACTTTACTTGGGCAGACCACTTCCTGCTCTCCATCTCTATGCCGAGCTAGTCTGCAAGGACAGCACCGTGCTGCAGGACCAATGGATCCACCCTGTGTCACCGAATCAGATCAGTATAGCACTTGGGGATGGGGCACACAGGAATTTCCTTTTCCCTGCTGCCACACAACAGTGTTTATCTGGACATGACCATGCTTCAGGACCCATGCTGCCACTGCAACAAAGGTCCAAAGTTTGGGGGTAGAGTGTGAGGTGAGGCAGGATGTAGGCTAAAGACAAAGGGGGAAATGTGGAAGGAGGATTGTGCAAATAGTGGGTGGGATGGGCTGCTAGCCTTTTCCCTCTGGGTTGCTGACATCCTGCATGGTCTGGCGAAGACAGGTGATCTTGAGAGAGTGATATGAGTGTGCTAGTGTGGTAGTCACCGCTGTTGTATTATATTGTATATACTGCATTGCATACGAGGGTATTAGGTCAGGCCCCTGTACTACATGTACGGGGGTAGAATCCTGCCTGCTGGCTCCGCCCAGTCGGCGGAGTATAAATGTGTGTGCTCTCCGAACTGCAGCCATTTCAGCAGCAGCTGTAGGAGGCCACACATCTCTGTGTAATAAAGCCTCGATTACTCTACTCTCGTCTCGTCGTAATTGGTAGTGCATCAATTTATTACACAGAGATTTTACAAAAATGGATCTCCGCATCAAGCCGGATCGCCTGTAGCTGCATCCTCAAGCAGTCAATGGCAAAAAGGACTTCGCACATTGGCTAGCTTGCTTTGAAGCATACATCGGATCTGCGACAGACCCAATCCCAGAAGCACAGAAGCTCCAGATTCTGTACATGCAGCTGAGCTCCGATGTCTTTCCCCTCATCCAGGACGCGCCTACCAACGCAGAGGCCATGGTGCTACCGAAGGAGAACTACACTCAGCAGACCAACAAGATCTATGCCAGGCACCTCCTGTCCACGCGGCACCAACTTCCCAGTGAGTCTGTGGAAGATTTCTGGCGTGCCCTGCGCGCCCTGGTGAGAGACTCTGATTGCCAGGCTGTTCGGCCGCTGAACATTCTAAACTGCTAATGAGAGACGCATTCATTACAGGCATAGAGTCGGCCTACATCCGCCAGCGCCTCTTAGAAGGGGCTTCACTTGACTTCGCGGCGACCAAGAAACTGGCGCTCTCGCTCACAGTCGCCTCACGCAACGTACAGGCGTATGCCCCTGACCGCACGGCCCACCCCTCCTGGGCATTGTGGACCCCGCCAGCGGCCACCCCATCGTGGACCCCATCCGCGACCGCCCCCAGCCAACCCCACGCCTGCGCCGCGCGGCAGCCAACCAACCCCGGGGGACCCAAGTGCTACTTCTGCAGACAGACAAAACACCCCCGGCAGCGCTGCCCGGCGCGGAGCGCGCTCTGCAAGGCCTGCGGCAAGAAAGGATATTTGACTGCAGTGTGCCAGGCCTGCTGAATCGCCGCTATTGTCCCTGCACCCCCCACGTGCGGCCAGTGGGCGCTGCCATCTTCCTTGTCTCAGACCACGTGCGGCCCGTGGGTGTTGCCATCTTGCTCCCCTCACAACACGTGCGGCCCGTGGGCGCTGCTATCTTGCCTGCCTCCGGACACGTGTGGTCTGTGGGCATCGCCATCTTCCCTGCCTCAGGACCCCTGCCCGTCAGGCACCTCATCGGGCAGCGTCTCGCCTGCAACCGCCGCCGACCAGCCGCGTCTCGCCTCCGTCATGATCGATCAGTCCTGACCGCACAACCTCGCGACCGCGTCAACAAAGTTTTTAAAAAATAATAAATTTAGAGTACCCAATTCATTTTTTCCAATTAAGGGGCAATTTAGCGTGTTCAATCCACCTAGCCTGCACATCTTTGGGTTGTGGGGGCGAAACCCACGCAAACACTGGGAGAATGTGCAAACTCCACACGGACAGTGACCCAGAGCCGGGATTGAACCTGGGACCTCGGCGTTGTGAGACTGCAGTGCTAAAACTGCGCCACCGTGCTGCCCTCGCGTCGACAAAGGTGAAGGTCGACGGACATGAGATATCCTGCCTTCTGGACTCCGGGAACACTGAGATTCATCCACCCCGATACGGTAAGGCGCTGCTCCCTCGCGGTACACTCCATTAACCAAAGAATCTCCCTGGCCTCTGGATCCCACTCTGTGGTGATCCGGGGGTACTACATCGCCATCCTCACCATCCAGGGCGTAGAGTTCAGCAGCTTCCAGCTCTACGTCCTCCCCAACCTCTGCGCTGCCTTGCTACTCAGCCTGGACTTCCAGTGCAACCTCCAGAGCCTAACCCTGAAATTTGGCGGGCCCCTACCACCCCTTACTCTATGTGGCCTCACGGCTCTTAAGGTCGACCCGCCTTCTCTGTTTGCAAACCTCACCGCGGATTGCAAACCCCTCGCCACCAGGAGCAGACAGTACAGCACCCAGGACAGGACCTTCGTCAGGTCTGAGGTCCAGCGGCTGCTGCGGGAAGGTATCATCGAGGCCAGCAACAGCCCCTGGAGAGCCCAAGTGGTATTGGTGAAAACGGGGGAGAAAAGCAGGATGGTCGTTGACTACAGTCAGACCATCAATTGGTACATGCAGCTCGACGCGTACCCCCTCCCACGCATATCTGATTTGGTCAATCAGATTGCACAGTACCGGGTCTTCTCGACAGTGGACCTGAAATCTGCCTACCAGCAGCTCCCCATTCGCAAGGCAGACCGCCCGTACATCGCGTTTGAAGCGGACGGCTGCCTTTACCATTTCCTTAGGGTTCCCTTAGGCATCACTAACGGGGTCTCGGTCTTCCAACGGGAGATGGACCGAATGGTTGACCGGTACGGACTGTGGGCCACTTTCCCGTACCTGGATAACGTCACCATCTGCGGCCACGACCAGCAAGACCATGACGCTAACCTTTCCAAATTTCTCCACACCCCCAAACTCCTCAACCTAACCTACAACAAGGAGAAGTGTGTGTTCAGCACAAACCGATTAGCCATCCTCGGCTATGTGGTTCAGAACGGAGTTCTAGGGCCCGATCCCGATCGCATGCGCCACCTCATGGATCTCCCCTTTCCCCACTGCTCCAAGGCCCTCAAACGATGCCTGGGGTTCTTTTCATACTACGCCCAGTGGGTCTCTAACTGTGCGGACAAGGCCCGCCCACTCATACATTCCACTGGTTTCCCACTGATGGTCAAGGCTCACCAGGCCTTCAACCGTATCAAGGCCGACATCGCCAAGGCCGCGATGCACGCGGTCGAAGAGACGCTCCCCTTCCAAGTCGAGAACAATGCATCAGACGTCACTCTGGCCGCCACCCTCAACCAGGCAGACAGGCCCGTGGCATTCTTTTCCCGCACACTCCATGCCTCCGAAATTCGGCACTCCTCCGTCGAAAAGGAGGCCCAAGCTATCATTGAAGCTGTGCGGCGATTCACTCTCCTCACAGACCAACGGTCGGTTGCCTTCATGTTTAACAACACACAGCGGGGTAAGATCAAAAATGATAAGATCTTACGATGGAGGATCAAGCTCTCCACCTTTAATTACGAGATTTGGTATCGCCCCGGTAAGCTCAACGAGCCCCCCGTGCCCTGTCCCGAGGTACATGTGCTAGCGCACAAGTGGACTGACTCCGGACCCTGCACGACGATCTCTGTCATCCAGGGGTCACCTGCTTTTATCACTTCAGTAAGGCCCGCAATCTGCCCTACTCCATCGAGGAAATCAGGGCTATCACCAGAGACTGCCAGGTCTGCGCGGAGTGTAAACCGCACTTCTACCGGCCAGACCGTGTGCGCCTGGTGAAGGCCTCCCGCCCCTTTGAACGCCTCAGTGTGTACTTCAAAGGCCCCTCCCATCCACCGACCGCAACACGTATTTTCTCAATGAAACCACGAATATTCCAGATTCCCCTTCGCCATCCCATGCCCCGATATGACGTCTGCCACCGTCATCAAAGCCCACAAGACCATCTTCGCTCTGTTCGGTTTCCCCGCCTAGGTCCACAGCGACCAGGGGATCTTAATTTATGAGCGGTGAGCTCCGCCAGTACATGCTCAACAGGGGCATTGCCTCGAGCAGGATGACCAGCTACAACCCCTGGGGAAACGGGCAGGTGGAGTGGGAGAATGGGACAGTCTGGAAGGCCGTCCAGCTGGCCCTATGGTCCAGAAACCTCCCGGACTCCCGCTGGCAGGAGGTCCTCCCCGACGCACTTCACTCCATTCGGTCGCTCCTGCGCATAGCGACTACTGAAACCCCTCATGAATGTCACTTTCCCCAGGAAGTCCACCTCCGGAGTTTCGCTTCCAACGTGGCTGGTCGCTCCAGGACCCGTTCTCCTCCGCAGGTACGTGTGGCTCCACAAGGCGGACCCGTTGGTTGAGAGGGTACAGCTGTGCGCCTACGTAGCGTACCCCGATGGCCGCCATGACACAGTCTCCCTCAGGGACCTGGCACCAGCTGGGTCCCCACACACCCCCCCCCCCCTCTGCCCCGGCTCCACCCACCCTTTCCCCAGCACACCCCACCACAGCCCCCACTCCAGGACAATCTGTTCTCCCCTTGGTCCCACCTGGGGATGAAGAGGATGTCGACACGCTCCCGGATTCACCGACGACCGAGCCGACGCCTGACTCTCCACCAGCACTGCGTCGCTCTCAACGATCGATCAAGGCGCCCGACCGTCTAAATTTGTAACCTTCTCTGAAATTTTAGTGACAACCTGTATGTAAATAGTTTTCCACCACCCCCGCTGGACTCATTTTTAACAGGGGGTGAATGTGGTAGTCACCATTGTTGTATTATATTGTATATACTGCACTGCATATGAGGGTATTACGGTAAGGCCCCTGTACTACAGGTACGGGGGTAGATCCCTGCCTGCTGGCTCCACCCAGTAGGTGGAGTATAAATGTGTGTGCTCTCCGAACTGCAGCCATTTCGGCAGCAGCTGTAGGAGGCCACACATCTCTGTGTAATAAAGCCTTGATTACTCTCTACTCTCGTCTCGTCGTAATTGATAGTGCATCAACTCGACTGATACTTAAATATGGAGCTGGGATCTTCAAATCTGTCAGCTGAAGGTAGACGGCTGAATCAGCTGCTGGCTCGCCGGGAGAGTCGGAGGGGAACTCGCCTCTGCACAATTAATTACCTCCGAGTGCAGAATTTTGCATGGGTTCCAGCCAATCTGGTTGGCGGCCCAAATGTTTTTTTTTTATGGTTTCAGAGCAAACAATGGCAAGGAGATCTTGTGCTGATTACCATCCTCTGCTTCTTCCCCTCTTTTGGGAGAAACCCTGAGACAAGCAAGGCTACAGAATGAATTCTATGTATTGTCTGTTGGGTGTTCCACTATACAGACGAACCAACACGGTTGTAGATGGTACAACTCTGTTTTATTACTCTTGATAACAACATCTGTAAACTTATGACTGTGGTTCGTAATTTACCCTTTAACCTGTGGACCCAGCCCTAACACTATCTTAGAGAGGCACTCAGCACATGGTGTATGTCTGAGTGGCACGCTGTGAGCTCTGTGCCCCGAGCTGTCTCCTGCTGGAAAGAGCGGGAACTGTGGTGTTCCCCGTTTTATAGTGCGTGTGCTCTCACTGGTGATTGGCTGTGATGTTGCGTGTGTGTTGATTGGTCCGTTGATCTGTCCATCAGTGTGTATGTGTGTTTGCACCATGATGTTTATCTGAATATCATGACATGTATGAGACTTGATTGTGCATCACCACGGGTTGCTCGGCAGTCCTGCCAATTTCCAAGCTGGTCAGGTCATGATTAATATAAATGGTTTGTCTCAATGGAGATCAGTAATGCTTATAGTTTTTATTTTTTGAAAGTGCAAAAGCCTGGGTATTTATGAAAAGAAGATCTCTAGGTTCACTCTTTAAAACAAAAAAAAATTTACTGCACAAAAATCAAAGGACATGAATACTAATAACAACTTAAATACTAAAACTCAACTTGTTTATTAAGTGACATTAAAGGTATAAAAAGGACAATGAACACAGTTATTGTTATATTTCTTTGTTAACCGCAAAGAGAAAAATTATGGCCCAATCTTCAAACACGATAAGAGGCTAATTCAGACGTGTGTCTCAAACAATCTAAGATAGAGGATTGTAAAACCAGCACAAACACTCTGCTGACGTCACTACACATCACATGATGCTTTACCAGGGTAGATGTATTCTCTGATATATAACACTTATACTCCGAACCAAACTTCTTAACTCAAATTTCCTTCTCCACCCATTGATTTATACCCTCAAAAAGCTTGAGTCAGATTCAACTAAAAATTTTGGCCTGAGTACTGTTTCAACAAGTTGTATAAGGATTGAGATGTCTTGTGTCTTCCATTTATTTCCCGTAAGGTTGTTCCTTCGAATCTCAACTGTCCAGTGGTTGTAGATTCCTCTTTCAACACAGGCATCATTGATGTCTTAAGCGTGGCCACCTCAGATCAGAATTCTCCTAGTTCTAACGCCTTTTTAAGTCTGGAGTCTTTATCAAGGATCTCCCATTTATCATCTCCCTCTTTCGTCTTCCCATCCTCATTTAGTATTCCTTCAGTTATCAAAGGTTTCAAATCCATTCAGCCAGCACACAGACCTTCAACAGAATTCTGATAGGATCCTGCAGCCAGCTTGTTCTAAATTAGACTGCTTGTAAGCAGACCTACAAACATAAAATTACTGCCCCCTTAAGTAATTTGTTGTTTATCTCTTAATTTACTATTTAACAATTCTATCTCCCAGACAACCTCCTCAAATGATCAGTTACTCGATGCAAGTTGTTTTTCTTTACAATACTCATCTTCCAGAGAAACCTAGTTCTTTAAATTGACCCCAACATAAAATGTAGTTTTGTTTTCCCAAAAGCATATAGGCAGTGAGGTATGGGGTGCATGTTAGCTCCATTGGTTAGATGGCTAATGTATGGATCTGATGAATGCCAAAGCACATGATTCGATTCCCTTTCGGGCTGAGGTAGACGTGGGGCCTGCCTCCTTGACCTCCCCATAGTAAAGGTCCATTCACTTTGTCATGGCTCAGCAGATAATCACCAAGGACCTGTTTTTAGGCAGCAGTCTTGAGAAGAAGCCTGAGGTAATGGCATTGTTAACTTTGAAACAAGTCCAACTGTTTATATTCAATGGCTCCAGCATTTCTAGGCCTCCCACAATATTCATCCTGGGTTTCACCACTGAGCAGAAGTTGAACTGGATCTGCCATGTTAACCTCATTGCTGCAAAAAGATGACAAGAGGGTGGACACAATGAAGATTGATTCACTCATTCACCTAAAATACAAGGCAGGGGTCTGATGGAATATTCTACTTGTTTGGATGGATGCAGCTGCAATAACTGTCATCCATATCTTTGTTACATCCTGACTTAACCTATTCCAGCATACTCCTAGCTGGTTTCTCTTCTTCCAACCTCCACAAATTCTGTGAATTTCAATAAACTTAAACCAAACCAAAACTCTGCTGCTCGTCTTGTAATTCGTACCAAGCCCTGTCCACCTCCATCCATGTGCTCACTGACATACATTGGCACTCGATTAACAACTCCTTTGAGTTTAATTCAATTTTACAATTTGAATCTTTGTTTTGAAGTGCCTCCATGCCTTTGTCCCTCCCGATCTCTTCTTCCATGGGAAACAATTGAACTTTATTCACTCCCCCAAAGTGTTCAGGATTTTGAACATTTATGAAATTTCTGCTTAGCGATGAACAAAAACTGAGAATGTTAGAAATACGAGCACACCAGACCACATCTGTGGGATTAGCTCCCTAAACATGTCTGAGCACCAGTACCTCAGGAGGCTGACTCATGGCAGGTCATTGATGACATCTGCAGCCTCTTGCTCACTTCTCCTGCAAGGAGGAAAAGCAGAGACATGGGAATATTTGTAATGGCTTGTGTGGTGAAGAGGGAAGGACAACATTTGTGTAGAGTGACTATGAGGAATGGGTGTGAGAGGGCAATTAGCAGAGGCAGAGTTTTAGTGTTAGCTTTTCAGATGGAGTGAGGAAGTGCCTGGAGAGAGAGAGGAATGAGTGTGTTGCTCTGAGGGATGCTATGCAGCGGAATGCTGGATATGTCAAGAGGGTGAGGCTTGGCACCTGGAAGTGTTATTGAAGTGTCATACCCTCTTGAAGTCCCTCTTGACGTCCTCGATCCACTCCGTGTAGTGTCTCCAGCAGGGAGCACAGTTCTGCTGCTGACTCACCACTTCTTTCCACACCTGCTTGTTCAAAGAGGCTGGCCTTTTCTACCTGTCCTTGGGAGATCTCACCTCACCACAGCAAGACTCCAGGAAAGAACAAGTGATCCGGGGAGAAACCTTGCCAAGTCTCCTCTCCACTTCTATGTTTGCTGCAGCATCAAAAATCTCTGAGTGTTGTTGGAACCTTGTGATTCATACCATGCTGCTTGGGTTCCGTCAATGATGGATTTATAATGAATGTGTCAGCCCACCCACCATTCCTGATTGCCAGGGAACCCAGAGGTGACTTGCTGTGGCTCCGGGAAAGTCTTGGCTAAGCATGGCAATTATTAAACCAGTCTGATGATCCACAACTGCTCCTGTAGTTCCAGCAGAGAGGGAATCTAGAAAATTCCACCGAACATTTCAGATGTCGATGATTTTCCATTGAGAATTGAGGAAACTGGCCAAACGTTTACTTGTGGATATTAATTATAGAAAATTGGATTTTACCCGCTAATTAACAATAATTCCAGTGGCTTGACTCCGATCTAGGTTACAATAATCTCTCTGAAGACTAAATGATGTTTAGATGATATTGTGGTTGGAAAAAAAGTTCATCCATGCAAAGTCAGTGAAGCTTTCATTCCCAGAGGGCTAGCTGATCTTAATGAACTTGTAAGCTAAAAGACAACAGCAATCATTGTCCTACCCAGAGGACTACTTCACCTACTGTTAATTAATCCATGAGCCAATTGAGCTTGATGAGATGTTTATAGCTGCAGGGGTATCTTATGATACCATCACTGACTTTCTTCTAATTAGTAAAATAATGTGAGGCTTCAATTTATGTTGGTAATGTAGAATTGTGTCTTTATTTAGCATTGGAATTCAATAGTTTTGCATTTCCAGACACACAAGCCAATCCTTTTAAAGTGCTCCTGAAGCATATTTGCCTGAGATGTTAATCAGAAGTTGAGACATTGCTAGTTTCCATTTTGGTAAGGCGTCATTTGTAATGATAAAATCACATGCAACTGATACAAAACTACTTTGTTGCCAAAATTACAGGCTCACAACTTCATTTCAGGTGATTGCATTATGTGTTGCTAAATAGAGAAGGAGAAATATATTTTTCACATCCTTCCATTTGATTTGATTTGATTTGATTTATTGTTACATGTACCGAAGTACAGTGAAAAGTATTTTTCTGTGGCCAAGGGAACGTACGCAGTATGTACATAGTAGACAAAAAAAGAATAATTGACAGTGTGAAATTGCTCAGATTAATTTCTGGATGTAATGAGCAAGGAGAGACATGGGTCAATTGACTATTTGCCTCAGTCTTGGTTGTATGTTACCAAAATCCTTGTTTTCAAATCCACCAGGATCCGACTCTTCCCTTAACATCATCCAGCCCTCCAACCCACTGTGCTCCTTCAATTCTGTTCTCTTGAGCATCCTTGATTTAAGTCACATCACTGTTGGCAGCCATGGCTGCTACCAACATGGCCCTAAACACCAGAATTACCCTCCTTAACCTTTCCGCCTCCACAACTCCATTTCAACAACAGCCACTTCTGGCAGCTCTAAAGTAATATAACATCCCAAGGTGCCTCACAGAAACATTATAAAAGAGCAGCAGAAGTGTATGATCGGAAGCTTAATCAAAGAGGTAGGTTTTCAGGAGTGTTTTAAAGGAAGAAAATGAGGTCAAGAGGCAGTGAGATGTAGATAGGGGATTCCAGAACTTGGGGTCCATGCAACTGAATGTACTGTCATCAATGGCGGAGCAGCTAAAATTACGGGTGTACAAGAGGCCAGAATTGGCGGAGTACCTGTATCTTGGAGGGTTGTGGGACTGGAGGAGATTACAGAGATAGGGAGGATCGCAGCCATTTAGGAATTTGAAAACAAAGATGAACATTTAAAATCAAGACTTTGCTTGACTGAGAGCCAATGTGGGCCAACAAACACATCAGAGATAAGGTAACACGACTTGGTGTGAGTTAAGTTGTGGGCAGCAAAGTTTTGGATGATCTCAAGTTTACAGAAGATAGAATGTGGGAGACTAGACAGGGGTGCATTGGGGTGGTCAAGTTTTAAGATCATGGAGGCATGAATGAAGTTTCAGCAGCAAATGAGCTGAGATGCAAGCCAAATTGGATGATGTGACGGAAGTGGAAATAAGTAGTCTTAGTGATAGCACGAATGAGGTCAGAAGCTCATCGCGGGATCAAATGTGACACCAAGGCTTCAAAAAGATGGACTTAATCTCAGTTTGTTGGCTGCAGAGGAAGGGTTCGGTAACCAGGGAATAGCGTTTGGAGCAGGGACTGAAAACAATGGTTTCAGTCTTCCCAATATTTAACTGGATATTTAATATTTCCTTCTTTAAAGAACAAAGAACAAAGAAAAGTACAGCACAGTTACAGACTCTTTGGCCTTCCAGGCCTGTGCCAACCATGCTGCCCGTCTAAACTAAAATCTTCTACTCTTCCGGGATCTGTATCCCTCTAAAGACGCTTCTTAAAACCTAGCTGTTTAAACAAGGTTTTTGTCATCTTCCCTAATATCTGCTTAAGTAGCCCAGTGGAAAATTTTGTTTGCTAATGCACCTGGAAAGAAAAATGAAACTTGCTTTTATAGATTGCTTCCATGGCTTCAGGATGTCCCATTGTGAATCGCAACCAGTGTAGTCTTTTATAGTGTATTCACAAGTAATGTGGAAAACGTGGCACCAATCTGCACGAGCATTGTGACAATAACCAAGTAATCTGCTCTTTGTGAGGTTCATTTGAGGGATAAATATTGTACAAGACAGCAAGGAAAACGCTACAGCGCTTTCAGATCTTTTACATCCACCAGAGGCGGCAGGCAGGACCATGGCTTAACATTGCATCCAAAATCCATCCCTTCGTACTGCACGAGAAAACACACTTTGATTTATTTTGTGGTGTTGGACTTGAACCCACAACCTTCTGACTCAGGCAAGAATACTACCGACTGAGCCAAAGTTGGCAAAATGAAGCATCTTGGGATGGCTCGCTATGTTAACGGTGTTCTATAAATGTTTGTCATATATATTTTAATAAAGTACTCACTAAGCTCTGAGGGGTCTCATTGTAACTAATCACCACCTTTTGATTCAAGTTAAAGTGTCAATCATATGTAAGTTTATAGTCATGTTTGTAGGCATGGTCTTGACTCAATTTTAAAGTATTGTAAAAAGATTGGGACAGTGGAACTTTAAAATAATTGAGGCAGCATTTGCTGTCGTGGAGCAGTTTTTGAAATGTATTGGCAGGATGTGGGTGTCACTAGCAAAGTGAGTTGCCTGTCCATCATTTTCCATGAAGATGTGGCGTTGAGTACCTTCTTAACTACTGAGTGGGCAGTTAAAAAGTCAACATCATTGCTAGGAATCTGGATTATTATTCCCATTCTGTTATTGTTTCCAACTTGTGCGGCACGTCGCATGACAGTTTGACATGGCAACACATAAGTGTCCAATCATAGTAGGATTTTTAATTCCACCTGTTGTGATTGATTAGATTAGATTTGTGTATGTCTATCCATAACATTATGTTAATATGACACTTCTTAGTCTTGCATATCATATACTTATATATTGGCCGCCATTTTCCCACCTCGTTGCGCTCTCGCTCAAGCGTAACGAGGCCGGTGAATAGTGGGAGAGGCCAAAAATGAGATCCGCGCCGGGCACCAAAAGGTTTGCAATGCAACCAGCCCACTCCCTTAGGTGAAATCGGGATCTCGCCGTAGCGTGGCGAGAAACCAATTATCACCACTTTAGCCCCATTTCCATACAATCAACGAGAGCGACCCCATATCCAATGGCCTCCCATCATTCATTGGCCTCCCATCAAGTGGCCATATTGGCGCCGATAGTACCCCTTTTGAAAAACGTGAATCTGGCAGATGGGCCGCATTGTGGAAGAAAGTGACAGAGGCATCATAATGGCTGTGCAAAAAGGAGTTTTTTTTTTTGCTGTACAATACCCCACTCCTGGTGGTGCCGCCCACTCCAATCCCCCCTCCCCACCCCTACCTTTCGCACCCCAGCCCTCCTCCCCAGTGCCGTCAGTGACCTGAACGTGCCTGGCTCTCCTGGCTCTACCACTACACCTAGGTGTTTCTCCAGGATGCAGCTGTCTACCTCGTCCCGTGGCTCTTGGTGCCCATGTTGGGCATCCTCTGGAGGCTCTGGGGCCCCAGGGGCTCGGCTCACTTGTCAACTGTACATGCACAGCCGTGTCACCCTGTCCCGTGTGCTGACCTCGAGACGTGGCCTCGTCAGAGAGGTGGAACTCTGGGTAGCAGTTGCTCACCGTCGCCATTCCATGGAACGGGTCCGATTGGCACTCAGCACCCCCTCCTCCTGCTCAGTGCCCATAGGTTCCTGGGTCTCACCTTGGGACAGAGGGGCAGCTGGCTTTGGTCGTGGCTGCCCCTGCATCATCTGGCTCTGCCAACCCTGGCAACTCCCCAATGTCTGCACCACGGTGTCGACGCTCTCGGCGATGCTCCTCAGTGATGAGGACATGCTCCGCAGTGTCTCTGCGATACCTACCTGAAACTGGGACAAGCCCTCGACCATGCAAATCTGAGAGTGGAACATGTTCAAGGCCAGCCGGGTACTGGGTGACACCCCCCAGCGAGCCGGTCATTCTGGTGAGGCCCACAGCCATGGTCATCACCGACTGCGTGACACTTTGGACAGCTTCACTCATAGTACCGACATCGTACACCAGGCTTTCCACTGCAGTCCCCACCCCAGTAGTGTTGGCCTTTGTGCCACTCAATGCCGGCGCCATCTCCTGCACCCGTCGCCTCTTGGACTCCTCCAGGCGGCCATGGATCTGCTGGAATGATACTGATATGTCCTCTGAATGTCCCGGCTGCTCCCTATCGTCTCCATCAGCTCTAAGTACCTCTGTACCACAGTTTCCACACTAGGATGGGACCCAGCTGGGTCCTGGGATCCAGCAGCCCTCCGACTTCTGTCTCACCTGGGAGTTCCTGCCTCTACCAGATGTGCATCAGCAACAATGCGGTGCTCACCAGATTGTGCCCCAGATGCCTGACCACTAATGTATATCTGGATTTCCAGAAAGCTTTTGACAAGGTGCCACACAAAAGGTTGCTGCATAAACTAAAGATGCATGGCATTGAGGGTAAAGTGATAGCATGGGTAGAGGATTGGTTAACTAACAGAAAGCAGAGAGTGGGGATAAATGGGTGTTTCTCTGGTTGGCAACCTGTAACTAGTGGTGTCCCTCAAGGATCAGTGTTGGGCCCGCAGTTGTTCACAATTTACATAGATGATTTGGAGTTGGGGACCAAGTGCAATGTGGCAAAGTTTGCAGACGACACTAAGATGAGTGGTAAAGCAAAAAGTGCAGAGGATACCGGAAGTCTGCAGAAGGATTTGGATAGGTTAGGTGAATGGGCTAGGGTCTGGCAGATGGAATTCAATGTTGCCAAGTGTGAGGCTATCCATTTTGGGAGGAATAACAGCAGAATGGATTATTATTTAAACGGTAAGATGTTAAAACATGCTGCTGTGCAGCGGAACCTGGGTGTGCTGGTGCACGAGTCGCAAAAAGTTGGTGTGCAGGTGCAACAGGTGATTAAGAAGGCTAATCGAGTTTTGTCTTTCATTGCGAGAGGGATGGAGTTCAAGACTAGGGAGGTTATGCTGCAATGGTATAAGGTGTTGGTGAGGCCACATCTGGAGTATTGTGTTCAGTTTTGGTCTCCTTACCTGAGAAAGAACATATTGGCACTGGAGGGAGTGCAGTGGAGATTCACTAGGTTGATCCCAGAGTTGAGGGGATTAGATTATGACGAGAGGTTGAGTAGACTGGAACTGTACTCATTGGAGTTTAGAAGGATGCGGGGGGATCTTATTGAAACATATAAAATTATGAAGGGAATAGATAGGATAGATGCGGGCAGGTTGTTTCCACTGGTCGGGGAAAGCAGAACTAGGGGGCATAGCCTCAAAATAAGGGGAAGTAGATTTAGGACCGAGTTTAGGAGGAACTTCTTCACCCAAAGGGTTGTGAATCTCTGGAATTCCTTGCCCAGTGAAGCAGTTGAGGCTCCTTCTTTAAACGTTTTTAAGAAAAAGATAGATACCTTTCTAAAGAATAAAGGGATTCGGGGATATGGTGTACGGGCCGGAGAGTGGAGCTGAGTCCACAAAGATCAGCCATGATCTCATTGAATGGCGGAGCAGGCTCGAGGGGCCAGATGGCCTACTCCTGTTCCTAGTTCTTATGTTCTTATGTTCTTATGTAAGTTGTGTATATCTGCACTGGCGGAGAGTGGGATACCAGCTGTGCCGCCACTGTAACATTTGCATCCTTGGAGCTCCACTCTGAGGTGTTCTCGTCGGAGTCAGGAGAGGGGGCCGCCCGGGATGGGCAGGCTCTGTCGACTGGAGGACCTGCGGGAAAATGGACATGTGGTCAGTGGGAGGGATGGGTCAGTCAGTCAGTAAGGCAATAACAACTCACGTTTGACAGGTCTCATGGTGGAGTCCGGTGGTTTCTCACCTCTGCGGCATCTGCCAACCTCCACGTTGGTGACCACCCTGTCCTCGGCCACACCAGTCACCCCAAGGGCCCGCTCCTCAAAGGAGGTGAGAATTCTGATGTCCAGCACCCAGCCGCCAGTCTGGGCCCTCTTCCGCCAATTGTGGGAGAGCTTTCCCTGGGGAGACACAGAGGGGGCATCATTAACCACATGCGTGGTTCACAGTGGTTGGAGAGGGGGGGTGAAGCTGAGGTTGGGGCGGTTGATGGGGGAGGGAGGGCTGGGGGTCATCTAGGAGTTGTGGTGGGTGGATGCTCCCTTGGAAAGGGGGGATGGGCGTTGGTGTCTATTCACTTGTGCTGCCCGGTTAAGTCGTTGACTTTTTCAGGCACTGGAAGCCAGTCCTCCTGGTCACACTGCCCGAGCTAACTGCTGCCGCCACCTCATCCCAGGCAGCACTGGCTGCCTTGTGGATCACCCTCCGGGCCCCTCGGGGAACAAAACATCCCTCCTGGCCTCCACCGTGTCCAGAAGCCTCCCTAGATCAGCATCCCCGAATCTTGGGGCTGGTCTCCTCAGCGTCATTATTGCGAGTTGGCTGGGGTTGGCTGAGCAAGTGCAACTTTAATGCTGCTCGAACCTGTTAGCGGGGGACCGGCGAGCGCGGTTGTGGTGAATTAGCTAGCAAGGTATAATTTGCAGCGGGAAACCTGTGAGGCCTTGTTACGTGGATGAATTAATGTTGAATAGCGTCTCTGGGCCGAGCACCAGGAGTTCGCGGCAATTCCCGCTCGCCACCACACTTGGAAATTTCTCCGGAGATTCGCGGCCATTATATATTTAATATAAATTTTAATTGTGTCATTTTGCTTTCGTGTTTATGCTGTGCAGCTGAATCAAGCTGCTGAGCATCAGCCCTCCCACAATAAACAAGTTGTGTTAAGCATTGCTTTAACAAATAGCGAACAGTGAATTTCATAGGTTAAATTCACTGCAATAAACAGTCATGTTTGTATCAAATGTTCAGTATGTACAATTTAAAACATAATGAAGTTTCTGTTATCACACAAAGGTGAATGAAATAATCTATTCTTACTTCAATTCTGCATTGTTATGTTGATTAATAATGTACAAATATATCTCAATGTATACCAATGTACGGAATGAAGGCTACAAAAGCCCATAGCACTCAAAGGGACAAATAAGAATGTTAGCTTCTCCTGCAGATGCTTAAGTCTTTGAGATTTGAGGAATACAATACGAAGTATTTACGAACCAAGGCTACATTCAGAGAGGGTTTGTGTGTGGCACCTTCTATCACAGGTGGTGATTCTCCCAGTGTTCCTTTCTTTTCGAAACCCCTTTGACTAATCTTCCTTGCACACAACAAATGATGTTCACCAAATCACCTTGTACTTCTCAGGTAATTAAATACCTTTGGATTTGTGGTAGACCACTAATCGAGATAAATGACCAACAATCGAATTAAGATTGCACCATTACCAACCATTTTTTTATTAGCTCTTCAATATGGCTAGCTAAACCATAGAATTCCAAACTAGGATGAGCAAGATCCTCTCACATCAACAGGTTTCATCCCATCTATTATCAGGTTTCTGATTTTCTCTAATATTTATTGATTTCCTAGCGTGTTATTTTAGTTGTCATGTCGGGCACGATCTAACGGAAATGTTTCTAAGTGTCATTTGTGGCAGGTTTTGCTGGGTGAGGCTCTGTCGGCGAGTTCCTCACCATTATCTAACCACACTTAGTCATTGTCTTGTGCCCTGGGGAGTTTCTCCCCGGTCAAGCCACACCTGGGGTGGGATTCTCCGGCCACATTCACCCAGCGAAGTCCCGCCCGATGTTAATGGGTTTTTCCATTGTCGGCGACTCGTCCGTAGTGTTCTTGCAGCGGGCAAGGCAGAAGAATCCAGCTCTTTGAATTATTTCAATCACTAGGGAGATAAACTCACTGGCCAGACCGGCTCCTCAGAATCGCACCACCATTCCAAAAGTGTGTCCCAATCTCTATTGGGGCACACACCTCACAACATGGGCATTGCCCCCCCCCAAGTGATGGTGCCCTGCTATATGGGTCACTGAGGGCCCTCTTTTTTAAGCCTTCCCACATCCCCTTTCAGCCCTTCCCATTCCAGGACCCCCACCCTTCATCTCCCTGACCTTCCAGAGATCTCTTCATACCCGCCCTGCAACCTCCCACCCTTCATACCCTCCTTCCATCCTCCTTTCATGTGCATGGCTCCCCCAGACCATGGCCTTTGGCAGTGTCACTTTGGGAGAACCCCGGGTGCCATTCCGCCTGGTCCACATTTTATGTGGACCAGCACTGACCAGCAGCCGGCTGTTACATGCGTGAGCCCGGTAGATCCAGGGCAAGCATGGCTAAGAGGGCTTTGTTGCATCTATTGTGTGCAGGATTCTGATCACAACGCCTCGTGGAATCTGGGTAGTTCTCGCGAGGCTTACTGGCTGCCGGGAAGACCACGGGAGGCTTCCCCCAGCATCTATTGGCCGCATTGTGCTCTAGTTCAGGCATGACGCAGCCTGTAGATCACGCCCGTCATCTCCAATAATCACACACTTTATGATTTTGTGTTAAGACCATGCATGCAGCGCATCTCTTTGTTTGGTTACCACACCAAACCTCCATGAATGCCACACCTTGCATCCCAAACTCTAAATCTGCATTACTCTCTGGTTTTACTCCTGTCTCCCCTCTCTCGAGTTCCTCATGTCCGTGAGACAGGCCTCCTAGTCCATCGCAGAGGATGTCAGGCTGGAAAATATAGCGAGCCATTCAAAGCAGGATTGGAAAATACAGCCAGCGGAAAATTTCACCTCCTTATATTTGTTTCCATCTTCTTTTGGGTGCTTTTCCCCTCTTTCAAAACCACTGTTTTTCTCCCACCTCGACAAAAAAAGCCATTTTAACACTCTGCTCTTGAATGCCATTGTTCCATTTCTAAACTTCCTTTCCTCTTCAAAGCTCCTGAACATGTTGTCATCTCATAAATCTGTGCGCACCTTTGCCACAATGCCAGATTTGCATTGTTGTCGTCTGGTGTTGGACTACAACACTAAAACAGGCCTAACCAAAGGACTATGATGAATGAATGTTATCCCTTCTTAGCCTTTGAGGTCAGCACCACAATCCTCCTTCAATGTTTTTCCTCTTGTTATTCAGCTCAATGGATTTTCCCTTGCTTGATTGTACTCTTGCCTATCTAGTTGAAGACAAAGAATCTCCAGCAATAGCTTTGACTCACAGCCCTCCATCCTTCCTCCTCCCACCTCCAATGAAGTATTCTGACTACCTATCTTTGGCCACCTCTTCTTTGGTATGTTGCCTTTTGACAACATCATCTAAAAATGCAAAATCACTTCCTCTGTGTGCCACCCTTTACTGACTCAGAATTACACCAAACTGTCTCTCTGATATCTATTCCTGGGTAAGTTATTGTTTCCATTTAAACAGGAGAAAGACTGAAGCCTTTGTCACCAGACGCTGCCACAAATTTTGTACCCATGTCTCCAATCCATTACCTGCCTTGGTCATTTGCTCAGAACAAAACAGAGTGCCTGTAATCTCAGAAATGAAATCAACCCTGAGCTAACCTTCTGACACCATAACTGTCTCCATAACAAAAACCGTATCCATAACCATCTCAGCTATCTACCATTCCTCAGCCCGCATATTGCAGAAACCATTATCTAATGCCCTGCTCCTCCCTATTTCTGTCATCTTAATCAATCCTACAGCCTTCCCTAAAATCACGTTTTTTTCCCTGAGTGTGACCTTTTGCATAACCCTCCACCCCTCTCTTTTTCCCAACAATGTTGATCGTGGCTTCAGGCATCTGACCCTGTAAGTGTTCTTCCCAAACGTCTCTGCTTCTCCTCCTCCTCGGGGATCCTCCTTTAATTTGCACCTATTGGTCACTACTCTGAACACTGTTTTGGCACCTATGATTACATCATCCAGATGCCATTGGATATTTTTCTTCTTATAATTTACTTTATCAATGTAACTTGTTGTTGATAGCTGGAAGGTCTGTTGGATTGGATTGGATTTGTTTATTGTCACGTGTACCGAGGTACAGTGAAAAGTTTTTTTCTGTGAGCAGCTCAACAGATCATTAAGTACATGAGAAGAAAAGGGAATAAAAGAAAATACATAATAGGGCAACACAACATATACAATGTGACTACATAAGCACTGGCATCGGATGAAGCACACAGGGTGTAGTGTTAATGAGGTCAGTCCATAAGAGGGCCATTTAGGAGTCTGGTAACAGTGGGGAAGAAGCTGTTTTTGGAGGCTAGGAGTGACTAAAAGTGTGTCGACATTGTTCCCAGAAGTGTGCTATATACTGTATTAATATCTGGAGGGAGACTTCTACCTAGAAAAATTTCAAAAACCACTAACGTAATGGTTGATCACAGCCACATCCTAATCACAGGCACGGACGCTGTGTGTTCCATAAGGGGCAGTTTTACCACTAACTTTGGAAGTGAAAATGCAATGTGGTTTTCTTTAATCTGCAACAATTGAAAGTGAACAAATTGTTCACCTGCAGTTTGGTTGTGGTTACAGTCTGAAAAGTAGATGGGAAAAGAAAAACATGAGACTTAAAAAAATCTCAAGAATGGCACAAGTATACTAAGATGTATAGGGCATAATGATGGTTCTAAAACAAAAGCAAATTACTTAACAAAAATAAAAAATACTAGACAATCTCAGCAGGTCTGACAGCAGGTCTGGAGAGAAAAGGAAGCTAATGTTTTGAGTCTGGAAATGAAATGAAATGAAAATTGCTTATTGTCACAAGTAGGCTTCAAATGAAGTTCCTGTGAAAAGCCCCTAGTCGCCACATTCGGCGCCTGTTCGGGGAGGCTGGTATGGGAATTGAACCATGCTGCTGGCCTGCCTTGGTCTGCTTTGACTCTAGCTTTGACAAAGAGTCATCCAGACTCGAAACGTTAGCTCCCTTTTCTCTCCATAGATGCTGTCAGACCTTCTGAGATTGCCCAGTATTTTCTGACAATGATGGTTGGTTGTATTATTGCAGTTTCTTTTAGCATCTCTTCACACCCACACTGTTTCTCTCTTTGGGGAATAATTGGGGAAAGATCCCCGAGCTGATTATTAGCCCATTGAACCACGTTACGAACACTCATTCTGTGGCCAACAAGTCCTGGCATTGGACCTGCACCCAAACATTCTGGCCCAGATGTAGCTGCACTGCCACTGTGCCACAAGACTTCCTGCATAGACATGCAAGCGGGAACTAAACTTTCAGTGCTTGCTTTCATTGCAATTAAGTTTAGGAAGACAGTTCTGTGCATGCTTAGTGTGCATGCATTGTTCTTCAGCATTATTATAACCTGTTAATGATCAAAATGAACGAGAAAGTTACTTTTAACCGCTACACTTAGTGACACAGACCTTAAGCTTCTGTTTTAACTTCAGAAGCTTTTATCCTAAGTGTTTGCATCAGCTGTTTTATACCACAACCAGTGCTGAATTTTCATTTGGTTGGGGCAGCATGTTTCAGAATGAGAATTGTCGCACTTGTATTTCATCCAAAATAAAACTGATTTTCCACTGCATTCTAGACTCCGTGGCATTTCCTTCTGGCCTTTTTTCAGGTGGGAAATGTCCACCATAATGCAGTGAAAAATGTTACTAAATATTCAGTCAGTCTGGGCTGCCATCTTTTCTAATGTAGTTTAAAAGACTGACTGATTTAAATCAAACCCTCATTTTGGCATTTTAAAAAAGCCTAACCAGCTATCAATTACATTGACAGACTGGCACTCTGCTTGAAATTGAAATGAGTGCCTCCTGTCCTCCCTTCCCAGTGAGTATCTCTTGTTTGGACATCTATGGCCATTATCAATGCTTGGCTGAGTTTCAAGTGCTGTGGAATTTCAGCATAATTGTTGTTCCTGTCATCTGAGATTGAATGATGATTGTTTCACAAAGTTGTATTATCAGCTTTTCTCTTTGATGTGATTTCTGGTTTGTTGGCACAAGCTAATGCAATCTTAAGTGTTAAAAGTTCCTTTCATATGGTAAAATGCGTAAGTTGCTTGGAGCATGATATTAGATAGTGAGAGGTTTATTTTTTCCCCAAGGAATGCAAAATATTCTCCATTGATATTGCATGGAATCTGGGGACTGTACATAGTGAATACTGAGTGAATGGTTATGAATAATAAATGGGGGTATAGAGGTGGTAAAGGATTGCATGGGAATTCTGAGGGGGCTTGAGCTAGCACGGTGTTGAGGGAGGTAAGGGATGAGTTTAGGGACCTTTAAGCAATGTTGGGAGCTGGGCTGTGTGTTCTAAAACTGAGGTATACCTTATAGTTGGTCCGCCAAAACTATACTCCATGGTTCAGTGCATCACACAAGCTACACTGTAAACCCCTTGTGAAAAACAAAAATGACTAGAAGTCACACATGGATAGAGTGTGTGATTTAAAAGTTGAGAATATAGCATCTCCCAATGTGAGACTAACCAATGTTTCCATGAGATTTCCCATAGTTGATTGTTCTCAAAATGCTTCTTCCTGTGTTGTGCACAAGACATGTTTGAGCTGCTGTAATGATTATCTTTAAAATATCAGTAACTTGAAAAAGCCACATCAGATTTAAGCCTTCAACTTAAGCATGCAACATTATCTGAAAAATGACTTGGACTTAAACATGCCCTCGGCTTTCTGCAAGGACATAATAGAATTGAAGCAGAATAGATCTGCCATTGCAAATGGCAGGTAGTTTATGTTATTATAGAATGGAACAGATCTACAGCTTTACCCTTTCACTGGTTTGGAATATTTAAATACTTAAAGATAACAGCAACCCCTTAAATCAATGGTTGGTTTATGGTTGTATAATTAACTGTTCAAAATATGTGTAAAATAGCAAATGATTTTCGTTTTCACCATCTTTCATTTTGAATTAGCTGCTGTCTGAACAGCGCTAATTTCTGAGTTTTAGGCTAGAGATTCTTAATAATTGACCGTTTTATCTAACGATTACAAGTGTTTGGGTAAGATATGAAATCAACTTCTCTTCGCTCAAATGTGGTCAGTTTAAATGATATGCTGTGCTGTTTTATTAAAATTACTAAATTTATCACGGCTGAACATTTTTTTGAGCAAAAGTGAGCTAATTAACAGGTCGAGAATGTAATTTAGCACATTAAAAAGGCTGTTCTCACTATCTCAGTCTTTTATTCGTTCACATGCTGATGGAAATTCCAAATCATGATTTCTCATTTATTGAAAATAAAGAATGTTCCATGTTTTAAAAAATAATAATTTCAGTGCTAATGTAACCTCGTTATTAAAGTGTTGCATGTGTTAAAATATAAATTCAAATTTCATGTACATTTGTACAAATCATTAGTTTTGTGCAAGGGTATCTATTTTGCACATGTTTCAGACTTCTAGCTTACTGGTGTTTTTTTTTACTGTTTTAAGAGTGTTATGAAATAATGCAGAAAGAATTTTTAAAAAATATCATAGCCTCTAGAATATTGCAAAAGTTGAAGTATTTGGGCACCTCCATCTTAAGCTTTCTTATTTTACCCTCAACCAATAAATTAATTTATTTTGTGTTGAAACAAGAAACTGCACACAACAAAAGGGTGTCAATTAGTACAGATGGAGAAGGTAAAAAAAAATGGAATAAGTGTATTAAACATTCCCTGAAAATGTCAATGTTGCACCACTGCTTCCTCCTCTAGGTACCATGCCCTCAGAAGGCAACCATGGACATCCATTAGAAGTCTTCCATTCGGTATTTACAAAGGAGAGGGACATGCTGATTGGTGGTGTCTCAGAGGGATGTGTAAACACTTTAGAACAGGTCATTATTATGAGAGAGGAAGTGTTAGGTGTGTTAAAAAACATTAAGGTAGACAAATCCCCAGGGCCAGATGGTATCTATCCCAGATTGCTGAGGGAGGCAAGAGATTAAATCGCTGGGCCTCTGACAGAAATCTTTGTGTCCTCATTGGCCACAGGTGAGATCTCAGAGGATTGGAGGCTAGCCAATGTTGTACCATTATTTAAGAAGGGTTGCAAGGATAATCCAGGTAATTATAGGCTTGTGAGCTAGACGTCAGTGATAGTGAAATTGTTGGAAAAGATTCTCAGAGATAGAACCTATGCACATTTGGAAGTGAATGGTCTTAATAGCGACAGAGAGCATGGTTTTGTACGAGGGAGGTCATGTCTCACTAATTTGATTACATTTTTTGAGGAGGTGACAAAAATGATTGACAAGGGAAAGGCTGCGGATGTTGTCTACATGGACTTTAGTAAAGCATTTGATAAAGTCCCTCATGACAGGCTAGTGCAAAAGATTAGATCACATGGGGTCAGGGGTGAACTAGCTGGATGGATCGAACTAGCTTGGTCATAGAAGACAGGGTAGCAGTGGCAGGGTGTTTTTCCGAATGGAGGTCTGAAACTAGTGGTGTTCTGCAGGGATCAGAGGCACGATTCTCCGACCCCCACTGGGTTGGAGAATCGCCGGGGGCCGGCGGGAATCCCGCCCCTGCCGTGTCGCGAATTCTCCGCCACCGGAAATTCAGCGGGGGCGGGAATCGCGCCGCGACGGTCGGCGGGAATCCCCCTGCGATTCTCCGGTCCGCGATGGGCCGAAACCCCGCCGCTGTCAACCCACGCCAGCCGGCGTGGATTGAACCACCTTTGGGACGGCGGGGGACGGCGGCGCGGGCGGGCTCCGGGGTCCTGGGGGGGGGGGGCGATCTGGCCCCAGGGGGGTGCCCCCACGGTGGCCTGGCCCGCGATCGAGGCCCACCGATCGGCGGGCGGGCCTGTGCCATGGGGGCACTCTTTTCCTTCTGCCTTCACCATGGTCTCCACCATGGCGGAGGTGGAAGAGACCCCCTCCACTGCGCATGCGCCTGGATGCCGTGAGCGGCCGCTGATACTTCCGCGCATGCGCCGCCCGGCAAAGTCATTTTTGCGCCAGCTGGCGGGGCGGAAATCAGTCCGGCTCGGGCCTAGCCCCTCAAGGTGAGGGCTCGGCTGCTCAAGATGCGGAGACTTCCGCACCTTTGGGGCGGCGCGATGCCGGACTGATTCGCGCCGTTTTTGGCGCCGGTCGGCAGACATCGCACCGATATCGGAGAATCCCGCCCCAGTTCTGGGACCTTTGCTGTTCATAATATATGTAAATGACTTGGAATAAAACTTGGTGGGCCTGATTAGCAAGTTTGCGGATGATACTAAGATTACAGGAGTTGTGGATAGTGATGAAGATTGTCAGAGAATACAACAGGATATAGATAGGCTGCAAAATTGGGCAGAGAAATGGCAGATGGAATTTAACCCAGACAAATGCAAGATGATGCATTTTGGTAGATCCAATTCCGGTGGGAGCTATAAAATAAATGGCAGAACCATCAGGAGCACAGACACACAGAGAGATCTGGGCGTGCAGGTCCACAGAGAGATCTGGGCGTGCAGGTCCACAGAGAGATCTGGGCGTGCAGGTCCACAGATCCTTTAAAGTGGCAGCACAGGTGGAAATGGTGGTGAAGAAAGCATATGGCATGCTTGCCTTCATTGGACGGGGCAGCGAGTATAAAAGCTTGTAAATTATGTTAGTTATATAGAACGTTGGTTAGGCCAAATTTGGAATACAGTGCCCAATTCTGGTATTCACACAACCAGAAGGACTTGGAGGCTTTGGCGAGAGTACAAAAAAGGTTTACCAGGATGTTGCCTGATATGGAGGGGATTAGCTATGAGGAGAGATTGAATAAACTGGGGTTGTCCTCTTAGAGAGACGGAGGCTGAGGGGCGACCTGATAGAAGTTTATAAAATTATTAGGGGTATAGATAGGATGAAAATTGGAGGCTTTTTCCCAGGGCGGAAATGGCAATTAGCAGGGGACACAAGTTCAAGGTGAGGGGGGGGAAGGTTCAGTGGAAATGTGCAGGGGAAATTAACCAATTTCAAATTAACCACAGAGGGTGGTGGTGGCCTGGAATGCACTGCCAAGTGAGGTGGTTGAGGCAGATATGTTAGCGACCTTTAAGACTTATCTGGATAGGCACATGAACAGACGGGGCATAGAAGGATACAGGTGGTTGGTCTAGATAGGAGACATGATCGGCGCAGGCTTGCAGGGCCGAAGGGCCAGTTCCTGTGCTGTATTGTTCTTTGTTCTTTCGATTGATCCATGATTGTGCTTGACAAAGTAATGTTTGCCATTGCCTGCTGCAGACAGCTGAGCAGGAAGCTCTCCGCCTGCTATCAGAAAGCATTCGGAAGGATTTACAGACTGATAATCAACCCGTTTGGCCACATTATGCATGTACCTTCCATGGTCATCAAGTTCTGAAGTGGGACTTGAACTCAGAGCTTCAAGCCAAGGGGCAGGGACACTACCACTGCACCACAAACCTTCACCACAGGGGTATTTGATGATAAATCAAACTAATTTAGCCTGACCTTGCATGCATCACTGGAATGCTGTGCAATCCTGGATCTCATAGCTTCACGGATATTAAATTGGCTGAGAGACTTCAGAGGAGAGTGAGAAGTATAGCTGAAATACTGGAATGCAGAGATGAACTTGACTTCATTGCAGAACAGTTACAAATGAATTGTGCCTTCAAGATGTTGAGCAGGGTAAATTATGTCAATTTTGTGAGCACAAAATGGGGCCTATGGCAGAGGATTAGGAGAAGCTTGCAAATTAACCAATTTCAAATTAACCCAATTTCAAATTAACCAATCTCAAGTGAGACTACAGGTTATGATGCACGATCAATGACCACTAAAGCGAGGTTGTAGTCCAACTGAAAGCTTTAATAAGCTAGATGTTTCTCCCAGCAGCTCGGGTACAGAATGAGGGCTGCTGGGGCGGCACGGGTTCTTATACCCCGTCTCTCAGGGCGGAGCTATCATACACTCTAACCAATAGCAAGCATACAGTTTCCACCAATGGTGCTTTAGCCTATCAGGTACCATAATACCGATAATACCACAGGTTAGAATTAACTTTTTCATCCAGAATCGGAGGCCTATTTGACATAAAGTAGAATACAATGGTTCCTCTGTGGCCTCTGTTCAAATAGGTGCATAGAATCATGTGAAATCATAGCAGAGAAAGAGGTAAATCAGCCCATCATAACTGTGTTGGGTCTGTGAAAGAACACTTGTGCATAGACCCATATCCCACGTTTTTGTCTGTAACTCATAGGCCAGAGTTTTCCAGTCGTTCTCACCAGCAGGGTTTTCCAGTCCCACCAACAGCAAACCCCACCATGGGTTTTCCAGCTGTGGGAGAGCATAGAACCGGGAAACCCAGTTGACGGCAGTAGGATTAGAAGATCCTGCCGCCGCCCAATGACATGCCACCTCTGCCACAGTGAAACACGCCATGTGAGTGTGGAAAATCCTGTCCATAATTCCTCGTTCCCAACTCTCTTTTAAAAATTATTTAATGAATTTGCTTTCACCATCTCGGGTAGAATGTTTCACATCCTAGCATCTCTGACTGATAATATTTTTCTTTGTTTTCTCTGTAAAATTAAACTAAATTCTTTGATCTATGATCTAAACACATCAATAAAGTTCGTTGGACATGATTTGTAACATTGAATGTGGAGAGCAAGCAGAGGTCAGGAATGTAAGATGGAAACTTGCTGAATATTCTGAAGTTTAGGGATTGCAGAACATTTCTGCAGAATTTCATTGCTTGCCGGGTGCGTGATGGGGTGGGTCTCGAGTTCCTCACGGCGTGGGACACATGTGGTGTCACCCGTCGGGAAATTGGCGTGGCGACTGCGGACTCAGTCCAGCGCCACCACAGTCGGGGGAGGGCCGATTTGCGGGCAGGCAATATTCGGGGCTGGGGGCACTGTGAGGGAATGGTCTGGGGCACGCGAGCTGGCCGAAAGGTGGGACTATTTCACGGGCTGGTCCGCGAGCGGCCTCCACCATGTAGCACAGCGCGGCTGCTGCCGTGCACATGCGCGGCCACGGACCCAGCAATTCTCCTGGATGTATCGGCAGCTAGAGTCGGGAGCTCTACGCTGCCGTCCTCTTACCCCCAGCAAAACGGAGGATTAGTGATCATTTTGCACCAGTTTTTCTGGCGTAAAACTCCACCGTTCCCACGCCGGCTTGGGGACATGGCTCCCGAATTGGAGAATCCAGCTCATGGTTCCTGATGACAGTGACATTGACACACAATGGGATTTGAATCTCAGCCTTTTGCACCTTCTTGTGATGGAGCAGTTTTCCTTCTTACCCCTCCTGTGGAATTTAATTTTACAGCTATTAGGTCTGTTTAGCCAATGTGCAACAGTTTCTGTCGCCATTTAGACAATGATAGCTGTTAACTTCACATGAGAGTTGCAGTTGCATTTTTACTGTCATATTTCAATGGAATATCTCAAAAAGCTCATTTACATTTTGATGTCCTGATCAGATAGGCATGCTACTTCCACTGTGGGCAGCTTTATATATATTAGGAAAGGGGAAGGTCACCTGATTCTTTGATTCCATCTGGTTTGAAGATAAATTGTCCATTTTTGCTTTTAAAAGTAGTGTTCATTTTTCATAAGTTTGTGGGCATAACTACATGGGCATGACACCAATTTAAAATAAAAGTTCCAGAAGTTCAAATCATTTTGTTTTAAACTCTCTTATTGTAAACCTGTGAATGTTACTTTCAAGTTAAATATATTATTGCATAAACATGAAATTCACACTTAATTGTAATTCTCATACAATGTGAAGAAACTATTTGGCATCAAATGGGGATAATGATCCTAGTGTTACATTATCTGAGAAGTCGAGTGTATCAGTTGCCTTATGCAGTGAACAATGAAACAAAATCCATGTTTAGCAAACTAACAGTTAAGGATTGCTGCACTCCGTACAGTACAAAAGCCTTTAGATGTTGTAATTTGGCCTATTGATTGATCTATTCAGTGAACCAAAATGTAGCTAGTTACAGGGGACCAGATGGTTCATGTACTGTATGCATTTCTCTGTACTGTTGAACATTTTTGTCAAATCCCACAGTTGGAAAAAAAATTGAAAATCATTTTCCTGCATTACTGGTCAATGTAAGTGGTACTATAATGGAATAAAGACTCTTCCAATCTCTGTGCCTCCAGACTAGTAGATCTCACTGGATAATAACGTTGGTTGGTTACTAACACTCATATTCTTAAGGACTACAGCTACGTACTTGCAAGTCCTGGCATGTAAAACTGTGATCACCAGCCCCATTAGGCTGGGTCATGTGAAGGGAGTGCCATAAGCTTTGAAATATGGATTTAGCAGAATTATTTAACCAGTCGAGGATGGGGGTGATTAGAACAGCCAGTTCCTTTTTTGAAATAAATAACCTGTTTACCATGTAATAGAAGGAATTTAAGGAGTTTCAATTTCATTGTAACGCTGTTTACTAATATTCGTTTTGCATCTCAAAATATGGCTTTTAAAATACAATATAACCTTTCATAGAAATCCAAATTCGATTCCTTGCTTGCTGTGTGTTCATTTGTTTTATGGATTATAAGTTAAACATTTATCAATATAACCATGTAGACAATGGTAACTGCATGAAATAAGAATGTAAAGGGCTATCTTAAGTGAACATTGACAAAATGTAATAATCCAATGTCAGTAGAAAGAGTAACCCCAATTATCTTTTCTATCTCTACATACACATTCATACTTCCATGGATAAATCAATCTTTAATATAACTGTATTCAGATACACCAGTGAAAGCTTGCTGAGCAGAATGAATAACTTCAACGTGAATCTGAGCAGCTTTTCATACTACCCCTTTGCATTGCTGCCCCTGTGTTTAGCCAATCACATCATTGCCAACCTCTCCTTTTTTGGACAGTCAGTAACCATTTGAGCTTCCATTTGCACATGCCAAGCTTCAAAAGCCCATCTGTTCACCACATTCCAAATTGCCAATAGATTTTTCGAAACTATAATATAAATAAATTGTCTCTTCTGCACATGTGTAGAAGACTCAATTTATGGTATAACAAGGTGTGAGTCATTTGGTCCTGGGGGCCTGTGACGATAGGGCGGGAAAGGCTGTGATGTCTGGGTGAATCTCAGACAAACAGAGAGCCTTGACCTTGTCACTGATCATGTTCTCGCTTCTCCTTGTTTTGCTACTGCCAGTCCATGTTTTCTCTTCCTTGACTGAATGTCCATCAGCATACAAACAATGAATTCAAGTTAAAAAGCTAACCTGTGATGTCTGTTCATGAGTACATGTGGGTGTATGTTTTTGTCAGAAAGGTATGGTAAATCAAATCCAATTGGTCTCACTCAGTACCTTTGTTATAAGTTTGAATTATAGTAACCACCCTTTGGATAAATGTGTGTCACTATATCCTGTACCTTTCATTGATGTATAGTCTAACCATACTAAGACTGTGTGCTCAATTTACTGAGTACAGCATATGTGTCTTCCATCAAGCTGCATTTAATAGATTATGAAATGCATAATACATCTCAAAGAGATTATTAGATTTCTCAAGTGGAGAGACTCCTGTTGAGCAAATTGAAGGCACTATATTTCACAGAAGATCATCAGTCTAGTCATTGTAGTAATGTCATAAAAATCCAACTTTACATAAAAATTGAGGGATCCATGTGGTGGAGTGAAGTAGATTAATTTTAGAATAGAGAATATTGTGGACATTTGAAGAAAAGGAGAGACAAGTCCACTATAAGCATACTGACCATTAACTCAGTGGGCTAGACAGCTGGTTTTGTGATGCAGAAAAAGGCCAGCAGTAGCAGGTTTAATTCCTGTACCAGCTGAGAATTCTGAATTCTCCCTCTGTGTCTCCGAACAGGTGCGGAATGTGGCGACTGGGGGCTTTTCACAGGAACTTCATTGCAGTGTTAATGTAAGCCTACTTGTGACAATAAAGATGACTAAATGTGGGGGTGGGGTTCAGGTTGAGGCATTAGCAGTCTGTGTGGAGTGCAAAGGCAATGGATTTGTATTGATTCAAATAAGGGTTGCAAAACATGGATGAAGGGACCGATGACCGGGGCAAACCAAGAGGGATTAGGACTAAGGTGATAGTAAAGCAACAGTGAGGGTGAAGTAAAGGTGAAAGCTCTATGTGAAGATATAGATAAAAGGTAAGGGTGAGGGTGGCAGTTGGTGAAGAGGAGCAAGAGCAATTTGAAAATTGATTTGTTGGATTAGAAGCATCAATATAGGGCGATTCATAGCTTTATGTACATCAGGCTGCCATTTCCTGTTCTTGTTCCTCACTACTTTGCAAGACTGAATTAAGTTACCTCAGTATCAGACCAGCTTCTGCAGCAGACCACCAAGCCCTTTCTGTGAGAAATACACACTGCATGTAGAGGAATTTTGTTCATTGTTTTTGTATGAGACCACTTTAGAATTGATGCTAAAAACTAATACTGTAACAGAGAGCAATTTAATTATAATTTGGAAGATACTGATCAGAACAAGTGTAAAATGATTATTGTAGAAGAGTCACAAGTTTATAAACTGATCGTCCGGGTGGCATTAGTAACCCACTAGTGCTTCATTCTCAGTTTATTATGTAATTATAACCTCCTCAATATGTCGCTGCATGGTGCAACTACCCATTTGTCCTATAATTCATTTTGAAACATGATTAATATCAACACTTGGTTTACAAAGGGTCTCTGTCAGTTGTGAATGTGGGTTGAAGTGCGATTCAACCCTCGGCTGATACCTAACAATCGTTCACATCATTTATAATACCCCCTGTTTACTGCAAAATGATTGACGGCAGTCCAACCGAATGGCTGAATATTGTTTTCAGCTTCATGATGGATCATGCCAAATTCTTCTGAAAGGCTCAACTGATCACGGAGCTGTGTGCGAAGAGCAGTAATGCCACAAAACTTTATATATTTTTTTAACTTGGCACCTAATTGTTGTTGGTTTGTTGTCACTGAACTCAGATCTACTGGCGTGAAATCTACCCTGAAGGCACACAACAACAAATCCATAAGCATAAGAGTACATAACCGAAAACTGAGGGACATGACGATGCTTTAATGATGCCTCTTTAGTATGGCTGGGCTTTCTCTAAATCTTTGGGCGGATATGTCTCCACCCCGTCACTAGCGGGCTTCATGGTAGGCAATCCTGCAGGAACATAAAAAGCAGTTTCCTGACGGAAATTTGACGAAAAGAACTTATGGACCCAACCGTTATAGCGAGATAACAGCATGCATCCAATCGTACCGTAGGCCGTCAGGAAACCCTTCTGCATTCCATTGACGGGATGCAAATTAACCCCCGACTGGAATTCTTTCACCCCCTCCCAAACCTCCGCTGGCATGATATCGTGTTGTTCCAGAATATGTGCAGTGTGTGCTTGTCAGGATTTACCTGGATGGGAGCCTGGCTGTGCTCTTGGATGCTGGAAAAGATGTAGGACTCTGAAGCTGATGGCTTCCTGAGCACCATGTTGTCTGTTGATTTAGGTAGGCCGTCGTTTGGGTGGACTCCCCAAGCAGCATTCACATTGCTTGAGTGGACATGTTAAGAAGCATTCTCATTGCTCAGGTGGACTCCAGGAGAAGCTGTTGCATCACTCAGATGGACTCTCCAGTAGGTGAGTGCCAACATGAGATTATGTGGTGCGTTGATGATCTTGGTATTGTGGTGGCCAGGATTTTGGGAGCAGAAGACAGAAAAGGTGGGGATGGTTGTGGACGCATGGAGGAGGTGAGGTAACATTGGAGGTTTTAAGAGGGAAAGAATGAAAAGCTGTGGGAATCTAGGAAGGGTGAGGTAGTTTATGAAGCAGGAGCATGGGAAGGGCCATGGTGGAGTATTGGCAGTGGTGGCGGGGATGGAGTTGTGCACATGTGAACGAGCCATGAGGTGGGGGGAGCAAGGGGTTCAGAGGGTGTGTGACCTCTACTGCTGACTCCTGGGTGGTAAACTGAGAGAATTGGTGATATGAAGGGATGATAGGGGGCAGTGGGATCCTGTAGCATGAGAGGGTGAGGGTCCTGTGATGATGGGTGAAGGGAGGGTTGTTGAGGGCAAATGGAAATAAACGTGGATTCTGGGGATCAGCAGGATGATGAGGAGCATCTCTACAGTTATAGGGGTGAGCTCCTTGGGAAGGAAGGGGATGTTAATAGTCTCCTGCGCTGGACAGAGAATTATGGGGGAGGGGTTCTAGGATGATTGCGGGGAGGTCAAAGGTAACACCAAGATGTCCAATGGTTATGCCAGGCAGGGTGTTGGTACCGGAGGTGGGGTGGGATGTGGAAATTACTAAACTGCACCTCACAAGTGACTCACACCATTGCTGCACAGAACTATCTTGCACCTGCATCTGTGAGAAAAGAGAATGATTGACTGTGAGGCTGCCTCCAACATGGCACCATGTTTCTAGGTAGAGACATTAAACATTGTTCCTTTCTGGATGGAAGCCGGACCCCTAACCCATCATCTCAACATGCTCAGTCCCAATCCTCCCCTGCCAGATCAACAGCCCTTTCTTCAAATGGCATGAGATACCTAAGTTGAGCCATGTCCCCTCCCGTCCTCTCTCTTTTATGCTTGTTTTGTGTCAACCTGTTCTACACTTGGAAAAATGGTTTACGAGTACTTAAGAATGCAGGTGGCATTCAAATGCTGCCAGTGGACAGAAGCAACCCACTAGCTTCTGAATGCCATGTGAAAGATGCACTGCATCAAGTCACTATGGTCCTTGAGACGCACTCTTCAGAGCAGTGAGCTGTAGATAGAAGGCTAAGGCATGAAGAGGTGTGGCATCAGCTTTGCTTGTTGGTGGCCTCCATGACTGACCCCCACACACACACCTGCCATAATATGAGCCCTCTGCGTGACAGAGTCAAGGTCCCACAGTCACCTCTCTGCCTGCAGACTACATGGACTGCAGTATGGCTATGGGGTATCAATGCATCACTTTGAGAAGGGCATTATGCATGGGAAGCACAGATGTGGCCTGGCCTCTGAGGCTCATGTTCCAGTTCCTACTCTGAGAGGTGAGTTTGAGCAGTGGAGGATTTATTTATCCTGGCGGTGTGGATGAGGCCATCCATCCTTTTCCTGCATTACAGGGCTGTCCTCTGGTGAGCACTGTTTGCACTCACTATCCTGGTGACTGCCTCCCAGTCAGCTGGGTCTCATCCCCAGAGTAGAGGACACTCTTCCTGTCCTCGCTGAATCTTGGTTCCCGTGTTGTCTGGGGCTCCGAGCCATTTTTTCGGCCATAGTTCGGAGTGGATAAAGCTACAGCTGTCCTGTGCCCTTTTATATCTGGCGCCCGGATTTGATGGCAGGACATGTAACATCCAACCCACCCACCACTAACAAGGCCGGATGCATAATTAATTATCCCAGCAACACGCGATTCCCCACTGGGCTCCACAGAAGGAAATGTCCCACTTCCCACTCCCGCCACGGCCCAAATCGGAGCATCATAAACCATTTTTCCCTTCAATTTTTGTCTTTAAATCCTCCACCGCTAAAAGAATGCTCATTTGTGCTCTTCAGTTGTAACTACAACTGAAGTCACGATGACAAGTTCTACTGCACTCCCATTAATTACCATTGCTCTGAGAGAGGCCATTGAGCTTCAGTCTCTGCAAAAGACAATCTGTACAGCAGAATAATAAACACACTAATAAAAAACCCTGAAATTGAATGCAATAAAAACAATTACTTTTTCAGTCACTTTGAAGCTGTGGCCTTAGTCATAGACATTTTACTCAAGGCTGTTACGCAACAGTTCTTTTTGAAGTTGTACATTTTTTGTGGGGGCAGTGTCAACTTTTTTGAAAATGTTATGTGTTTATGCGACTAAAATATATTCTTGAATGTCTACTTGAATATTTAGACAAATTTTGGTGCGCACACCTAGGGTGGGATTTTCCTCCCCTTTTTTGGTGGGCAGGAATGGCACTGGGGACAGAGAATCGAGAGCGAGTCACAAAATGGCTTTCATGCCGTCGGGGTTTCCCTGTTAGATTGTTACCCGCATCCCGCCCCCTCCACTCACACTCCACGGCCAGTGACGCAATAGGGTTCCTGCCATGCAATGATGGAAACTCCATTTAAATACATAATCTTATCATTAGCAGGCTTCCCCACTGTTTGGTCAACCCACATTTGGGCTCCCTCCCTCTTTCTCAGTTATGTGACATCACATCTATGGGGTTTACAACAGGTGTGGACCAACAGGAACCTGGCGAAGAGAATCTGCCGGGGGCGCACAGTTAGGTACAGTCCCTAGAGGGGAGAGGGACATGCCAGGCATCCTCCTTTGGCACTGCCCCTGGTAGTGCTTACGGGCAGTGGTAGGTGGCAATGCTGGGGGAGTTCTTTGGTATGTCCATGGGGGGCGGAGGGGGGTTCCCTGTATCTGTGGGTTGTGTGGGGAGAGGGAGTTACCCGTGTACGTGGGGAGGGAGGTCCCCAATGCTTGGGGAGGTAGTTTCCCTGTGCGTAAAGGTTCCTATGTGCATGGGAGGGGGTGTTCCCTGGGTTTGGGAAGGTGGATTGGTTACCCATGAGGGGGTTCGCTGTGTGGTCGGGAGGAGGGGTTCCTGTATTCGTGTGGTGGGGTGGGGGTTCCCGTGTGCCTGGGTATGGATTTCCCATGTGCACTTGGATGGGTCTCCGAATTAGGAGCGGGTTCCTTGATTTATTCCTATTTCTGTTAAAGCGTGCTCAGATCTCTTGAAGGCTGCGGTTGCAGGCAGGGTGGGCGGCATGGTGGTACAGTGGTTAGCACTGCTGTTAGCAGTGTTGTGTTCAATTCCAGCCTTGGGTCACTGCCTGTGCAGAGCTTGCACGTTCTCCCTGTATCTGCGTGGGTTTCCTCCCGACGTTCTGGTTTCCTCCCACAAGCCCCGAAAGACGTGCTTGTCAGGTGAATTGGAAATTCTGAATTCTCCTTCTGTGTACCCGAACAGGCGCCGGAATGTGGCAACTGGGGCTGTTCACAGTAACGTCATTACAGTGTTAATGTAAGCCTATGTGGTAGTATGTATTGGGGGTCATGTGGGACTGGAAGCCCTAATGTCATTGGCTGACAGATCCCGGGTCCTGGTTGGCCGTTGACCTCATGCTCCGCCCTGAAGGCGAAGTATAAGAAGCCGGTGCCTTCCCCCGCAGGCCAGTTTACTATCGGGCTGCTGGGGAACAGACACGCTTAATAAAGCCTCATCGACTTCACTCTATTCGTCTCACGGAGTCTTTGTGCGCTACAGCCTACTTGTGACATTAATAAATATTATTATTATTTAGAGTCCTCCTGCCAGCATGATGCCATGGGATCCAGTTCCAGCCTTTCTTTCAACCATATTTCAAAACTTTGGTGGGAAAAGCCGTCAGTGGGGCTGACGGGCAGCACATCACTGTTCGTGGCCAAACCGAGGTGCGCGAGTCTCTGGAAAGATTTCCAAATGTGTTAGCAAGCGGGAACTGCCACGAGCTTCCTGGTGCTTGGCACAGCGAGGCCGGGAATGCTATTCAATGTTATTTGATGCACATAAAAATGCCCTACGGGCTTCACGCCGCAAATGAAGGCTCGCCAGCTGATTCTCCGGCACCGCGCTCGCCAGCCCCCGCTAACAAGGCCGAGCAGCACTTAAACAGCACTTGCTCAGCCAACCTCAGCCAGCTCGCAATAATGGCGCTGATGAGACCGGGCCCAAGATTTGCCGATGTGGACCTGGGGTGGCTCCTAGACGCACTGGAGGCCAAAAGAGATGTCCTGTTGCCCCGAGGGTCCCGGAGGGTGAGCCACAGAGCAGCCAGTGCAGCCTGGCATGAGGTGGCGGTGGCATTGTGACCAGGAGGACTGGCCTCCAGTGCCGACGAAAGGTCACTGACCTACATCGGGCAGCACGAGTGAGTAGACACCAACCCCCCACAAGACCTATACACCCCCACATGGGAAACGTTAGTGGTCAGGCTTCTGGGGCACATTCTAGTGAGCTCCACACAGCTGCTGATGCACATCAGGTGGAGGCAGGAACCCCCAGGTGAGACAGCAGTCGGAAGTCTGCTGAATCCCAAGATGCAACTGGGTCCCTGCCTGATGCTGAGCCTCTGGTACAGGATAAGCCGGAGCAAATGGAGACTTAGGGTGTGACCAGGACATTCAGAAAGAGATGTCAGCAACTCCAGCAGGTCCACAGCCAAGTGGAAGAGTCCCAAAGGCTACTGATGCTGGAGGTCACTGGCAATGCGTAGCATTGAGGGCAACACTGCCAGGGTGGCGACCGCAGTAGAGAGCCTGGTGAACGATGTCAGCATCATGAGTGAAGATGTCCAAGGCACCGCGCAGTCGGTGACGGCCATGGCTGAGGGTCTCAGCGGAATATCCGACTCCGTGTGGGATGTTAGTCAGTACCAGCTGACCTTGGTGAGGTATTGCAGGACATGTCCCCTCTCAGATGGGAATGGCCGAGGCGCTGCGGAGCTTTTCCCAGTCGCAGGTAGACATGCCAAGGGCATCTCATGATGGTGCAGACATTGGGGATCTGCCAGGGCCGGCAGAGCCAGATGATGCAGGGCAGTCTTGGCTCAATCCAGCTGCCCCTCCATCCCACGGTGAACCCCAAGGCCCAATAGGCACTGAGCAGGAGGAGGGGGCACTGGGTGCCAACCCGGGCCTGTCCCAGGGAGTGGCGACAGTGGACAGCAGCTCCCCATGTTCCACCCCTCTGATGAGGCCACGGTTCACAGTCAACACCCGGAATATGGTGGCATTGCTCTCCGGCCCCAGAGCCCCCGAGGCAGGGGCACCGAAGTCCACGGAATGAGATAAGCAGCTGGCTGCCTCCACCTCTGATGTGCATCCTGGGGAGACACCTAGGTGCAGCGGTAGAGCAAGGAAGGCCAAGCACATCGAGGATCACTGAAGGCACCGGGAGACGGGGGTGGTTGGTGGGGGGCAAATTAAACAACCTTGTGCACAGCCAATATGACACCTCTGCCACTTTCTTCTGCAATGCGGGCTGACTTTAGAACATATGGCCCATCTCTCCAGGCATCTCCCCCCCCCCCCCCCCCCCCCCCCCCCCCGCCCCCCTGCGGGTATACCGCATGTAGGTGGTGGGTGTGAGCGAGCACTCAGTAGACAGGCAGGTGTCAGACTATGGCATAGATTGAGGAGCACCGGCGCTCAGCCCTCTGCAGGTTATCATCACCACCTGCCCTCGACAGTGACCTGCTGGGGTAAGGTCGCGATGACGGACCAGGCCATGTCCTATGTGAATCGGGTGGGTATTAGAGTCTCCCTGGCCCTCTGGGCTTGCCAGACCCTCGCCGCTGCCGCCTGTCCTGCAGCCTCCGTTTGGTCCTCCGGTTCATCCCTGGGCTTGTTCCTGCTGCTCCTGCGCCACCTCATCATCCTCGTTCTCCTCCTCCTCCACCTCCACCTCGAGGTGGCCACATGTTCCTCATCACCAACCTCTATCCCATTGCCCCATTGTGCGAGGTTGTGGAGGACACAGCAGACCACCACGACGCGGGACCTCATCCCAGGGTGTACTGGAGTGCATCTTGAGGAGTCCGATGCACCACTTTATGACAAACCGGCTGGCCGCACGGGCCTCGTTGTACCGCATCTCCGCTTCGGTCTCCGGCATCCGTACTGGCATCATTAGCCAGGTCCTGAGTGGATATCCCTTATTCCCCAAGAGCCAGCTGCCCATTCTGGAGTGCCCAGGATGTAGCAGTCGTGGACATTTCCCCCAGATGCGTGCGCACATGTGCATTATCTTCATCTGTTGGCCACACGCGAGCTGTGTGTTGTGGAAGTGGAACCCCTTTCTGTTATCGTAGGGCACTCCCAGGTGGCCCAGTGATCGCAGGGCAACAAGCGTGCCATTCACTACCCCCTGGACCTGGGCACCTTGCAGGGCTTGGCCCACGTCAAAGTTGATGTAGTTTTTCGCATGGGCAAATGGGGCATCAATGCAGATGCACCTGTGGGCTGTGGCCTGGAAGAATCCTGAGGCATAAAAGTTCAGGGCTGTGGTGACCTTGATGACCTTGATTGGATTTGTCACTGAAAATAACATTTTTTAATCCCGCCATTGGGATCTTCCAGTATCACCGACAGCAAACCCCTGATGTGGGTTTCCTGACTGGGTTGGCGTATAAAATGGAAAACCCTTTTGACAGCGGGATCCAGAAAGTCCCGCCACCAGTCAATCGCAGGCCACCTCTGCTGCCACGAAACATGCGATGCGAGATGCGGAAAATCCATAGCGTCAGTCCATCACCTATTTGTATTCTGATTGTACTAAAAATTACTTTTGGAAAATGAAAGATCCATTGCTGGTTAAATTAGGACATTGTAGTTTTTGAACATATCATTACTGCCCTTGTGCCAAGAAGATCAGCTTCACTTTTGGGCCTCTTTGGAAGCCTGCCAATAGGAACAAGTGGCAGAAACACCCAGTGGTGATGAATTCACTCCGGGGGCGAGGGAAAGGCAAGTTTTGTGGACACTGCCAATTCATATCATCCTCAAAACATTGTGGAAATTCGATTTGGATTCAATGTAACTTTTGCTTGAAGTTCTGTGAACTTTTGCACAGGTTATGTGGACTTTCTGGCAAATTCTATCAAAAACAAAGCAATGCAGGAACAGAGGGGCAGCACGGTGGCACATGTGGATAGCACTGTGGCTTCACAGCACCAGGGTCCCAGGTTCGATTCCCCGCTGGGTCACTGTCTGTGCGGAGTCTGCACGTTCTCCCCGTGTCTGCGTGGGTTTCCTCCGGGTGCTCCGGTTTCCTCCCACAACCAAAGACGTGCAGGTTAGGTGGATTGGCCCTGCTAAATTGCCATTAGTGACCAAAAAGGTTAGGAGGGGTTATTGGGTTACGGGGATAGGGTGGAAGTGAGGGCTTAAGTGGGTCAGTGCAGAATCGATGGGCCGAATGGCCTCCTTCTGCATTGTATGTTCTATGTAAAACTATACCGATCCATGGTTCAGCTGTACCTGTGTATTTACTGACACCCAGGAACACTTGATTAATTATTTTGTTAGTTAGAATCGAACAACTGTCCTTACCAGTAATATTATTCATCCTTAATAGATCCTTTTCCAATTAGTGTTCCTAATGTATATAAAATGGTGTTCACCAGTCACAAGCTGAAATTAAATTGTCACGGTACTGTTAGTGGATGTTTCTATTTACCACATGCATGAAATACTGTGCTCAAGAGCAAGGTGGTCTTGATTCCTTTTAATTGCCAAGTTTAGTGCACTCTGATCGTAGCATCACTTCATGCAGGTACAACAGTAGGTTCAGCATTTTCCACTGTGCAGCAATTTAATGAACAGATTGAATTAAATAACAAGCAGGCAAAAAGCCCACACTCCGTGATTCATAGATTGCAAAACAAAGTACCTTTTCTTTTATTTGCTTTTGGAATGTAGATGACACGGTCAAGGCCACTGTGGTGATATGCATCACTGTAAATACACAAGGGGTTAATGTAAATACACTATAACTAAGTAAACACTAGAGGGAGCACCGGAGATGTCATGACATGCAGACATACAGCTGATGAACACATAGAATAGGACACGACCAATGGGCATTCAAGACACCCAGAGGTGACACAACCACAAGGGGGCAACCCATATAAAAGGACAGGGCACACAAGCTCTTTCTCTTTCCACAGGCGACATTCAGAGAGGAGGACAGGGGCAGATCTGAAGCATCACACCCACCACATGGCTCAGAGCAGACTGGTTAGTTAGATTGAATTACTATAGCATGATTAGCAGGAGAGTCGAACTCAAGTAGGAGAATTGTTAACTGTTCAATAAATGTGTTAAACCGATCTCCAAGTTTGAACCTTCCTTTGTCAGAGCATACATCAAGGAAGCAGCTTATGCTACATGAAGAAGCATAACACAACATGGTACAAGTGAGTGCCTGTTGAACCTATATAGTTCAACTCAACATATTCATGACTACCAGCAACAGCACCCAGGCAAGATGATCGAGATTCCGGTTCCTCTGCAGCTCAGGTACCACGGCAATCTCAGTGCCAACTGGCGTGCATTCAAGCAAAGATTTGAGATTTACCTGGTAGCATCCGACTGAGATGGCGTGGCCGATGCTGCGAAGATAAAGCTTCTACTCACCATTGCGGGTGAAAGTGCAACAGAAATCTTCAACTCCTTCAGGTACTCGAAAGGGCAAGACAAGAGAGTCCTGGACAAGTTTGAAAACTACTGCGAGGTGAACACAACAGAAGAAATCGGTAAAACTGGCGCCGATACTCACCACGAGGCCAAGATAGGCTTGCAGCAGAGGAAAACGGCAGTTTTGAGTGGCGGCCATCTTGAGAAAGAAGCTGCACATGCGCAGTTCCCCAAAAGAAGCCAACCGGCAAAACTGTGTTTTGCGTATGCGCGAGAAGCCACGCATGCGCAGTTGCGAAAAGGGCGCACAGTACAGGAAAAGCGATCTGCGCATGTGCAATCCATTCCTACGCTCTATGTCACAAGCGTCATGACGTCAGAGGCCCCAGATCACACCCGCGTAAAGGGGAAATGCCCGAAAATAGTGAAAAAAAACTTGAAAGCCAGAAAACACAATTCTTTCACCTGGAACGACAGCACAATGCCTGAACTTCGACCAGTAGCTGACAGTAACCTCTGCTGAACCCTGCAACAAGCAGTTAGCACCGCCCTAAGAGATGATTTAGTCCTTGAAGACTACGACTCAGATATTGATTTCTTCCTTGACATAGCGCGTGCAATGACATCTCCGACACAGTGATGATATGGTCCTTGAAGACTACGACTCGGAAGATGATTTCATCATTGGGCGTGGCTACCTCAGTACCAAATCAAACCGCAACGAGATGATGTGTACATTACAGAATCCGACACAGACATGGATGAGTTCTTCGGATTTGAGGATCCGCAGCACAGCATCGACGACATCCCGTCCCGTGAGTACAGGATTCTGCTGCGGCCTGAAGCCAAGAGCCAGAGAGCGGTACAAGCCCACAGAGAGCAGCCTGACGCCAAGAGACAGAGAGAGGTACAAGCCCACAGAGAGCGACCTGACGCCACACCAGTGGTCCACGCACCATGAAGAATCCCCGACTCCACACTGAGAGTGATGACAGACTCCACAGCGAGACCACTGCACGTCTCCACACAGAGAACACAGAAAGACTCCACAGTGAGACCACTGCACGACTCGGTTGAGAGAACACAGATCAACTCCACAGCGAGACCACTGCATGAGTCCACACAGGGAATGATGCCAGTCTCTACAGAGAGAGCGATACAAGCCTCCACAGTGAGCTCGTTGACAGACTCCACGATGGAAGCAACGCAAGACTCCAGAGCGCAGTCCTTGCATGAACAAGACCTGAAGGTCTAGCAAACTTATCTGAGCAACCAGCAGCAGACGATACAAGTCTGCCACGCTCAAGTGCACACCAAGACGACTATGACAGTCTATCACACTCACGTGAACAACAAAAAGACTATGACAGTCTACCCAGATTATTTGAGTCACCAGAAGAAGACTCTGACAGTCTACCCAGCTCATCTAACCGACAAGAAGACACTGAAGGTCTACCCACTGTAGACCGATCTCAGCTAGTATGTACAGAGGCACTCGACAATCAAAGTGAGGTTACTAGTGACTCCAGTGACACCACGTTAATTCAAACCTCATCCACTCGAGCCTCTCCACAAGAAAATGCAATCCTGAATGTTTTGACTCGGAAGGGGAGCATCAAGCCACCTCAGATGATTCAAGTGAACCTGAAATGACTATGGACGGGGAGTGTCAAGAAACCAAAGCTGATTCAGGTGAACCAGAAAGGATTCCAGATGGGGAGCATCGACAAGCCGAAAATGATTCCAGTGCACAGGACATGACTCCAGACGGGGAATCAGAGACGGCACGCTCAATGAAACAGCAGATGCCACAAAGGGCACTGACACAAGTAACTTTGTGAAGGACTCAAATTCTCCACTCGGTGTGGTCATTGAGCGCAACAAGCACAAGAGCAAAACCTACAAAAACTACAACACTGACAACAACAGGAAGAGTACCAAAGGCGCCAACATCAACAACAAGCATGACAAAAACCAACAACACTGGAACAACGACTGGTATGACATGGTACAACTCTGCAAATGCAGGACAATGTAACAGCACAGCTCCTAACACTGGCAAGAGTACAGTCATACAATGGCATGACAGCAAATCTCACCGATTCAAGTTTGCTCCACTACGAACAAGCAAACCAGCTTTCAAGGCAGATGACATACTGCATCAATATCGCAATCACAAGAAACAGTCCAGGTTGGACAAGACAGATGACATACTGCATCGCTACCACAAGCATAGAAAAAAGAGTCCAAATCAGACAAAAAAGTCATTTGACCATTTGAACACCTCCTGTTGACTTCTTGGTTCCTTAAGCACAGGGACACCGGCGGCATTCACAAGGGAATGACAACATCAACATCGACACTTCCATAACAGCATATGAAAGCCACTTGACCGTATAAATTCATGAACTTTGGACTCACACACATTATTTGGTTATTGAGTAATCATCACTGTCATCATGATTTGTACATGTTATCACTTATCTACCTATTTTGTTCAATTTTCTTTAACAAAGTACAGAAAATATGTCACACAAAAAAAGGGGTGATGTGGTGATATGCATCACTGTAAATACAGAAGGGGTTATTGTAAACACAATACAACTAAGTAAACACTAGAGGGAGCACCGGAGATGTCATGACATGCAGACATACAGCTAATGAACACATAGAATAGGACACGACCAATGGGCAGTCAAGACACCCAGAGTTGACACTACCACAAGGGGCCAACCCATATAAAAGGACAGGGCACACATGCTCTTTCTCTTTCCACAGGCGACACTCCGAGAGAAGGACAGGGGCAGATCAGAAGCATCACGCCCACCGCATGGCTTAGCGCAGACTGGTTAGTTAGATTGAATTACTATAGCAAGGTTAGCAGGAGAGTCGAACTCAAGTAGGAGAATTGTTAACTGTTCAATAAATGTGTGAAACCTATCTCCAAGTCTGAACCTTCCTTTGTCAGAGCATACATCAAGGAAGCAGCTTATGCTCCATGAAGAAGCATAACACAACAGCCACATTTCATGCTTGTTCTTCAGGCGTCTCCAGAGGTTAGAGATGGTCCTATTTATCTGCATTTAGCAGTGTTTAACTTCTCAGCATAAATCCCTATGTGATATTCAAAAAAATGGAAATTCTTCCTGGTGTTGCTGTATTGATGGTAGAGGAATGACCATGGTCGTCATGCTCTGCAGCACTTCACAAGGCCTCTATCTGTGTCCGAGAGGTGGGGAATATACACTATCTGTGGGACACAAGTAATTGTCAATGGTCAAAATCATGCTGGTCCCTGGTGTCAGCCCCTACCTCAACCTAATGCTACTGCCAGGATCCAGGACATCCAGATTAAGAATTCCCAGCTGGAACAGGAAGTGTGAGGGAGCAGTTTGGCAGTTTCAGGTCGGAACATTAAGATATGAAAAAAATCCATAGAATCTCTACAGTGCAGAAGGAGGCCATTCGGCCCATCAAGTCTGCACCAACCCTCCGAAAGAGCACTCTACCTCGGCTCAACCCCTGCCTTATCCCTATAACCCCGCGCATTCATCATGTCCATTCCACCTAACCTGCACATTTTTGGACTGTAGAAGGAAACCGGAGCACCCAGAGGAAACCCACACAGGCATGAGGAGAACATGCAAACTCCACACAGGCAATCACCCAAGGTCAGAATCGAACCCGGGTTCCTGGCACTGTGAGGCAGCAGTGCTAGCCACCCATGAAATCTAGTGAAGAAGCATAATCAAGTACCTGTAGATGGAGCAAGATCCAATTTGCAGTTAGAATCCCATCACACTGGTTAATAAACTTGTACCAATGTCACACTGAATGGATTGTCATTCCCATTTAGTTTAACACTGGGAGGGCAGGACATATATACAGAAAGTCATACTCTGGCCAGTGTTGCTTTCAAAAAACAGATGGTACTTTTCAAACACATTCCGGTCTCTGCTTTGACAAACGTAGCTTTCTGATTCTGAATTACAAGAAAAAAAGAGGAAATCAGATTATTTCTTCTAATGATATATGTGATATAATAACCTATGTGCCATATTTTATATAACCATCATCTCTGACTGCCTCTTTTACCTTTTTGTTTCCCTTTTCCAATACAAGCCATTTCTAGCCTTGTTTTGAATACTTGAGTCACTTTCTATTTTGTAATTTTGACTTCAAAGAAATGCAATAGAGTAGGTCTTATCCCTATCCTTATTCCTGCACCCAATCTCATAGCCATTCTAGTTTATTTTATTGTTCCTACTCTCCTTTAATATGTGAGTGAAAGAATGTCTAACTGCAGATGCTGAGAACCTTTTACTCACTTTTGTAGTTGTTACAATTCAAAGTTTCGAAGAGTGTTATGTTTTGGGACTCTGCCTTTACTTGAGGATAAAATGGAGGAATGGGGTCGTGTCACCTATTCTGAATTCTGCTGGCACCAAGCCTGGATGGGTTGGTTGTTAAAAGTTAAAGGGGGCCCAGGTAATTTCTCTTGCATCTGATTTGCTCTGAACTCCAGTCCAATGCAGGCATAAGTTAGTAGAAAGAAGGCTTGGGACAACTTGAAAACTTAACCAACTGGAGAGGAGGACAAAGAGGAGAATTGCTTAAATATAGCAGCTGGGCGCCACGGTGGTGCAGTGGTTAGCACGGGTTTGATCCTGGCCCTTGGTCATTGTCCATGTGGAGTTTGCACATTCTCCCCATATCTGTGTGGGTCTCACCACCACAACCCAAAAGATGTGCAGGTTAGGCCATGCTAAATTGCCCTTTAATTGGAAACATTTAAAAAATACATATATAACCAGCTAAAGCTCACAAAATACAGGCATGCTTTCTATTGCTTGTCTAGTCAGTATCACCCTGCCAGTTGCAGCACTATCCTATTGGTTTAGTTGGAATTAAGAGGTAGATAGAGAAAACCTATCTGTATGCAACAGTTAGCAGCCTCCTGGTGACTCTTTTTGGAATGACATTGGCAGTTGTCTTGAAACAGGTGATTTGCCTTCCTTTGCTCCTTGGGCTTCACGTCTTAAGTATCCGAGGCAGGAAATCTGTAAAGGAAAGGTTGTGATGAGGGGAAGGAGGCAGGGTGGAAAGCAAGAGGTCTATAATCACACCATTTGCAGCTTTCCCATCATGCCATATAACAAGATGAGGGTCTGCTGGGACTTGAGAAGCGGCATAAGATAGGAACATAAGCGTCAATGCTTAGTGACACTGCACTCGACGGCCTCTGCTGAAGCCAATCTCTTGGAGCAAAGAACCATCTTCTCTGTACACATCCAGTAATGCAAGTGTCCTTTTCCCCCATTGGTTCTGCTCTTCTCACTTTTGTTGTGGACCACCTTGACGTGCAAGAAAGAGTGTCAGTGATTGAGCAGTGATGTCTTTGGGTGATATATCTACCACAGCTCAAGGTCTATTGAATCTGAGTGTGATGCTGGCATCATTGAAATGTGAATGGAGTACCTGGATGTTGAGTTTGAGTGTTGAGTTCAAGACTGCTGCTGGGTGGGTGATGGGGATGAGGTACATTGAGCAGTGTGAGAGGTTGGTGTGGTAGATCACACCATTCAAAAATGCATTCACTGGTCTTGACCACCTACATGATGTAGTTTGATATTTGGAGGCCCTGCTGCCGGTTCTCGGGACCAGACCCAAGAAAGAAGCTCGCTAGTCATCTGTTCATACTTCCAGAAACATGACTCTTTCCCCAAGCCTACTACCACTACAAAGGCCTTCAGTGTCACATCCAGAAGCCTTGAAGCCCCTTTTCTTTCTGCCTTAGTGCTCTATTTTCCTTGTTTGCAATTGTAACAATTATATTCAGGAACAGCGGCTCTTTAAGAAGGCCAGACTGCCTTTAAGAGGAGCAGGCTGTCTGCACCATGTGATCTCTGCGAACATTGCACAACCCCCTGCTGAGCATGCAGCCTACCTCCACTGCAGCAAGTGTGGGCAGGTCACGAATCATTATCCCATGCACAAAAATACAGTGTGCACCAGTTTCTAGACAAACCATATATAAATATGAGATATTTCAGGATACATACTGTATATTAAAATTTAAGACATCAATCTCGGTTCTTATGTGCCTTTGAACTTGAATATTGCATTGTGGCTTCATCCAGGTAGGAACACAGAAGATATTTTGCTCAGCAAGTAAAGAAAGATTAGTATTAAAAGAACCTTTCATAATCTTAGCATGCACTGTTGTTGACTGTGTCCGAACAACCTCCTGCATTTCTTGCCCTCACCCTGTCCCCATCCCTCCAGAGCCAATTAAGCACTTTACAGCCTTCTGGACTTAACATTTAGTTCAACAACCGCAGACCAAGAACACTCTCCTCCACCGTGACCCTTTTTCAATCCAACATTTTTTCCCAAGCCCTGACCCCTCCCTACAATTCCCCCAACAGGCCATCTTCCACTTCTCCTCAAGGTTTGTTTTTACATGTGCTGATCCATATTCTGCTATTAACACGTTCTGTTATGCCACTATGGGCACCTTGTTTAGTCTTTACCACTACCATTAATACTCCCCTTATTTTTTGTTCCATGACATCTTTGTCAGATCTCTCCTAGCTCTGACCTAACTATCCCTGACCTAATGTTTTGCTCCACCTACTTCACCTCCTATCTTCGAAAGTACAACATCCATTGCACTTCTACCTCTCTTTAGTTCCGAGGAAGAATTATATAGACTCAAACGTTAACTCTGTTTCACTGTCCATAGATGCTGCCAGACTTGCTTCATCTTTGCAGCATTTTCTGTGTTTATTTCATAATCTAATGATATTCCAAACAGCTTTGCTGCAGTGAAGTACTTTGTGAACTGGAGTCATAGTCGTAACTTATAATAATAATAATGATCTTTATTGTCACAAGTAGGCTTACATTAACAATGCAATGAAGTTACTGTGAAAATCCCCCAGTCATCACACTCCAGCGCCTGTTCGGGTACACAGAGGGAGAATGTCCAAATGACCTAACAGTGCGTCTTTCGGGACTTGTGGGAGGAAACCGGAGGACCCGGAGGAAAGCCACGGAGGCACGGGGAGAACGTGCAGACTCCGCACAGGCACTGACCCAAGCGGGAATCGAATCTGGGACCCTGGAGCTGTGAAGCAACAGTGCTACCCACTGTGCTACTGTGCCGCCCAAGGAAAAGCAGCAGCGAATTGATGGCTGAGGGATATATATTGACCAGCACATAGAATCCCTACAGTGCAGCAGGAAGCCATTCGTCCCATCAAGTCTGCATTGACCCTCCGAAAGAGCATACTACCTTGGTCCACTCCCCCTCCCTATGCGTGTAAGCCCGCATGTTGTTCACAGCTAGTCCATCTAACGTGGACGTCCTTGGACTATTGGAGGAAACCGCAGCACCTGGAGGGAACCAACTCAGACAAGGGGAGAATGTGCAAACGCCGCAATCACCAAGGCCAGAATCGAACCCAGGTCCCTGGAGCTGTGAGGCAGCAGTGCTAACCACTGCACCAGCCATGCCACCTGGGTGAACATCTGGGTGAACACTTCTTGGTTCTTAATTGTGCCGTGGGATCTTTCACATCCATTGAAAGGACTCCGGGCCATGGGTTGATTCTTATCCAAAAAGAATTGGCACCTCTGCCACTCAACATTCCTTCAGCACTGCAATGCATTGGGGTATCACCTGCATTGTGTGTTCAGTTGTATATCCCTGGAGAGGGTCTTGAACTTAGAGGGAAACTCAGATGTGGAAGAACAATTAATTGTGTTCATTAACAGTTCCATCAATGTGTTACACATAAACATCTCTAACAACTGTTCCCAGCAATTTATAACCCAGTGCAGCTTCCATATTTGTAGAAAATGACAGGACACATTAGCAATTGCAGCATTAAGAGAGACTTTTTAAAGGACTTTCTATGTCATGAGGATCTTTATTTAATCTGTTTTGGCCTTTATAGTGTCAGTCCTGACTGGAACTTAAAAAATAGAGTAGAGAAATATTGGATATTTGTTTTCTCAGGCTGAATGGAAGAGCTGCTCCAAAAAGGAATCATTTTATTTTTTAACCTTGTGCTTTCTCATTTTGTGAAGCAGTACTTGGTACAGTGAAGGCAAAAGGCTAACATTGTTGGAGTTGCTTCAAAGCAACTAAATTTAGATTGCACTGATAAAAAGGTTTTGGATGCTTAATACACTGGAGACGGTGAGGGGAAAAAAGGTATTTCACTGTAATCTGTAGTGCCGCTTGGGAACATTTCCATGGACATGGAATGAAATGCTTTGGGGCACAAATTAATCTCCTATAAGAAAGGCACAGCTAATCACTCCTGACTGACAGTGGATAAGGAGTGCTTTTGTTACTGTGACAGATGTATTTAACAGAATAAAAAAAAGATACTTCAGGTATTAGAAATCTAATACAGCAATTAATAGGCACTTAAGGGCCTTATTCCTCCCTCCCTCCCCCATCCACCATGGTATTAACCTAGCGGTGGGCAGGGGGTGGGTGGTGCTTGCAGTATAGGGAACATGACGAGCAAAACGTATCATATTAGCTTGCGGGCTCCCAGCGGGGCTCTTTGTTCAAAGGTACTCAGTCCCTCGATTGAGGAATCTGGCATTCGGACGGTGGGTGGGTTCACCTGCTGCCCACCAGCACTCGCCTGTGTCTGTGATCCTCCTTGATCTGAGGCCTTGGTGTCTGCCCCCCCTCCTGTCAAAATTCCGCTCCATACATCTTACTGTACAGGGGAAAGCTTGATGCTGTATGTTCAAACTGAACTCTTGCTCCCTTCCTAAATATATTCTAAACATGATCACCTCAGCTTCTGAACCAATGTTGTGTTCAATGATGACAGGTTCCCAAATGTATCGACTTGAAAATCATTACCCGTTACAAATCCTTCCACATCCCAGCCCCATCTATTTGTAAACACCTCTAACCTGTGTTTTATCACATACTGCCTCCATTCTGGCCGTCTGCATATTTTCCCACTCTACTGTGGCAGAACCTTTAGTTGTCTTGGCTGTGAACGGGAATGTTCTGTGAAGCCTTCCATCATACTATCTTTCTCCTCAACCTATTTCATGGATCATGATTTTCGTTACCTTTCCCAATTCCATTTGTAGTGCTGCTCACTTTATTTCTCCTCTGTTGAAAAACTTGATGTGCCTTCAGTGTTAAAGGTGCTCTTTAAATGGAAGTCATTGAATGGTTTTCTCACAATTTTTCTTTCTCAAATACCCAGTAATGGATTTTAAAATGCAGGGAACAGTGGACCTGAGTCATCAGTCTGAATTTGGGAACCTTGAATCCAATGATGTGCAAATATAGGTTTAATAACCTGAGTCTAGCAACCTGTAGAAAGTCTAACTGGGTCTTTAGATACACCTTGGGCTGAATTTAACACCTCCCCCAAGGGTTTGAATGTGAGGGGTGCTCATTGAATCTAGTGAGGAACCCACCACCACCGGCACAGCCAACCCTACCTCCATCGCAAGTATACCAGCAGTGGCGGTGAGTTCGGGCAGCTTGCCCACCAGTGGGCCAAGTGGGGCCCTAAAGTGGGCTTTATGGCCTCATTCCTGCTGCCACTAGCATTTAACTGGTGGAGTCCCCCATCAAGAGACCAACCTGGCAGTTATCCCTGATTGGGCTGGTGTTCGGCAGGGGGTGGACCCCTGGGTCCTGTTGTGTTATGTACTCTGGGATAACACAGGCTGCAACTCGATGCAGCTTTGACCAAAAGATACTCCAGACTTTGAAGTAAGTTCAGTGTGATTTATTGAACCATTAGCACAGTTCTCTATCAGTTCGACTCTCCTGCTAATCTTGCTATAGTAACTCAGTCTAACTAACCAGTCTGCTCTAAGCCACGTGGTGGGTGTGATGCTCCAGGCTGCTCTTCCCACATGGCAAACCCAGGTATCTACCCCCTCACTTATCCTCCTTGCCGCTCCTCAAGCACTGACAAAGTTCTGATTCATCACAGCACGCTGCCTCATTGCCCAAGTGCAGTATCGATACTGACCACCATTCCCACCGAGTGCATTAAGAGCTGGCCAGCCTCGGATTGGCTGGCATCTCTCTGAGGCGGGACTTCCTGTCCTGAAGCGGGAAAGGAAATCCTACCTCTAGCCTTTCAATGACTGCTGCAGAGCCAGCCGTTCAGCCCCAGGGCACACTTCCCCATGCACACTAAACAGTTCAGTCAGAGGGCAGAGTCCATGGCACCCAATCTAATTCAGCCAACTTAATCAGTGAGATGCAGAAATCATGCACACGACACAGAAATGCAACTAATTACTTGTAGATTCTGAAAACTTTTAATTTGTCCAAGGAATTATAACTGAACAATAGAAAAAAGAACTTAATAAAGTTGTTACCCAATGTTTGATAAGCATGGATGAACAATTAGCTTAGGATCACAGTTTCAATTTACTTTGATCTAAACTCCACACTCTAGCAAGCCAGCTGAAATGAAATTTGAACTGAACCAATATTAATATTATGGTAGAACTCCCTATCATTCGACAGGCAGCACAATAAATAAAAATGTTATTGGCTTGAGCAGTTTTAGGATAATCATCTGCATTGGAAATTTTGAATTTTTCAAAATTAAAAACCAAGTTTCTTTGCAACAGTGCTACTCTGATTCCAATCTCCAGCTTGGTAACAGATAAAATTTGCCTGAGTCAGATGAATCGTTTCCCCTGTTGCCATTGAAATAATCAGAAAATGTTCTCTTTCTATTTTGTCCTTGCTTTGTTGTGAGCAGCAATGTTAAAGAGGGTGACTGGAAGAGATGTTCCAGCTTTGTATTCATTCCTGAACCTGGGTAATGTGAGCCACAGAATGGTTGGAATAACTTAAACCCCTACCAACAGAATTACTTGCTCCTTCGATTGTAAACTCTGCACATCATTTACCGGAGCTCTATTCATTAAGAGGCATAATCCTTTCCCACTGGTCTCTTGGAAAAACAAATCAATTTTTTTTTTAGCTGAATCACTAATTACTGCCCCCTCCCATCTAAAAATCCCATTTTGCTTTTATGGGACTTCAATCTTGGTCAGGGGCTCTGGGAGGATGTTTCCCTGGAACATTCACCTCCCTGCTGTCCACTCCAGTTTCTCTGATGGATCTTGACCCTCATAGTGGCCACTCCCTGTCACGTGAAATGTTTTCATATCTCAGGGCAGCACGGTAGCATGGTGGTTAGCACAATTGCTTCACAACTCCAAGGTCCCAGGTTCGATTCCCGGCTTGGTTCACTGTCTGTGCGGAGTCTGCACGTTCTTCCCGTGTGTGCGTGGGTTTCCTCTGGGTGCTCCGGTTTCCTCCCACAGTCCAAAGATGTGCAGGTTAGGTGGATTGGCCATGCTAAAATTGCCCTCAGTGTTCAAAATTGCCCTCAGTGTTGGGTGGGGTTACTGGGTTATGGGGATATGGTGGACATGTGGGCTTGGGTAGGGTGCTCTTTCAAAGAGCTGGTGCAGACTCAAGGGGCCGAATGGCCTCCTTCTGCACTGTAAATTCTATGAAAAACCCTTGCAAAACCATGGAAGTTGGCTCTGCTGATAGTTTCATCTGTTATCAGATAGACTTGGCAGGTTTTAGTTTTCAGATCCCTTGTGGGGGAGGGGGGAGGATTCCAAAACGTTGCATTTTATTGGAAGTGGAGAGTGGCTTTCAAACATTAGGTTGTGTTAGATTCAGCATTGCATGCTCAGCAATGTTAAGAGGTGTGTAAAGTGTAAAATGAATAATGATGTGTCATGTACTCTGGGACAACACAGGCTGCAACTGGATGCAGCTTTAACCAAAAGATACTCCAGACCTTGAAGTTCAGTCTGATTTATTGAACCAGTAGCACAGTTAGCACAGTTCTCTAAGTTCCACTCTCTGCTAACCTAAGTGTGGTTACTCTGTCTGACTGAACCAGACTAGCTCTTAGCCATGTGCTGGAGGTGTGATACTGTAAATACACCCTGATTCACTCTGTAGATGTTCATCAGTGGAAAGAGGCGGAATGTGAGCGCCTCGTTCCTTTTATAGTGAGATACCACCCCTGAGTGTCCTGCCCGCTCATTGGCCATGTCCTGTTCTCTGTGTTCATTAGCTGCCTGTCTGTGCCTGTCTGTATATCATTATGGCCATGTCCTGTTCTCTGTGTTCATTAGCTGCCTGTCTGTGCCTGTCTGTATATCATTAGGGCAGCACGGTAGCACAAGTGGATAGCATTGTGGCTTCACAGCGCCAGGGTCCCAGGTTCGATTCCCCGCTGGGTCACTGTCTGTGCGGAGTCTGCACGTTCTCCCCGTGTCAGCGTGGGTTTCCTCCGGGTGCTCCGGTTTCCTCCCACAGTCCAAAGACATGCAGGTTAGGTGGATTGGCTGTGGTAAATTGCCCTTAGTGACCAAAAAAGGTTAGGAGGGGTTATTGGGTTACGGGGATAGGGTGGAAGTGAGGGCTTAAGTGGGTCAGTGCAGACTCGATGGGCTGAATGGCCTCCTTCTGCACTGTATGTTCTATGTCTATATCTATCTGCATGTCTGCATATCATGACAAATAACACTACTTTTATTTTTAAAAAACATACTGCAAGTGCTGGAAACCTGAAATCAAAACAGAAAATACTGGAAGTACCCTGTATGTCCGGCAGCATCTGTTTTTCCGCTGGTGGGAGTGGATCACCATTGGCCTGAAATGCAGCTAACTACTTGTAGATTCTTAAAACAATGTAGGCAGCAGCATTTTGCATTGTGCCTCGAATGCGTCTCCGGAGAATCTGGTGGCCAATGGTGCCCCACTTTCGCTGCCAGAAATCCTACCGTGGAGGTTCTGAATAATCCCAGCCAGAGTTTACATTTCGAATCTATCCAATATGACTCTTTATATGAACTCATATTGGATTTGAAAACTGGTGTGCAGCTCTCAAGTTGCACAAGTTTCTCAAAAGAAAAAAAAATGTGTGGTTTATGACGTCACTTTGGTGGGGCCTGATCGAGCTGACACCCGAGTCCACAGGGGCGGCGCACTATCATTAAGGTTGTATTCCCCCTCCCCCCCCCCCCCCCCCCATCCCAACCTTGCCCCTGGCCAATCATTGGGCCCCCCCCCATATCCCTGGACAATTCCTTCCCACCCCCATTACTGTGGAAGTGTCACTGCCCCCCCCCCACCTCAGTGGCCACTCCCCATGTGCCTAAAAGATTCCCCCTCACCGCTCGCTCTCTTCCCCCCCCTCCCCCAACACACACACACACCACGCACAAGTGGAATTGCCGCCATGGGGCCCCCAACGAGGGCCCGCCCTGGCACTGCCCTGGCACAGGTTGGCACTGCCATGTTGACACTGCCAATCTGGCAGTACTAACCTGCACCGGGGTGCAATGTCCCTTTTCCCCGGGGGTATGCTTATTCATGCTCCCCGGAAGTATCCCGTCGACTGTTTCACGTTTTTAAAAGCTGTAGTTGAACCTCAATTGTTGGCGCGAATCTTGTGGCAGGAAAAATCGGGAAACGCGATTCTCTCTGGATTTTCCGGCTATGTTGCCATTCTCTCTGACAGCGATCGCAGACTGAAAATCTCTCCCATCAACTCTTTTTCTCTCTCTCTCTCTGCTGATGCTACCAGACCTGTCGTGATTTTCCAGAATTTTCAGCTTTTATTTAATGTAGCATTATGAAGAAAAAACCTTTCTCATCCATATAAACTGTTTCATATCATACAGCTTTCTGCAGGAAGGGTCTAGATCACAGGCTTTTTCCTTGACAAAGTATAAGTCTGTATTCTTAATCAGGTGGCAGGAGCTGTGTTTATAAGTTGCTAGGGGGCATAGGTTTAAGGTGAGAGGGGCAAGGTTGAGAGTAGATGTACGAGGCAAGTTTTTTACGCAGAGGGTAGTGGGTGCCTGGAACTCGCTACCGGAGGAGGTGGTGGAAGCAGGGACGATAGTGACATTTAAGGGGCATCTTGACAAATACATGAATAGGATGGGAATAGAGGGATACGGACCCAGGAAGTGTAGAAGATTATAGTTTAGTCGGGCAGCATGGTCGGCACGGGCTTGGAGGGCCGAAGGGCCTGTTCCTGTGCGGTACATTTCTTTGTTCTTTGTTCCTTTCCATACAGCCTTCATTCTTGAATTCTAAGTGTCTCAGCAGTGGCTGGTCTGCAGTCCTGAATGACTGACTGTCAGCTATGGCAGTGTTTTCAATTTTCCTGGCCAGGATTGTTTGTTTCTCTGGCCCTCTCTTCCTTATTACAAAATGACCCTTCTTCAGTTCTTCACGCAATCCTGTTGCTTGCTTGCTGGCAGCTACAAAATGGATGAATCTCTCTTCTGTGATTTCACGCCCAAAGCACAGACGTAGAGTGCATGACGTCGGTGTACATGCCAGGCATGTGACCTGCTCTCTGGTGCTGCTTCTGGCGGGAAGACTCCAGCGTTCGCATTTAAAGGCCAGTCCTGCTTGCTGCTGAGTTTTAACTCCACAAACAAACTCCCCATTGGAAGACAGCCTGATTGGCAGGCCTGGCTCCCTGTTGGGCTGGGGAATACTGGAAGAGACTGCAGGAGCAAATAATGAACATGCTGCTGCCTTTGTGGGAATGTGACGAGAGCGGAGGTTTGGGGGAGGGTCAGGGTTGAATCCCCAATCCTATGGAGGGTGGAAATTGGATCCCCAATGGAGGTGGGTGTCAAGTAGTAGGAATCTTTGGATAGGGCATGGGGTGGTCTGATGGCAGGGAAGGAGGTAACTAGGCGAGCAAGTCGGAAGCTTCTCTTGGCCCACAGGCAGTGGAGCGAGGGTCTAAAGTTGTCCTCTCTTCTCTTGAGCTGCCATGTTTTCCAGTTTGCCAGGGTTATATCTGTAAGAAAGCTAAATAATAAGGTCCAAACCTCATTACAATGTTTGTTTGAATAATCAACCCGGCGTCCTATGAATGAGTTGGTTGCCTTCTCCACATCCCCTGACCACTCAACTCAGGAGTTAGCAGTTTGGAGTTGGATAAGGGCAGCACGGTGGTGCAGTGGTTAGCACTGATGCCTCACGGCGCCGAGGTCCCAGGTTCAATCCTGGCTCTGGGTCACTGTCTGTGTGGAGTTTGCACATTCTTCCGTGTTTGCATGGGTTTCACCCCCACAACCCAAAGATGTGCAGTGTAGGTGGATTGGCTACGCTATATTGCCCCTTAATTGGAAAAAATGAATTGGGTACTCTAAATTTTTTTTTTAAAGTTTGGAGTTGGATATGAGATTTTTACATCTCACCTAACTCTAACTTATCTGTTTTTAGGGGTTAAAACTGACGGGGGTTAGGACTGACGATCATAACTTGAAGAAGCTAGAGATGTAATAGTTGGATGAGCTGGCAGAGGCGATGGCAGAGGAGAGAATAAATGGAAAGGTTTGTGATGGGGTGGAGCCCAGCAGTGATTAAATGATGCAAGGGAACTTGTTGTCAACTGAGCCTCAAATGTACAACCGTGTTTGCTGTGCACATCCCTTTAAACTGATCTGTGCTGAATACCAGACTTTATTCACATTGGGACAGTAAAGAGCTATTTACAGAATATATGAATCAGGACAGAAGAGTTTAAAAATGTATGAGGCATAATACAAAAAACCATATGCCTCCTTTATTTCTACATTAAAAATGCAGGGTAACTCAGCATTAAATATTCCATTACTCTGGGTGTTTCTATGCAGCAGGTTTTTACAACAATAATATCAGTGGGGAAACATGTATATCCTTAAAATGTTTTGTATTGCTAACTATGCTATAAAATGTCCCAATATATTCAATTAAATAATTTGTATTCAATTTTTTACGACAAAATGTATCATCGAAAACATCTTGGGCGGGATTCTCCGTTGACTGCCGCCAAAATCGTGAGCCGCGATTGAGCGGAGAATAGGTTCTGATGTTAAAGTTGTGGCGATTTGACGCCAAATCGCAATTCTCCGTCACCTTGCCAGTGGTGTCAATGCGTTCCAGAACGCACGTACAGTAGACACCATTTGCATATCATTAGCGGGCCTGACCCAGTATTCTCCGGGGCCTCCGCGATGCTCCGCCTCCGATGGGCCGAGTTCCCAATGGCGCAGTTCACTTGTGTTTTTAAAAATCGTGAGACCAGTGTCATGGCTGCTGAGGGAGAGGGAGGAGGTACGGAAAGTGTCCAACATTGCCATAGTTTGCTGACAGTTGTGCCGCTGGCCGGGAGGCTTCTGCCAGGACCAGGGGAAGTAGCGGGGGGTGGGCTGTGGGGTCAGGGTGGATGGACACGGAACACCATGTCGCAGCCAGAAAGGCAACCATACAGCTGCACACACTGCTGATAGCCCACTGTGAACTTAGGGCCACAGGTCATATAGATGTCCACCCAGACCACTCCCCTGGGTGCCCTCTGGAACCTTCCGACCCATCAGCTGTATGGGCGCACTCCAGCACAACCAGGGCCATCTTGTTGGCTGGGGTGGTGTGTGTGGGGATTGTAAGGTGTATGTGCGGCTGCAGCTTGTCAGCCTCCCCGAGTGTCAATCATGGATCCCACGAATCCTGCACCATTTCTCATTGGAACCGATTGTGTTCCACGTGCTGCTAGTGTTTGCCCCTCCACAGTAGCTGAATCGATCCAGATTCTGTGTCAGTTTTGCTGTCGTGAAAGCCCACGAATTCTGTGTCGGTCAACACTTAGTCTATCACAAAGAAACCCTCCCTTTGTGTTTACTCAAACAAACCTCCTTTGACCAGTGAACACATGATTTGTGCATTATGAGCTGAGCAATAGCAACAGCCCTTGTCAGAAAAGTAATATCTGATCACATCCTCCATCCTGGACCTGCAGTTTTCTCCCAACTTCTCCATCTTCTACTGGCGAATCTGTGCAGAAGTTGCATATTCCACTTTCTCCTTTGTCTGCTCAAGGACCTGAACCACCTGTGGTTGTTATTTGCCTGTGGTTCTGCACTTGTTTCCTTTGGTGAGACGCAGGCCATGTGTTTCCACTCAGGGTTCTGCAGACATGCAGATGAACAGTGCTGAAGTAAACCATGCTTCCAGCACATAACAACATCTCCACAGGGACTCACTGATGGCCTGAAAATCTTCCAAGTCATTAATTGCATGTGTTTGGAATGGTAGTCTCCCACCCCAGGTACCGTCTCTGTCCAAATGATCTACTCTTTTTTAACTGCGACATAACTCCCCGGATGCGCAGGAACCTCTATTTTCTGATCTTAATTTTTTGCCAGAAATATCTCATCTTATTTTTCATGTGTCGCACAACTTTCTATCTCTCATTCCCTCCTTTCTTGCTGACTCCCTATTTCTTTGCAACTTCTATTGAAGTCGCTTGCTGAAACACAGTGATCAGTTCCAGAGACTAAGGTCAAGGCTGCACGGGTTCTTGGACGTGGCGCTGGTGGAAGAGGTCCAGAGGAGGAGGGATGTCCTTTACCTACAGGGAGGAGGTTCCTTGCCCTATGGCCCTCTCTTCTGCTGTAGTTGCTGTTGTTTTCCCGGCCTTGTATCTTCATCCCATCTCTCCTGTAGACATGAGAGACCCCTGGAAAGATTCCCATCATCGAGCACTTTCTTTTTTAAAAATAAATTTAGAGTACCCAATTCATTTTTTCCAATTAAGGGGCAATTTAGTGTGCCCAATCCACCTATCCTGCACATCTTTGGGTTGATGGGACAAAACCCACGCAACACGGGGAGAATGTGCAAACTCCACACGGACAGTGACCCAGAGCCAGGATCGAACCTGGGACCTTGGCGCTGTGAGGCAGCAGGGCTAACCCACTGCGCCACCATGCTGCCCCACTCTCTTTTTCTTGATGACTCCTAGAATGTGTCCAGTCGAGTTCTCAGTACTTAGTTCTGAGCACTGCATAAATGCTGTCGGAGGTGCTGTCTGTCAGATGAGACATTAGGCTGAGGTCCTGTCTGCACCCCCTTGTAGATATAAAAACAATCCCTGAGTACTATTTTTAAGAAGAGAAAGGGAGGTATTGCTGGTGTCCCGGCCAATATTTATCCCTCAAAGAATTTTTTAAAATTAAAAATACTGTTTGTGGGGGCTTGCCATACACAAATTGGCTGCCATATTTCCTACATTACAATGGAGACTACACCACAAAAGCACATGATTGGCTGTTAAGTGCTTTGTAATGTCAGTGGTCAAGAATGGTGATGTATAAATGCGATACCTTCTTTCTAGGTGAAGTCCTCAGAAAACATCTGGAAGAAATATTGATAAAGATTGCTGGTGAAGTCTTGACAAAGTGTTCAGATGTGTCTCAAAAGTTCTCTTTAAAACCCCAATAGCAAGTGATGAGGAAAAGTGGGAAATTTGAGTTGAGACCAGAACCAGATTAGCCATGATCAAAAAACAGAATGGGTTCAAAGAGCTGAATGGCCTACTCCTGCTTCCAAGTCCTACGTTCCTATCATTGCACCAACGCAGCACTGAAATGTGGCTGAAAGTCAAAGATTATGTTGACGCAGGATTCATAAAATGGATGACTAAAACACAATGAATGATGTGGATTTTAGCATGGCAGGATTTGCCAAAGGAAGCAAGGGAAGATTTTCATAGACTTTATTAATGAGACAAATAACTGGCATGGGATGATTTTGATGGCAAGAATTATAATAAGTGGACATGATCATAGAATCATAGAATTTACAGTGCAGAAGGAGGCCGTTCGGCCCATGGAGTCTGCACCGGCTCTTGGAAAGAGCACAAAACCCAAGCCCACAACTCCACCCTATATAACCCAGTAACTCCACACAACACTAAGGGCAATTTTGGACACTAAGGGCAATTTAGCATGGCCAATTTACCTAACCTGCACATCTTTGGACTGTGGGAGGAAACCGGAGCACCCGGAGGAAACCTACGCACACACGGGGAGGATGTGCAGACTCCGCACAGGCAGTGACCCAAGCCGGAATCGAACCTGCAACCCTGGAGCTGTGAAGCAATTGTGCTAACCACTATGCTGCCGTGCTGCCCTGATGCCATAGGATGCATAACATATGGAATAACCTCATCAGGTGGCCTGGCACAAGCATGGCAAGTGATGTAATTGGACTGACTGGGATTGGCTCACACTGTCGCCCAACACAGCATTATAATTAATTCGAAAACTGAAATCAGAGTAATGTTCTAGCACCAGCACAAACAATGCATTATATTGGACTCACCATCCGTCTAAATTTGAGGGATCACCTTCATCAATTGAAGGTGAAAGTGGCTCAGCAATGGTTCCTTTTTCGCAAACTACACATAACTTTTTTATGATGCTTTTATAATGCCAAACTTGATAAACTAAGTTCCTATGTAGAGCCAAGCCAGCCAGGGTGACCTAAAATGAATTGTGAAATTATAAAAGTATATAAATATTTTTAATGAAACTTTAGTTATTCACCATCCATTTAATAAGGGATTAAATTCTATTTTATGCTGCAGAGTGAACCAGCTAACTGGAGCTGGTTATTTTCCATTGAAATTGCTGAACCCTTCAAAATACCTGAATGTATTCACTCTGCAAGGAAGATTAATGTTTGTGTTTTTAACAAGATCTAATTGGAATTAATATCCTCTCAAAGAAAAAATGCTCCAATTTTCTTTAAAAATTCCTGCCCTGATATTTCAAAGAAATATAATATTTTCACCTGCTATGCCACTGGAAGTCTGGTGCGATAGCCAAGAAAAATGAACATTTGAATTCTATTGTTGCATCCTGCCCTGGCTAAGGTTTTCTGCTACCCTTCCACTTTTCCCCCACATATCAATGTCCAGCCAGGAAAGCTGACGGCAATCCATTCACTGCCCTGATATATATATATATATATATTATATATATATATACACATGACTACAGGGAACCTGGAACAGACACATTTCTCCTGCTTTCTGCCACTCGTACTGCTGACCATAGGAATTGCCAGGAGATGGACAGTCTAGTGGAGTGCCAAGGACACTTGGTGGAAGAGGTCACAGGAGTGGAGACCTTCTCCCCTTCCACATTGGTCAAAACAATTTTAAGCCGTATTTCAGTCACCTTCAAAAGAGAAATAGATTTTTGGACCCACTTCAGCCCCTGAAAATTATTTTATTTTCATGGTGTCCCAAATCTCCAGTCTTTAAATTTCATTTGGCAAGCAGAATTTTTAAAAAAATTGTTATTGTGAGTAAAACATCCTTCATAGGTCCTTTTTCTTAAAAAAGAGTCACTATATTTGATTTATCAGTATTAGCAGTGTAGCAATAGAGTTGATAACATCTCATCACTGCTTCTTTGTTTCATGTGGTCCTCATTCCTACTCTTTTCAGTCTTGCTGCTGATCTACACGATAGGCCTTGGCATTCTAAGTAATTTTTTTCAACTTTAATAACGCAGTCAAAATTGTAACTTGTACTTATTTGTCACTTCTAAGTACTAAGCAGGATGCCTGTGGAAAATAAATGTTGCTGTATGTTATAAACCATCCAAGTGCAAGGGAAAATTAATCATTTCTACAAGAGCACTGTAAGCGTAATGAAACACCCCAAGGCAATTCACAGGAGCATTTTCAAGCAAATGAAGATGCCGAGCCCCATAAGGCGGTACGGGCCAGGATTTTACAGTCACTCCCCCAGCACAATATTATGGTCCCGTCGAAGTAAACGGCAACTTAAATGGTCCACTGCATCTACCGTGGGGGAAGAAACATGCCATGGTTTTTCATAAAATCCTGGCCATTGAGTCAGATGATCAAAGCCTGTTCAAAGAAGTAAGTTGTGAGGAGCATCTTAAGGGAGGAAAGTGAGGTGGAGAGTTGAGTGGGAACCTCAAACCTTGGGGCTGAGACAATAAAAGCTATGGCTGCTATGGTGAAGCAATTATGATTAGGAATGCAAAGAGCCCAGATTTAGAGGAGTGCAGACATTTTGGGAGGGTTAAAGCAGATTACAGAGATGGGGAGGGGAAAGGCCACGCAAAGGTTTGAAATCAAGATGAAGAATTTTAGAATCACAACATTGCTTGACCGTTAGCCAGTGTAGGTCAAAGAGCACAGGGTGAAAAGGACTGGTTGCAAGTTAAGACATGGGCAACAGAGTTTTGGATGATCTCAAGTTTAGAGAGGGTAGAACGAGTCGAACCGAGAGTCAATTAGAACAGCCAAGTAATATAAAGCAGACGTGAATCAAAGATTCAGCAGCAAAATGATCTTATACAGGGGCAAACTCTGGCACTACTACGGAGGTGGAAATAAGATGATTCGTGATGGTACGGGTATGAGGTTGGAACATTGGGCGGGATTCTCCGACCCCCCGCCGGGTCGAAGAATCCCCGAGGGGCGGCGTAAATCCCGCCCCGCCCCTCCGGCGCCGGCTGCCATGCCATATTCTCGGTTTTCGGGTGGGGCCGGGTTTTGCGCCACGCCGGTCGGGGGCCGTTGGCAGCGCACCCCCCGGTAATTCTCCAGGCCCCGATGGGCCGAGCGGCCATCAGTTCCTGGCCAGTTCCACCCGTGTGAAATGGACATGGCCCCCTCTTTCCTTCCGCGCCGACCTCTGTAGGGCTCTGCCATGGCCGGCACGGAGAAGAACTCCCCTGCGTATGCGCAGGAACACGGCGGCCGTCTGCGCATACACGGAACCACGGCGGCGGTTCTGCACATGCACCAACTTGCGCCGGCCCTTCGGCGCCGGTTGGCCCGGTGCCAATCCCTCCAGCACCAGCCTAGCCCCCGGAAGTGCGCAGGATTCCGCAACTTCCGGTTGGCCGACGCCAGAGTGGTTCGCGCCATTCTTGGCGCCGGCATCGTGCCATCCCGACAATTGCGGGACAATCCCGCCCCTCATCTCTGGATCAAATGTGACACCAAGAATACAAAATCAGGAGCTGGGGGAATAATGTTTTGAATGGGCAACCAGAGATGGGCAATAAATGCTGGCACAGCCTGCCACACATCCCATGAACGAATAAAAAAAACATTGAGAATCCGGGAGTGGCACGGTGGTGCAGTGGTTAGCACTGCTGTCTCATGGCGCCGAGGACCCGGGTTCGACCCCTGCCCTGGGTAACTGCCAGTGTGGAGTTTGCACATTCCCCCCCCGTGTCTGCGTGGGTCTCATCCCCACAACCCAAAGATGTGCAGGAGATGTGGCATGGCCACGCTAAATTGCCCCTTAATTGGAATTTGTTTTTTTTTAAACTTTGCGAATCTAGAGGATTGGGTAATCAGTGTAGAGGGAATAGAATTAAGGGAACAGGAGGGATCTCATGGACAAAGTGATCTCAGAGGGTTTGACGGGAGAAAGGAGAGAAACGTGTGCAAGGTGTGAGTTCAGGGCAGAGGGGAGCATTGAGAGAGGTTTGGCTAGGTGGGCTCATGACTGAGTAATGCAGCAGATTAAATGGTCTTAAATTTAGTGACAAGGAAGCCCACAAGCAACTCAGTTGTTGGAAGTGAAGATGGAGTGGACAGGGGAGAGTGGTTTATATTTTCAAAATTACATTTCAAAATGAGCAGCTTTTCAAATGTGCCAAAATTGCAATAAGAAGTGGCATATTCAAAGGCTGAAAGTTAGTGATCCAAGCAATCCTAATTATATCTTAAAGAAAGATTATACCACTTCCGGTTGCGGCTATGCGGAGCTAAGTCACACATTCGGCGGCTCCCGCAAAAACGGACTTTTGGGCTCTTCAGGGCCCCCAAGGGCACTTTTTCGACGGTTCCCGGTGTGGGAAGGAGTTAATAATAGCTCGCTGTCAGTATATGGCTTTAACTAGGAGCGGGGCGACAAAAAAGGTGGTGGTGGACCAGAAGAAGGGAGGGAAGAAGGACAAAATGGCAGCGGGCGGCGACCAGGCAGCATGGAGGCAGTGGGCGGAGGAGCAACAGGAGGGTACCCAGCGCTGCCTCAGAGAGATTAAAACGGACCTACTAGAGCCGATAAAGGCTTCTATTGATAAGCTGCTGGAGACACAGACGGCCCAGGGGGTGGCGATCTGAGAGGCTCAACAAAAGATCTCTGACAATGAGGACGAGATCTTAGTCCTGGTGGTAAAGGTGGAGGCGCACGAGGCGCTCCACAAGAAATGGCAGGAGCGGTTCGAGGAGATGGAGAATCGGTCGAGGCGGAAGAATCTGCGGAGTCTGGGCCTCCCGGAGGGGCTGTAGGGGCCGGACGTGGGGGCCTATGTGGTCACCATGTTGAACTCGCTGATGGGAGCGGGGTCCTTCCAGTGGCCCCTGGAGCTGGAAGGGGCCCATAGAGTGTTGGCGAGGAGGCCCAAGGCTAACGAGCCTCCGCAGGCGGTGCTGGTGCGGTTCCATCGGTTCGTCGATCGGGAGTGTGTGCTCAGGTGGGGCAAGAAGGAGAGGAGCAGCAGGTGGGAGAACGCAGAGGTTCGGATATATCAGGACTGGAGTGCGGAGGTGGCGAAGAGGAGGGCCGGGTACAATCGAGCGAAGGCGGTGCTGCACAGGAAGGGGGTGAAGTTTGGCATGTTGCAGCTGGCGCGACTGTGGGTTACCTACAAGGACCGGCACCATTATTTTGAGTCTCCGGAGGAGGTGTGGGCCTTTGTTCAGGCTGAGAAGCTGGACACAGACTGAGGGTCGGGATGGGCGATTGGGGACTGCGGTGGATATGTTATGCCTATTTTTGGTTCGGGCAGGGGAGGGGGCCTTTGCATTGTTTTGGGTTTCTTTTTCTTTGTGTTTTTCTCTTTCTGGTTGGGGAGGGTGGATGGGGCGGGTTGGGCATTGTTTTGGTTGGTTGCGGGGCCTGGTAGGTGGAGAGCACGGGTTTTTTTCCCACGCCGAAGACAGGGGGGGCGGGGCCGAGGCGGGAATGCGAGTATTGTTTCCTGTGCTTAGAACGGAGTGGTGGTTGGGGGGGGGGGAGGGTGCGGGGGAGAGCCTGTGGATGGGGGGCGGGAGAGGAGGGTGTGCCACACAATGGGAGGAGTCGAAGGGGAGGCGGGAGTGGCCGGGGTCAGCAGGAGTCAGCTGACTTGCGAAAGTGAAATGGGGGGAGTAAACCAGCTAGGATGGGTCCTGGCCCGGGGGGGGGGATCGAGTTGCTGCTGCTAAGGTCAAGGAGGAGCTGGAGCGAGTGGGGGGGGGGTCGAGACGGAGGTATGGCGCTGTGGGGAACGGGCCAGGTGTGGGGTGCGGGCGCGTGGCTGGCCGAGGAGGGGTCATGGATAGTCGACGGGGGAGGGGGGCGGGTAGCCCCCTGATCCGGCTGATAACCTGGAATGTAAGGGGACTGAATGGGCCGGTTAAGCGGGCCCGCGTGTTCGCGCACCTGAAGGGGCTGAAGGCGGATGTGGTCATGCTCCAGGAGACACACCTGAAGGTGGCAGACCAGGTAAGACTGAGGAAAGGGTGGGTAGGTCAGGTGTTTCATTCGGGGCTAGATGCCAAAAATCGAGGGGTGGCGATCTTGGTGGGAAAGAACGTGTCATTCGAGGCGTCGAGCACTGTGGCAGATAATGGCGGTAGGTACATAATGGTAAGTGGTAAGTTGCAGGGAGAGAGGGTGGTACTGGTCAATGTGTATGCTCCGAACTGGGACAATGCGGGTTTTATGCGGCATATGTTGGGTCGGATCCCAGACTTGGAAGTGGGGGGCCTGATAATGGGAGGAGACTTTAACATGGTGTTGGATCCGGCACTGGATCGCTCCAGGTCTAGGACGGGTAGGTAGCCGGCGGCGGCTAGAGTGTTGAGGGGACTTTTGGACCAAATGGGAGGAGCGGATCCTTGAAGATTTGCAAGGCTGGGGGCTAGGGAATTTTCATTCTTCGCACATGTCCATAAGGCTTATTCTCGAATCGACTTTTTCATTTTGAGTAGGGCGCTGATAGCGAGAGTAGAGGATACCGAGTATTCGGCAATAGCCATTTCGGACCACGCCCCGCATTGAGTGGACTTGGAGATGGGGGAGGAGATGGACCAGCACCCGCTGTGGCGCTTGAAGGTGGGGCTGTTGGCGGACGAGGAGGGGAGCGAGCGGGTCCGAGGAAGTATAGAGAGGTACTTGGAGACCAACGACAACGGGGAGGTCCGAGTGGGGATGGTATGGGAGGCACTGAAGACGGTGGTGAGGGGAGAGCTGATCTCCATTAGGGCCCACAAGGAGCGGAGGGAGCGGGGGGAGAGGGTGAGGCTGGTGGGGGAGATGGTAAGGGTAGTCAGGATGTATGCAGAAGAGCCTGAGGAAGGATTGTTGAGGAAGAGGCGCAGCCTCCAGGCCGAATTCGACCTGGTGACCACCAGGAAGGCGGAGGTGCAGAGGAGGAAGGCCCAGGGGGCGGTCTACAAGTATGGGGAAAAGGCAAGCCGGTTGCTGGCGCATCAGCTTCGGAAGCGGGACGCAGCTAGGGAGATCGGGGGAGTTAAGGACAGGGGAGGGAGCGTGGTGCGGAGTGGGGTTGGCATCAATGGGGTCTTCAGGGACTTCTACGAGGAATTGAACCGATCCGAGCCCCCACGGGAGGAGGGAGGGAAGGGCCGTTTCCTGGACAAATTGAGGTTTCCAAAGGTGGAAGAGGGACTGGTGGCGGGACTGGGGGCCCCGATTGGGCTGGAGGAGCTGATCAAAGGGATAGGAAGCATGCAGGCGGGGAAGGCGCCAGGGCCGGACGCTTTCCCGGTCGAGTTCTATAAAAAATATATTGACCTGTTGGGCCCGCTGTTAGTTAAGACCTTTAATGAGGCAAGGGAAGGGGGAGCTTTACCCCCGACGATGTCCCGGGCACTGATCTCCTTGATCCTGAAGCGGGACAAGGATCCCCTGCAATATGGGTCTTACAGACCGATTTCCTTGCGAAATATAGATGCCAAGGTGCTGGCGAAGGTCTTAGCCACGAGGATTGAGGATTGTGTGCCACAGATCATCCATGAAGACCAGACGGGGTTTGTGAAGGGGAGATAGTTGAACGTGAATGTGCGGAGGCTTTTGAACGTTATGATGCCGGCGAGGGAGGGGGAGGCGGAGATAGTGGTGGCGATGGACGCTGAGAAAGCCTTCGATAGGGTAGAGTGGGGGTACCTGTGGGAGGTGCTGAAGACGTTCGGGTTTGGGGAGGGGTTTGTCAGGTGGGTTAGGCTGTTGTATGAGGACCCGATGGCGAGTGTGGCCACAAATAGGAGGAGGTCCGAGCACTTTCGGTTGCACCGAGGGACGATACAGGGGTGTCCCCTGTCCCCCCTGCTCTTCGCACTGGCGATTGAACCCCTGGCTACGGCACTGAGAGAGTCGAGGAACTGGAGGGGGTTGGTGCGGGGTGGGGAGGAGCATAGGGTGTCGCTTTATGCGGACGACCTGCTGCTTTATGTGGCGGACCTGTTGGGAGGAATGCCAGAGGTAGTGAGGATCATTAGGGAATTCGGGGACTTTTCGGGGTACAAGCTCAATATGGGGAAGAGCGAGCTGTTCGTAGTTCAGCTAGGGGACCAGGAGAGGAGGATTGGCGAGCTCCCACTAAAAAGGGCGGAGAGGAGCGTCAGATATTTGGGGGTCCAGGTGGACAGGAGCGGGGGGGGCCCTGCATAGGCTTAACTTTACAAGGCTGGTGGAGCAAATGGAGAAGGAGTTCAAGAGGTGGGACGCGTTGCCGCTGTCCTTGGCGGGTAGGGTGCAGTCAATCAAAATGACGGTGCTCCCAAGGTTTTTGTTCCTGTTCCAGTGCCTCCTCGTGTTTATCCCGAAGGCTTTTTTCAGGCGGGTTAACAGGAGTATAATGGGGTTTGTGTGGGCGCGAGGAACTCCGAGGGTGAGAAGGGTGTTCCTGGAGCGGAGTAGAGATAGGGGGGTGCTGGCGCTGCCCAACCTCTGTGGGTACTACTGGGCCGCCAATGCGACAATGGTGCGCAAGTGGGTGATGAAGGGGGAGGGGGCTGCATGGAAGAGGCTGGAGACGGCGTCCTGTGTGGGTACGAGTCTGGGGGCGCTGGCAACGGCGCCGCTGCCGCTCCCTCCAAGGAGGTATACCACGAGCCCGGTGGTGGTGGCGGCCCTCAAAATTTGGGGGCAGTGGAGGCGGCATAGGGGGGAGGTTGGGGTCTCGGCGTGGACCCCATTACAGGGGAACCACCGGTTCACCCAGGAAGAACAGGTGGAGGGTTTTCGGGGTGGCACAGGGCAGGGATATGAAAGTTGGGGGACCTGTTTGTGGATGGGAAGTTCGCGAGCTGGGTGAGCTGGAGGAGAATTACGGGCTCCCCCGGGGATCACCTTCAGGTACTTCCAGGTAAAGGCGTTTGCCAGACGGCAAGTGGTGGAATTCCCGCGGCTACTGCCACACACAGTACAGGACAGGGTGCTCTCGGGGGGGGTGGGTGGGGTGGGGGTCGGTGGGAGTGGGGAAGATCGCGGAAACTTACCAGGAGATGCAGGAGGAGGAGGAGGCCTCGGTGGTGGAGTTGAAAGGTAAGTGGGAGGAGGAGTTGAGAGAGGAGATCGAAGAGGGGACGTGGGCAGATGCCCTAGGGAGGGTGAATTCTTCCTCTTCATGCGCGAGGCTCAGCCTCATACAGTTTAAGGTGCTGCACAGGGCACACATGACCGGGACAAGGATGAGCCAGTTCTTTGGGGGTGAGGACAGGTGTGTTAGGTGCTCAGGGAGCCCAGCAAATCACACCCATATGTTCTGGGCATGCCCAGCCCTGGAGGAATTTTGGAAGGGCGTAGCGAGGACGGTGTCGAGGGTGGTAGGATCCAGGGTCAGACCGGGCTGGGGGCTCGCAATATTTGGGGTGGCAGAGGAGCCGGGAGTGCAGGAGGCGAAAGAGGCCGGAATTCTGGCCTTTACGTCCCTGGTAACCCGGCGAAGGATTCTCCTTCAGTGGAAAGATGCAAGGCCCCCAAGCGTGGAATCCTGGATCAGCGATATGGCAGGGTTCAATTAATTGGAGAGGGTGAAATTCGCCTTGAGAGGGTCGGTACAAGGGTTCTTTAGGCGGTGGCAACCGTTCTTAGACTTTCTGGCAGAACGATAGACATTGGTCAATGGTTGCGGCGGCTCGGGGGGAGCGGGGTAGTTTACTTTATTTTTGTTTATGTTATTTAAACTGGAAGGGTCTGAGGGGGTGTATACACCTGTTGTGTTAAGTCAGGATGTTATTGTTAATTTATTATTTATGTACAGGGGGGGAGGGGTTTGGGGGGTTGCTTTTTTAGATTGTGTTTTGTACTTAACCCTGTTGGGTTCTTTTTTCTTTCTCATTTTGTTATTGATATTTTATGAAAACCTTTAATAAAAATTATTTTAAAAAAAAGAAAGATTATATCGATAAAGGACCTTTCGCGACCTCTGTGTACCCCAAAGTTCTCTGTAGTCAATGAAATACTTTGAAAATGTAATCATTGTGTGAAGGAGGAAACATAACAGCTAATTTCGCACATCAACTCCCACAAACAGCAGTAAAATACTAACCAGATAATCAGTTTTTTTAGTGGTGGTGGTTGAAGATCAAATATTGATCAGGACACTCGGGATAGCTTTCCTGCTTTGGTTCAGAATAATGTCATACAACGTGGTACATCCAACTGAGAGCATAGAGAGAACCTCAATTTAATATTTCTTCTGAATGTAGAATCAAGTCAATTTGTAGTGGCTTCAATTTTCCTTTTTATTATGGAGACAACTCCAGTGTCAGTGAAGTATCCCTGACAGTGCAGCCCACCAACAGTAATGCACTGAAGGGACAGCCTAGATTTTGTGCTCAGGTCCAATATAAAGGACTTGAAACCATCCTTCTGACATTGAGGTGAAGTGCAACTAGTGAGCCAAACAAATGCTCCCCCAGATTGTCATTTGGTGCGAAAAGGAATCCTCAAGCTGCTTTGACTGCCACTATTAAAAAGAGAAAAATGCATTTGGAATGTGAGGCATTATCTATTTCTTGGAAATCTGCTCACTCTGAATCACAAATAAACACCATTACTGAAATGTTGCCATAAGCACAAGGTGGTGTTCGATTACAAAGGTTGGTTCATGGAGGTACTGAGAAAATTAAGGGCACAGGCTTCACGTTTGTATTTCTCGAGTATTCCCCTATGGTTGCTTCAGTCTCTCAATCCTATAATAATAATAATCTTTATTGTCACAAGTAGGTTTAAACAGATGTTTCGCCCGGTGTGTTAGCAATCTGAATTGATCTCTTCTTAAGCACAGTGCTCATCCTTCACAAAGTGAAACATATGGGGCGGGATTCGTCCCTACCCGGCGGGGTGGGGGGGTCCCGGTGCTGAGGAGTGGCGCACTTCGGCGTCGGGCCGCCCCAAAGGTGCGGAATCCTCCGCACCTTCAGGGGCTAGGCCGGCCCCGGAGTGGTTTGCGCCACGCCGGCCGGCGTGGAAGGGGTTTGATGCCACGCCAACTGGCGCCGAAGGGCCTCCGAAGGGCCAGCACATGCTGGCGTCCCACGCAATGGCAGGGGGGTTCATCTCCGCGTCGGCCATCGTGGACTGTTACAGTAGCCGACGCGGAACAATAGAGTGCCCCCACGGCACAGGCCCGCCCGCGGATTGGTGGGCCCCGATCTGGGGCCAGGCCACCGTGGGGGCACCTCCTGGGGCCAGATCCCTCCGCGCACCCCCCCACCCCCCCGAGGACGCCGGAGGACGCCCTCGCCGCCAGGTCCCGCCGGTAAGGACCTACTCTAATTTACGCCGGCGGGGCCGGCCGAAATCGGGCAGCCACTCGGCCCATCGTGGGCCGGAGAAACGGCGGGGGGGCCGCTGCCAGTGGCCGCCGACCGGCACGGCGCGATTCCCGCCTCCGCCAAACTCCGGCGCTGGAGAATTTGGCAGCCAGCGGGGGCGGGATTCACGCCGCCCCCTGGCGATTCTCCGACCCGGTGGGGTGGGGGGTCGGAGAATCCCGCCCATGATTTATCGATGATAATATTTGATAGAAAAGTCAGGGGAAATCTTGGTCAAGAATCATTAAACATTACAAAGTATGGAGGGCATTTAAAAATGGGCGAACAAATGCGACTGGGTACAGGTCGGAAATTAAATGGACAAAAGATTGAAGGAGCTGAGAATCTGGCTCCAACCAACCAACTTCTTGAACGTTACTTTAACTCACGTGGGACAAGGGACAGACAGGCAATCTGCTCCCAGGAGACGGATTGGCTTAAAAAAATTTTTTAAAACAAATTTTTAAAAATATATTTAGAGTACCCAATTCATTTTTTTCCAATGAAGGGGCAATTTAGCGTGGCCAATCCACCTACCCTGCACATCTTTGTGTTGTGGGGGCAAAATCCACGCACACATGGGGAGAATGTGCAAACTCCACACGGACAGTGACCCTGAGCCAGGATCGAACCTGGGACCTCGGTGCCGTGAGACAGCAGGGATTGGCTTCTTAAGTCCGTTAATGATACTGGAAATTTTGAATGTAAGCTTCACCGTAGAAGAAATACGCCCAGCCAGGTTTTCCAGACCACTGGAAACCTGTCCAGTATAGCGAGGCAAGGAGAGCCTCGATGAGAACGTTAAGTACCTTATCAGCATTCCTGGTGGGCCAACAGGAGTCAGGAGTGTTTCGTCTTGGTTCTCAAAGCTGCCCACACTCCTGGAATCAGATGCCTCTTTCCATTCGGGTCAGAGAGATTCCTCTTGGGATAAGAATTCACTCCATGGCCCCTGGATCAGGGATTTGACCCATCTGGTCCTGCGGCCTCCACTGGAGCTTTCCACACCTGACTAGAAGGCATGACTGTTTATGGAATCTGTGGTTTCAACGTTAGTAATTTTTTGAGACAGATCATAATTCACAAGGGAAACCGAACCTTCCAATTTCTAAGAAAACTAAAATTGGAACTGAGGTTGGAAACCAAAACGTTTGCAACTAAAACTTGTTGAAACGATTTAAAAGAACACACAGGCTTCGAGTTCAGATGAAGACCTTGTGGTGCTTTAGAGGCAGGCTGAAGAACACAAGGTCACATCCAGAAGCTGAGAACAGGTAAATATACAGTCTGTGCAGTTGTTTCTGTGACTTTAAGATGACATTGGTGGATCAACACCATCCAGACTGTCAGAGGTAGAGTTGAAGAAGTTTTGCCAATGGGTGTCACTGAAGTGGAGTTGAAACTCTCAATGCGGAATTCCTCAGTTAAGACACTGAAGTGGAGTTGAAACTCTCAATGCGGAATTCCTCAGTTAAGACAGAGCTTTGTGATTGAGAGTAATAGCATGGATGCTGAGGGGGCCTTTGAGCTGATTTGTAAGATCTGAATCAGTGTATCAGTGTAATGAGTAATTTATAGTCTGCAATTGACCACAATTTGTCTAATTGACCAAGATTATAACAGAAGAGACAGGTTAAAATTAACTTATTCATCATGTGCAGTGGGGGTTGGTTGCTACTTTTGCAGAGTTCCAATTTAGCTTTCTGTTGATTTACGAGGAAGTAAAATCAGATTGATTGTCAATTGACAACTGACCCAATCCCGCCAATTTCCCCTTGGGTGGGTAGGGATAAAACTACCCTCAGAAATTATACAGAGGAGGTTAGAATAAATAATTGTACATCAGAACGACTGTAAATTCCCATTTCCCCACAGTCTTAAACATTATTTTCTTCAAAGTGTTGACCCAATTCCTCCTTTTTGGATGAAACATTAGGCAGAGATCCTGTCTGTACCCTACAGCTGGATGTCAAAGGTCGCATGGCATCATCTCAAGGAATAGCAGAGAAGTTACCCTCTATGTCCTGGATGTTATTTATTCCTTAGCCATACCACAAGAAAACAGATTATCTGTCCGTTACTACATTGATGTTTGAGACCTTGCTGTGTACGTTCATATATTTCATGCATTACAAGAATTACAGCACATCAACACATGCTTAATTGGCTGGAAAGCCTTTTGGGATGTTCTGAGGTTATAAAAATGTGCTAAATACATAAACAACAAACATTATTTTTATCAGAAGAGAAATAATTAGGTATTTCACAATAAGAGTGGGAGACTGCCTGAAAAAAGTTTTGTAATGGATGAAATTCAGACAAGAATTGATATTACTATGGCTGACACCATTCACCTTCCTGCTCACTGGATTGAGACTTTGGGCCTTATGGTTCAGCGTGGGCTGGGGGTGATGGTTGGGGCAATAGTGTAGGGGAAACCTAGAAGTCTGGGTTCCCCCACATATTGTGGAGTTTTAACTATAGAATGTCTGATGTCACTGATAGATTCCTGCCCAGAGGTCATTCAACCTGATTGTCAGATGTTGCTATCTTTGTTAAGACCAGTAATTTTTTACTTAGCTTAGAAAACAACCTATACACTAAAACCCAGAATTAACATAAGTTAAACATGAACCAGCTGGCACATTGTGGTCCAAGGCAGATCTTGTAAATTGGCCCAGTAGTCTTCAAGTAATCTTCAAGTAACAGAGACAACTACAGCAACTGCATAATTGCCTATTCTCAACTTCTGCACCTAGCTTCAGTTTCTTCAGCCTGCCTGTACAGCACCATTAGGATTACCATCTGAGTTTCGATGGCTCTGTGTCCTTTTGCATGGTTTCAAACAGGCTCAGGGCAGAGGCCATCCATGCCCTCGCCCCCCGCTGTTGAAGGGGGGTGGAGGAAGAATTCGGCATGAATTTTCCTCAAGTATCCTACGAGTGGATGGTGTGAAACTGAATTGCATCCTGCTATTGGGCTGCAGATGAAGGCTCAATCAGAATCTCCGCCCCACATCCGATTCTTGTCGATGTTAGCAGGAAAGCACTCCGGTCTAGGACATGTCTGGAACAACCTGGCGTGCAGAAGGTGGGGCTAACCTGAAGAATGGCTGGGGCTGCCTCCAGAGTTCGGGTTGGAGGGCGCCAGCGACCCTGGACCCTGAAACACCAGAGCAGTGGGTGGGGGGAAGCATCCATCAGGTGGATCTTCCACATTCAGTATCTTTGAAAAGGTTAATCTTCCAGCGTCACAGTGTTCTTTATCTGGAGGTCCAGTTTCTTTCTTCACCAGTGGGTCAGTGATGTTGGGCACATTTTAAATATGACAGCCGGATATGACAGCAGGACTCATTCAATCAAGTCCGCCATGCCTTGGAATACAGCGCAAAACCCACAGATACATAATTCGTAAGGTCAGGCCTGGACGATGAGGTGTGGTTTCCCATGGGCCTCCACAGCAGGAAACATCGCTCGTTCCCATCCCCATCTCAGGACATGGTCCCAGATGGGAGAATTCCGGCATTCCCTCAGAAGTTTTGGTTTCCAACCTCTGTTTCAGCCTTATTTTCCTAGAAATTAGAAGGGTCAGAGTCCTTTCTCAATTTCCCTTTTCAATTTGTGTCTGTTTCAATAATACAAGCTTTGAATCCACAGATTCCATCTCACACATTCCATAATATATATATTGGAAATAGCTGGGCGAGCTTTGGATCCTGCAATCCCAACTCGGCTTCTGGATGTCATACGTAAACATACTCTGACATGTGTATTTTTGAAAATCCTCAAGTCACTGCAGCCTTGTAATTCTCATTAACATATCTATTATTCTGGTCATTAATGAGCTGTAATCAGCTGGCAAATAGACCATGGCTGTTTTATTAATTCAGCGTGCCACACCATAACCAGTCAAACAAATCCCTGTAGAAAATTATTTCTGTATTGTACAGATTGCTTCTGGTAGGCAGCCTGTGTTGAGGTTCTGTACCGTGAACTGCTTCTTGAATGGATAATTGCAGTGATAAAAAAAAAGTTATGTTATAGTGGGATTAATTATCACATGAACATAAATGCCAAGCTTTGATCAGCGATGTATGCCATGAACTACAGAAGAGTTATTGAAAGGTGCAGGTTTCAGTTTTCCCTGAAGCAACTGCATGTTCACTTACAGACACAATGGGTGGGATTTAGCGGCCACGATAGCCACGGGAGCAAATTCCGTAAGGCCACTAAATCTTGCAAGAGGCCAGGATTTGTGCAGACAGAATTTTGGAATGCAATCTTTCTGCGTTCTTACCAATGACACAATTAGGCTCATGCCCAGGAAGGCTGTGAACTTGATTTGCATTAATTTTTTTAAATTAAGGGGCAATATAGTGTGGCCAATCCACCTACCCTGCACATCTTTGGTTGTGGGGTGAGACCCACGCAGACACGGGGACAATGTGCAAATCCCACACGGACAGTAATCCGGGGCCAGGATCAAACCCGGGTCCTCGGCATCGAGAGGCAGCAGTGCTAACCACTGCGCCACCGTGCCCTCCGATGGTTAATGTCACATCTTCAGCTTTCATTGAATATTCCTACCCACCGGGCATGACGTCAGGCTGGCGCGAATTAATACTGCTTTTTAAAAACGGGAACCTCCCTCCTCTGAGAGGGAAGAAGGAGGTAAGAACCCTTTGTCGCCACTGAGCACAAGGGAGTTCAAGGAGACAGAGCCTGCTGGCCAGCTCTGGAAGGGGAGGTTTGATGGTGCACCAGGAGGTGGGGTGGTACTTCCGGAATGGAGTCGTGGCAGGTATGGGTGGTCCTGAAGTCTGCTGCCTGCGTTGTTTAAAAGTTCTTAGAGGTCTGTGTTAGTCTGATGTCTGTGGCATAGGGTTATGGGGAGTCTGCTCCGCCATTTAATCATGGTCAATATGTTTCTCATCCCCACTCTCCTGCCTTCTCCCCATAACCCATGATCCCCATATTAATCAAGAACCTGTCTATCCCTGTCTTGGAAAGATACTCAGTGTCTTGGCCTCCACAGCCTTCTGCGGCAATCAGTTCAACAGATTCAGCACCATCTGGCTGAAGCAATTCCTTTTCACCTCTGTATTAAAGGATCGAGAGGTCCGATCCCACTCCTGTCTCCTACTCATGTCATCCCACTGAGTCTCACTCATGCCTGAGCGAGAGTCGGCCCTATGTTCCTTTGTCCCTTAGCTCTGAAAGGGGTTAGATGTGAGGGTCTAGGGTTCACCGAATCATGGCTGAGTTTTATCACAGCGAATTAAATATTCGCAATGAGTGGGCCTATCCATCTGGCTGACATTGAGGACCAGTGAGAAGAACTGTGTCCAGAAGGGAAGAAGCACTATGCCACTGGGAGGATGGTTAAAGAATGTGACATGTTAATGTACTGAAGAACAATATGTATGTACAGATCTGTACAACAGCATGTACAGATGGTACAAGTGATCATGACCCCCAACTACCTGTGCCTAACGTCACCATGCCCATGCTGTGCCCCTATGATTTCTTACACTTGCAAATCCTCCCACTACATCTGGGTATGTTCCTAGGTTGCACATCAGGAGGTGGCCTATTGTCTTCCTCGCCCTGTTGCCTGAGATACCCTTGGCAGGTGTCTTCAGGAGGGGACCCAGCCTACTTTGGGGTGGCACTAGTGTTGCCATGTCACCCTGTTCTGCCCACTGTGCCTGAGTTGCGCCACTTTCAGAAAGGGGGGATTCAGATTGGCTAGTCACACCAAGGGCCTCCTGGGTGGAAGGCCCCAAGATGTGCTCCAGTGGATTCTCCTTCCGCCAGGTGCTCGTTGGATTGGATTGGTTTATTGTCACGTGCACCGAGGTGTAGTGAAAAGTATTATTCATCGTGCAGCTCAAACAGATCATTCTGTACATGAAAAGAAAATACATAATAGGGCAAACATAAAATACACAATGTCAATACATAGACACAGGCATTGGATGAAGATGTGTGAAGAGATCAGATCAGTCCATAAATCCATCAGTCCATAAGAGGGTCTTTTAGGAATCTGGTAACAGCAGGGAAGAAGCTGTTTTTGAAACTGTTAGTGCGTGTCCTCAGACTTTTGTATCTCCTGCCCGATGGAAGAAGTTGGTAGAGTGAGTAAGCTGAGTGGGAGGGATCTTTGCTTCTGCTGCCCGCTTTCCCAAGGCAGCGGGACGTGTAGACAGAGTCAATGGATGGGAGGTGGGTCGTGTGACGGACTGGGCTGTGTTCACGACTCTCTGTAGTTTCTTCTGGTCTTGGGCAGAGCAGTTACCATACCAGGCTGTGATGCGGCCAGATAGGATGCTTTCTATGGTGTACCTGTAAAAGTTGGTAAGAGTCAATGTGGACATGCCAAATTCCCTTAGTCTTTTGAGGAAGTATGGGCGCTGTTGTGCTTTCTTGGTCGTAGCATCGATGTGGGTGGACCAGGACAGATTTTTGGTGATGTGCACACCTGGGTCCCTGGGTTACTTCATGGGATGGAGGGACAGTTGGAGTGAGCTCTAGAAGCCTCAACATTGTCAGGTGCTCCCAGTGCTAGAAGCCCAACATTGTCTGCATCATGCAGTTGAAGCCTGCAGCTCTGATCCTCAGAGACTGAGCTATGCCTTGGAGTTCAACAGTCATGGAACTGATGTCTTTCTCCACCCTTTCCACTGCAGCCTCCAGCTGATGTGCATCAGGAGCAGCGTGGTGCTCACCAGATTGTGGTACCTGCTAACTTCACCTACCGAGGTGTGTGCCTCTGCGATGGTGGATGGTGCAAGTGATAGCTGTGATGCTTCATCCATGTCCTCTTCTGAGGTAGTGTCGAAGGAGAGAGGTAAGACACTACTTCAGTTGATGTTCCTGCAAGTGGGTTTAGTACATGGCATGGTCAAGGGTTTGGACTACAGTACTTACTTGAGACCGATCATCTGGATGATGATGCAGTGGCTCCTCACTTTTCTCTCACAGGCCCACCTTGCTTTCAGCACAGGTCTGCTCCTGCCCCTCCTCTGTGAGCTACATGGCTCTCTCCTCTTCTAGAGTCAGGATCTTCAGCCTGGCCGTCCCACCACTCGTTTTCTCTCACTTGCGGTGGCTGTGAGCAAACTCCTGCAGGAATACGTGGAGACACTGTGAGTTGGACGGCTGGCGGTCAGAGGTCAGTGACATCTTAGGCACTGCACCCAAGCAGGTAGTGGTTCTGATGAGGAATGCCAGGGGGGTTTGAGGATGTGAGTGGGAGATCAGGTGCTGGGGCCCTGCGAGGTGGCAGCATGTGGGATTGAGGTGACATTCGTGGTGGTGACGGAAGGGTGGAGTACAGAGAAGAGACAGCGAGCACTTACCCTGACTGATTGGAGTAGGTCATTCATCTTTTTTCTGTATTGCACACTTGTCCTCTTGGTCAGGCTGCTGGCACTGACCAGTGCTGCCACCGTCACCCAGGTGGGATTTGTCACCTTGCTGATGGCATCCTGCCAGCCTGAGGATATATTGTAGCTCGTCTCTCCTCCATGACATCCAGCAAATGGCTGAAGGCCGCCTCTGTTAATTAGGAGCTGATTTCCTAGCTGCCACCCTCCTGGCTTGAAAGAGAGCATGTGCTGTGTAGCCATTTAAATACAATGCCCTCTTAATTGAAGTGCTCAGATGACCCCTGGGGTGGTGAAACTGACGCATTGTGCCTCAGGCACAGCTTTATTCACGTGGGGAAAGGTTTCTTCAAAGTGGCTGAAAATTGAAGTCTGGACCGCACCATCAGGGTTGGCGGGAATCGCACTCATTTTCTTGGCGAAAGTGACACTTTTCCCGTTTACTGCGGATGCACATGCCGTTATGGCTGCTAACTCTTGAGAGAATGAGATCTGCCCTGCCCCTCATTGGCGGCATGCTCAGGTGCATGCCCAGCAAGGGCATGAATCTGATTACCTACCGTTTACATTAATAAGCGGTATTACACCGTATCTGCCGGGGACGTCGGGGGCTGGATTCTCCGCCCCGTCGCGCCACATTTCTGTTTCACTCCGCCGGCGAGATGCTCCGTTACGCCGGCTGGTCAATGGGGTTTCCCATTGTGGGGCAGCCTCATGCCTTCGGGGAACCCCTGGGCTGCCAGCAAAATGGAGTATCCCGCCGGCGGAGAATCCAGCCCCAGATATTCCAGCGGGAATATGACTATGCCGGGAGTGCAGCGACCAGTGTAGCCTCTGGGTCATGGCAAGGTGGTGCAAACCATTCCACCCCCCTCCCCCCTGCCTTTTTTGACAAAGTGTCAGATGATCTGGAGAGAAAAACTGGCTGTTTCTCACCAGTTTTCAGTTAGAACCTGACAGTTTGCCACTATTTGGGGGAAAGTTCGCCCAATGTTGGCACAAAGTGATACCTTTACCTTCGCGATGGTTGTCTGAAGACAGAAAATGATAAATTCCAATGCTCATCAAATTGCTATGCTGTCGTCTTTGTAAGTGGACCTGCGGCTTCCAGCTTTGATCTCATCTTGGTAATTTGCAAACTGAGGTGATTTGTTTTGGATAATTAAACCAATCTTAGTTGAAGTATGAATGCTAAGTAGGCTTGATTGATGCTTCTGGGCCGATTATAGAGGGGCTACCCATGCATGACACAAGGTTGGATCTATTGAATAGGTAGCTGAAAGCTAATGATGATGTGCTATTTGAATTTACCGAAGAAATTATTCAAGCAATCAAATAATTACGGTGTCATCAACTGTGAATGAAAAATTAGTTGAAGTGAATTGTGGAGTCTTTGGATACTGTCTTGGAAAAAATTTGATGCAGATGATTGCAGTTTTTAGGTTTCCACTGAGGAAAGAGAACCACATCTGATTAAGAATTATGGTTAATTGTTGAAAATTGTTATTGGTTTTTGTCCCCTGATTTATGTGACCAACATTTTATTTGGATAAGCCAACTGATTTTCCAAACATCTAGCATTGCATAAAGCAATTTAAATATAAGTGGAAATTAGATACTTGAATAGTTCAGAAATATTTCCTTCAGGTTTGTCCCGAGGAAGGTCTGTTATAGGACCGCATACTTCAGATGTTCCCTGGCTTCAAACAATCTGACTAAGTACCATCAAGCTCTTTGTGTGGTCTTTTTATTTCACATGCAACAAGCTCTTCCCATTTCAAATTTGTATGTATACCTACTGACTTTCATTTGTTGGTCTCTCTGCTTTTTGAAGCTGTTCCAGCCCTTGATTTCCTTCTGTGATTTGTTTCAATATTCAATTCTCTGTACATCGGAACAGGAGTAGACTATTCAGCCCCTCGAGCCTGTCCCGCCATTCAAGGAGATCATGGCCGATCTGTGACCTAACTCCATATACCTGCCTTTGGCCCATATCCCTTAATATCTTTGCTTAACAAAAATATATCTATCTCTGATTTTAAATTAACAACTGATTTAGCTTCAATTGCTGTTTGTGGGAGAGAGTTCCAAACCTCGACCACCCTTTGCGTGAAGAAGTTCTCCCTAATATCTCTCATGAACGGTAATTTTTAGACTAGTTTTAGAATTTCTAACTAGTGGAAATAGTTTATCTTTACCCTGACTGTCCCTGTTAATGTCTTGAATAGATAGATAGACTGGATAGACTGGGACTTTTTTCCTTGGAGCGTAGGAGGCTTAGGGGTGAGCTTATAGAGGTCTATAAAATAATGAGGGGCATAGATAAGGTAGATAGTCAACATCTTTTCCCAAAGGTCGGGGAGTCTAAAACTAGAGGGCATAGGTTTAAGGTGAGAGGGGAGAGATTCAGAAGGGCCCAGAGGGGCAATTTCTTCACTCAGAGGGTAGTGAGTGTCTGGAATGGGCTGCCAGAGGTAGTAGTAGAGGCGGGTACAATTGTGTCTTTTAAAAAACATTTAGATAGTTACATGGGTAAGATGGGTATAGAGGGTTATGGGCCAAGTGCGGGCAACTGGGACTAGCTTAATGGTAAAAAGTGGGCGGCATGGACTGGTTGGGCCGAAGGGCCTGTTTCCATGCTGGAAACTTCTATGATTCTATGATTCTAATACTTTGATCAGATCACCCCATAACCTTCTAAATTCTCACGAAAACAGGTCTAATATGAATAATCTCTCCTCATAACTCAACCCCTGTAATCCAGGTATCATTTTTGTAAACCTACATTGCACTCCCTCCAAGGCCAATATATCCTTCTTCAGGTGTGGTGCCCAGAACGGCTCTCAGTATTCCAAGTGGGGTCTAACCAGGGTTTTGTATAGCTGCAGCATAACCCCTGAGTCTTTATATTCCCGTCTTCCAGATATAAAGACCATCATTCCATTAGCCTTTTTGATTATTTTCTGCACGTGTTCCTGGCATTTCAAGGACCTATGCACCTGAGCCCCCAAGTCTCTTTGGACATCCACTGTACTAACCTCTTTCCTGAGAGAACGGCTGGGATTCTGCCTTCTGGAGACATAAGTCCCTACACGAGCGGGAGAACCGGCACCAACCACTCCGGCGTCAACTCTCCGCACTTTCGGGGGCTAGGTGGATGCTGGAGGCGTTGCAGCTGCTCCAGCCGGTGCCGAATAGACAGCGTGAGTTCGCTCATACGCCAAAGGACCAGAGTGATCTCGCGCATGCGCAGAAGCGCCGCCGTGGTTCCGCGCATGCGCAAACCGGCCGGCGTATATTGCCACATGCGTGGAGGGTTCTCTTGTCCGCGCCGGACATGGCGGAGCCCTACAGAGGCCGACGCGGAAGAAAGGAGTGCCCGATGGATCAAGCCCGCCCGCAGATCAGTGGGCCCCGATTGCGGGCCAGGTCCCCGCCCCCGCCGACATACCTGCCAGGTCCTGCTGGTATGTGAGTTGAGTGATTCACACCGGCGGGACTGGCCAGAAAATGGACGGCCGCACGGTCCATCGGGGCCCGGAGAATCGCCGGCGGGGGCGCTGCTGCCAATGGCCCCCGATGGGCGTGGCGGGAATCCCGCCCCCGCCCGAAAACCGGCGCTGGAGAATACGGCAGCCGGCGTCGGGGCGGCGAGGCGGGATTCGCGCCACACCCTGGGGATTCTCCGATCCGGCGGGGGGTCGGGGAGTCCCGCCCCAACATCTCTCAGTCATACATCTTAAACTTCAACAGTTTGTTTTGTCCCAATCGCACTCTTAGTGGGAGATTTAGTAAGGTAGATTTATTGACCTGAATTCTCTTTTCGTCGGGATACTCTTTTCGCACTGGCAGCGCACCGCCACCCGCGGGTATCCTGGAGGACGTGGGTTGGCTTCAATGGGAAATCCCATTGACAAGTGGCAGGATGATTGAATCCCACCGCTTGCAAACCTCACGTCGCCGAGAAACACACGGCTGGGGAACGGGAGAATCCCGTCCATTGTCACCTTTGAACCACAATAACATAATGACATTTTGTTTTTTTAATCTCTGACTATTGGGGTTCCAGCAATCGGGAATAAGTGGAAATGTCAACAAAATTGAACATGTTCTATCAGAATTTAAAAATTATGGAAATAAAATGCGCTCAAAACTTCAAGCTGAGAGGTTTTATTAGATCATTAAGCCAGCTGTATTCATAGCATCCCCTTCCGAATGAAAACCTTAAACTCTGAAGTTCTTGTTGATTAATTACAGTTCAATTAACTAAGATAACTGACATATTACTTCTTGTGGTTTGCTGTTATCAAGATATGTGGACTGAATGCAATCCTTAAAACATTGGTTAAAAAGCTCCATGTAATCAAAATGGAATTGGCTTTGTTCAGTGGCCTTAACAGTAACAATACATAATGTGGTGATGTGCATCAATGTTAATGCATGTAGGCTAGCTAGACACTAGAGGGAGCACCAGAAACATCACACACACACTCCAACCAATAGATCAGTTAGATAGGACACGACCAATGGACATTCACGATACACACAGAGGTGACATGACCACAAGAGGGCATTACACCAACCCATATATAAAGGACACCACACACATGATCTGCCTCTTTCCAGTGGAGACAGTCAGTGAGTAGAGACACAGGGTTGATTCAATATTACACCAACCACGTGGATTGCAGCAACTGGTTAGTCAGTCTGGGTAGCTATAGTAGGATTAGCAATAGTGTCGAACCCGAGTAATAGAAGTGTAAATAGTTTAATAAACGTGTTGAAGTTATCCACGTCTGAACCTTCCTTTGTCAAGTGCACCACAAGGAAGCCGCTTATGTTACACCTAGAACATAACAACTCATGGTACCAGGACTGAACTGTTTCAATCAATATAGCCATACGTCAGCGTACAGTGACAACCAGCAACGATACCCGGGCAAGATGTTCGAGATCCGGATTCCGCAGCAGCTCCAGTGCCACGGCAATCTCCGCGAAAACTGGCGGACATTCCGGCAAATGTTTGAAATCTTCCTGGTAGCAGCCGAACTAGAAGACGTGGCCGATGCTGAAAAGACAGAGCTTCTCCTCAACATCGCCGGTGCCAGTGCAGAAGAAGTCTTAAAAAAATTCAAGTTCTCCAAATAAGCAAAACAAGAGCAACTTCCAGACGGTCCTGGACAAATTTGGCAAATACTGTGAGGAAAACACACTCCAACCAGCAAGAAAAGGTAAGAGAAGTGCCAGTACTCACAATGAGGCCAAGATCCCGGAGCAGAGAACAATTTTGATCGGCGGCCATCTTTCTAAAGGGACTGCACGTGCGCAGTTGCGCGAGAAGCGCACATAACGGGAAGGTCCATTTGCGCATGCGCAAGACGCCGCGCATGCGCAATCACGAAAACGGCCATCGGTACAGGAACAGCGATTTGTGCATGCACAAATGCTTCCTACGTATGATGTCACATGTGTCATGATGTCAGAGGCCCCAGACCACGCCCATTTAAAGGGGAAATGTCCCAAATCAACAAAAAAATCTTTTACAGCCGTAATACAACCTTATTTCACCTGGAATGACAGCACAATGCCTCAAATTGAACCAGGAAATGAAATTAACTTCTGAAGAACCCTGAAACAAGCAGTTGCCTACCCCCAAACCAATGATTCCGACCTTGAATACTTCGAAACCGACCTTTACATTTTCTCTGGACCTCGCGAGCCCAATGCCAGCTCCGACGCAAACAGTGATGATATGGTCCTAGAAGACATCGACTCAGGCGAACCTTTCACCTTGGGAGGCTACCCCAGTACCCAAATTCGATCCGCAACTAGATGTGTTGCACATTGATGACCCATAATATGCAATTTGAATCCAAAAATAGTGGCTAATTTTTATGTAAGAAGCAAACTTAACATATTCAGCCACCATAAACCGGTGGTTTGACTTAATCTTCACATACACTGGGCTTTGGTGGTAATATAATTTAAATGCTGCATCAACGCAACAGATGAAATGGTCAACAAAGTTTCTAAACTAATGGTGCATCAAGTTCTGGAAATAATGTGAGACAATTGGCAGGAGAGTCAAAGAGTTCAAAGTGAACTTTGAACTTTTCCCTTGGGTCTCCAATGGCTTCCTCCAGCTGAGCTGGTTGGTGACCACATCATTCTCAATAGATTTCAGTAGGCTAAAATTAGATTGGGCCTCATGTCAGCAACTGCTCACCACATGGACCGTCCTATCCCCCCCACTTCTTTGATCTCTCGCACCAAGCTAAAATCAGAGTCAGGACGGATTAGAAAGTAGTGATCAGGGCCGGGATTCTCCCCTACCCGGCGGGGCGGGCGCCCCAAAGGTTTCTCCGCACCTTTAGAATCATAGAATTTACAGTGCAGAAGGAGGCCATTCGGCCCATCGAGTCTGCACCGGCTCTTGGAGAGAGCACCCTACCCAAAGTCAACACCTCCACCCTATCCCCATAATCCAGTAACCCCACCCAACACTAAGAGCAATTTTGGACACTAAGGGCAACTTATCATGGCCAATCCACCTAACCTGCACATCTTGAGGGGCTGGGCCCGCGCCGGAATGGTTGGCACGCCGCCAGCCAGCAGGAAAGGCATTTGGCACCACGGCAGCTCAGTCCGCGCATGCGTGGGAGCGTCAGCTGCTGCTGACGTCATCCCCGCGCATGCGCAGGGGGGGTGTCTCTTACAAGTCAGCCATTGCGGAGGCTGTGGCCGAGGCGGAGGGAAAAGAGTGCCCCCACGGCAGAGGCCCACCCGCAGATCGGTGGGCCCCGATCGCGGTCCAAGCCACCTTCGGGGCACCCCCTGGGGTCAGACCGCACCGCGCCCCCCCCAGGACCCCGGAGCACACCCGTGCCGCCTAGTCCCGCCGGTAAGAGAGGTGGTTTGATTCTCGCCGGCGGGACTGGCATGACAGCAGCGGGACTTCGGCCCATCGCGGGTCGGAGAATCGCCGGTGGGGGGGGGCCCGCCGACCGGCGCAGCGCAACTCCCGCCCCTGCCGAATATCCGGTGCCGGAGAATTCGCCAACTGGTGGGGGCTGGATTCACGCCAACCCCCGGCAATTCTCCGATCCGACGGGGGGGGTCAGAGAATTCCGCCCCAGGTTAATTCAAGTTTTGATTTTAAATGCTCAAAATCTTTCAAAGGAAGGAGCGGGTAAGATTGAGAAGGAGTTATGTAGTCTCAATGTCCTAAGTTCTGGAATACCCTCCCTGACCTCTGTCTATGTATCTCTTGTCTTCTTTAAGTCAATCCTTGACCAAGCTTCCAGTCACCTGTGGCTTATACCTCTAAGTAATTTTGGTGTTAACTATTGTTGATAATGTCATGTGGAACATTTTTGTCTGTTAAAGGGAAAAGTTGATTTGAACTTAGTGAGCACCACTTCTCGGCCTTGGATAATGCCTGGATCTGGTATGTCTCTCTTGTGGAGACCATGAATTGGATTCAATTTGAATTGTTTTTTTGAGCAGCAAGGAGCTGGATTCGGGGTTTGCCCCCGTCCACTCTGAGCTTTGGCTTTGTAACTCTGATTAAGGAATATAAAAAAGAACTCAGTGAGTATCATTGTTCACTGTTGTGAAGGAGTTTGAGCTGGATAGGATGCGATGCAGTTGGCCACACAAAGGTCTTGGAGTTCCAAATAAAAAAAGAAAAGACAATGGCATTTTATGATACTTTGATTTTTTTAAATGATTCTTGGTTCTTCTGCACAACTTTGTAGGCTAGTTGAGGTAGTTTTTATGGAAAGAAATTATTTAAAATGTTGTAGAATGATCAGAATCTGTTGCTGCAATAATTTTAGTAAGCATTGCACGCTCCACACAATTGTAATTCTCCGTTTCATGTTTCAGTTCATTTCAGTGAGATGAACTGAAACTGATTTTTATAATAAATGAAAGCTGATACAGAATAAAATAAGCTGAAAAATATTAAGCTATTATGGAGTTGGAGCTCACCTCAGAATAAATCCATTTTTAAAATATTCAAAATCAGTCCTTCAGATCTTTACGATTTTCATTGCCGAAATCTGAATAAATCAATGGTTACGTCGCTGTGGGCCATAATAGATCCTTAACCACCCTCCTCCCAAACCTGACTCGACTACCCCCCCGATCCAACCTAACTACCCACTCACTCTGCCCGACAACTCCACTCACTCTACCCATTCAGCAGCCATTCCAATTCACTAACATTCAAACGGGGCCTTTTAAACTTAATATATGGCAACTAATGCCTCAAAAAGGGGGTATGTCTCGCTTCCTTGTGCAGAAATGTGCAGCAATGGCGAGTGGGGGGAGCTTTCGGTGCAGCAGCAATTGAACAACTATTGCTACTGCTCGAAAAACTCAAGCCTCAGTGGGTGGGTGAATACCTCTGTTTTCTGATTCCTTGGGGAACAAATGGTGATTTGAGCCTTGAACAGCTGTGACACTCGCTCATATCCCAGAAGCGAAACAATTTTTTTTGACCTTGAATATTTAGAGATATTTTTGTCTGCACATATAAATCATTTTAGAATTTCCTGACTGTTCTGTGGTTATCAACACAGATTGTGGAAGCTAGTTCTCTCGGTCATTTTAAACTGATACTCTGTATCGGGCCAAAGTGTGTGCAACAGAAGCTTAACATCATTACCTTCACAGTATTTGGCCAGTTTCAAATATGCTGCGTTTTACAAGCAGTGAAAAAAACATTGGCGGATCTTAATATTTTCCTTGTTTAAACCACTAAGTACACATATGTGCGATAAACAATGTGTTAAACATTCCATTGGATTTGCTGTTCCCTAATAATCTTTGCATTTCACTTGCTTGTGGTTATTATTGCAAGCTCTCCTTTCCGGTATTTTCTTACACAAAGATCTCAACTATCGCTGGGTACACTGCAGAATGCAAATCAGGAACTTCAGAACTGACTGCAAAGCAATGGATCGACAAACCCAAGGGACACTCGGGTTACCTCCTTCAGCATTAACATGGCAAATTAACAACCAGCCATTTGGTATATCTGAGCCAGGCAAGTGTGGGGATCTATGAATGGTATTGGGGTTCCAGCAGTGAGTGTTGATTATTTGATGTAAATTAAAAACCACAGTAAGGTGCATTGCCAATATTTTGTTGACACAATGACAGTGGTCTACTCTGCTACAATATCGGTGGCGTAAGCCATACCTGTCAGAGAAGATCATATCTATGAGTGTTGTCATGATATTCAGATAAACATCATGGTGCAAACACACATACATACTGATGGACAGATCAACGGACCAATCAACACACACGCAACATCACTGCCAATCATAAGCAAGAGCACACGCACTATAAAACGGGGAACACCACAGTTCCCGCTCATTCCAGCAGGAGACAGCTCAGGGCACAGAGCTCACAGCAAGCCACTCAGACTTACACCATGTGCTGAGTGCCTCTCTAAGATAGTGTAAGGGCTGGGTCCACAGGTTAAAGAGTAAAGAACGAACCGCAGTCATAAGTTTACAGATGTTGTTATAGATAGTAATAAAACAGAGTTGTACCATCTGCAACCATGTTGGTTCGTCTGTATAGCGGAATACCCAACACGACATAGTACCAGGATTGGAACCCAGCAACTGTGAGACCTACCTGCACATCTTCAGGGATCTGCCATCCTGCGCCATGGACACCATCAGCCCGCCGCAGCCGCTCCAAATCGCTGGAAACCTCGGCGTCAACTGGAAGCTGTTTAAACAGCGCTTCCAGTTCTTCCTAGAAGCCACAGAAAGGGAGAATGCTTAGGACACCAGAAAAAATCGCCCTCCTCCCCTCCACGGCAGGGCAACACGCCATCCACATCTACAACTCGCTGGTGTTCGCGGACGGTAAGGACAAGACGAAGTACAAGACGGTCATTCTTAAACTCGAGCAGCACTTCAGCGTTGATGTGAACGAGAGGTTCGAGAGGTACCTCTTCCAGCAGCGCCTGCAGGGTAAGGATGAGCCTTTTCAATCTTTCCTGACACACCTCCGTATCCTCGCGCAGTCCTGCGGTTATGAAGCCACCTCCGATTCCATGATTCGGGACCAGATAGTTTTTGGGGTCACCTCGGGCACCCTACGCCAGCAGCTCCTCAAAATTAAGAGCCTCACCTTAGCCTCCACCTTCGAAGCCTGCGTCCTCCATGAAAACGTGACCAGCCGGTACTCCCAATTCCAGGCGGCCGAATCGGCACGGCAGGGGTCCTACGAGGCCGAGCGGGCCCAGTCGATTGAGTTCCTCCCGGCCCGCGGCCCGGACGAGGGCAGCCATTTTGCGCGCTTTCCGCGGCCTCCCGCGCTTGTACGCTCCAAAAGAGATGTCGACGCAGAGGGACGCAAGGCGCAGGCACGCTCTACGCAGGACCTAACTGCGCATGCGCGATGGCGCAATGAACGCCATGACATCACGACGTGCGGCAACTGTGGATCCGCACATTTAAAGCGGCAATGTTCAGCAAAGAATCGACAATGCCTCCGCTGTGGCTAGATGGGCCACTACGCTGCCTGCTGTCGAGCAGCTCAACCTGCCAACGCTCCCCAATTCCGCCAGCCTCGCAGGGACGTGCGGGCCATTCAGCTCCATACACCAACTCATACCCTAATGATGTACAGACCGGTGATACCGACGACCGGGAAGCCTTCTGCGTCGCGGTCATTGACAGGAACTGGATGTCCCTAAGCAGGACCCACCAGCCGATGCCAGTGAACAGTGTTAATCCGGGTGATGAATGGTGTGCCACCCTAACGGTCAACTCGAATTCGTCGCCCACCTACCAGGCTGGACTTATGAGCCTGTTTGAACACTGAACTCACTAAAGTGTGATGCCACAATGTTAATATGTTTCTCTTTTTGTCGTTACAGGAGTTCGTTTTTGATGTTTGATGATTATACTTGGTTTGTTTATGGTACAACCTCGTTGCTATGTTGCACCTGACACCTTCCTATGTATATAGTTTAGCCTCATGTACATGTTGTAGATATTGCACACACATATTCAGCTGCACTCAGTAAACATCTATATTAATTACCACAATGGCACACATTCTTGTAAAAAAGGAGGGATGTCATGATATTCAGATAAACATCATGGTGCAAACACACATACACACTGATGGACAGATCAACGGACCAATCAACACACACACAACATCACAGCCAATCACATGCAAGAGCACACGCACTATAAAACGGGGAACACCACAGTTCCCGCTCATTCCAGCAGGAGACAGCTCAGGGCACAGAGCTCACAGCGTGCCACTCAGACACACACCATGTGCTGAGTGCCTCTCTAAGATAGTGCAAGGGCTGGATCCACAGGTTAAAGGGTAAAGAACGAACCACAATCATAAGTTTACAGATGTTGTTATTGATAGTAATAAAACAGAGTTGTACCATCTGCAACCGTGTTGGTTCGTCTGTATAGCGGAACGCCCAACACGACAAGTGTGATAGCTGTTTCCAATTATTTAGTTTCAGCAGTTTGTAGATTTTTTGCCAAATGACTTGACATCATTCACTATTTCTGTATTCATCTACACAATTTCATCAAATTGAAAAAAACATAGCTCATAGGTTGCACAGACATTCCATGTGTTTATTCTTCCACCTTTAGTTCCTCATTTTTTGGACTTTTTGTAGTTTCTGACCTTTATGTTCACTACCCTTTATCTGCTCATGGGGATTGGGCATCGAAGGCAAGGCCAGAGTTTGCTACCCTAATCATCTTTGAACTGAATAGCTGCGTCACCATTTCAGAGGGCACTTAAATGTCATCTGAATAGGCCAGACCAGGTAAGGATGGCCAATTTACCTCCGTAGAGGACATTAGTGAACCAGATCAATTTTCACGACAATCACTGATCGTTTCATGTTCATCATTATTGAGACCATCTTTCAATTTTTAGATTTTATCAATTGTGTATATATTCTACCAGGTGCTATGGTGAAAATCTAACCCGCGTTTCCAATGCTGGTTCTTGTCTAGATTACCAGGCCAATTACTTTGCCACAATGCCCTTAGGTACCATAAGTGTCTTGATTCTCCTTGGTCATTGTCCTTCAATTTATATGCCTAAATATGATAAGGTGAACATTGAGTGAGGATGTTGCTTTAACCCTCATCCATGTTTTTGTCACCTCCAATTGCAATGCCTTCCTGCTGCAATCAATGTTTCACCTTCTGTGAACATCAGCTCACCCAAAGCTCTGCTGCTTCTGTCCTACCCCTGCGTTTGTTGCTCTTCGTCCACCATATATTTGCTAATAGTTCACCAGCGCCTTAATTTTACATTCTACTCTTTTTTATACTTTTTACATTTTAGAGTACCCAATTATTTTTCTTTTCCAATTAAGGGCCAATTTTGTTACCGTGGCCAATCCACCTAGCCTGCACATCTCTGGGTTGTGGGGTGAAGCCCACGCAGACATGGGGAGAATGTAAAAACTCCACACAGACTGTGACCCAGGGCCGGGTTTCGAACCCGGGTCCACAGCGCCGCAGTCACAGTGCTATCCACTGCGCCACATGCCGCCCTACATTCTACTCTTTGGTGTTAAATCTTTCCATGCATTCATTCCTCCTTAGCGCTGTAACCTCTCCCTGTTTACTGATTTGCCCATATGTCTTATATTCTAATAATCGTTTACTCATTTGACACACTTGAAAATGTCTTTGTCTTTTTATCATTAGAGGGTGGAAACAGGGGGAAGGGGAGAGAAGGCTGAAAAAATTGGCGATGGAAAAATCCGTGAAGCCCATAATTTTAATCCTGGTCTTTAACTAGCGTTATCAAATTTGGTATCACATTCCCAAGCTTTAGAGCTTGATTGGAACTTGGGGTAATTCCACAGCCAAGCAGCCTATGAGGAGAATTAAGCTTGAAGAGAAAGGAGAAATTAGAATTGAATAGAAAAAAGGAGAAATAAAGAAATATGACAGGAAAGGAGGATGGAGTTAGGCAGATGACTTTGTTGAAGCCACTTCGTTTTTCCCTATGGACCTGGTTACAGGAGTTACTTGTGTTTAACAGGGTTTCTGTTCTTGCTGTGAGTCGATACCTGAGTTGTAGGAGGCGATTCTCCGAGCCCCGCACCGGGACAGAGAATCGCCGCAACCGCGCCACGACACTCCGACGCGGCGCGCGATTCTCCGAGGTGCGGAGAATTGGTGGCATTTGCGCCGGCACGTTTGGCGAGGCGCCGGCCGCTGGAATCAGCGGGGCTGCCGATACTCGGGCCCGAATGGGCTGAGCGGTCGCGCGGATACGACAGAGTCCCGCCGGCGCCGTTCACCCCTGGTCGCTGCCGGCGGGAACTCTGCGCGAACGGTCGGGGGGCGGCCTGTGGGGGGGGGGGGGGGGCGCTCCGATGGGGTCTGGCCAGCGATACGTTCCTACGTGACCAACTCCTGAACACCGACGCCATGTTGAGTCGGGGCCAGCGCACTAAAGAAGCCCCCACGCATGCGCAGGTTGGCACGGCCCAACTGCGCATGCACGGTTTGGCGCGCTGCTTATTTGGCGTTAGGAAAGGAAGCTGGAGTGACGTGAACCGCTCCAGCGCCATGCTGGCCCCCTGTGAGGGCCAGAATTGGTTGTCCCCGTGCCCGTTTCACGGCGTTCACGACGGCGTGAACACTTGGGCTCCATTTGGGAGAATCGCCCCCGTAGTGTTTGTGACTGAAAACCTTAAGTTTGTTTTCTATGTAATGTTGATGGCTCTGGTTTCACTCCTGCATGTAATCAGTAGAGTTCTTAGAATTTACAGTGCAGAAGGAGGCCATTCGGCCCATCGAGTCTGCACCGGCCCTTGGAAAGAGCACCCTACCCAAGCCCACACCTCCACCCTATCCCCGTAACCCCAACCACTCTTTTCTGAACACTAAGGGCAATTTAGCAAAGCCAATCCACCTAACCTGCAGATCTTTGGACTGTGAGAGGAAACCGGAGCACCCGGGGAAAACCCACGCAGACATGGGGAGAACGTGCAGATTCCGCACAGACAGTGACCCAAGCCGGGAATCGAACCTGGGACCCTGGTGTTGTAGCTACTGTGCTACCGTCCTGCCCTTTTATTTTGGTTCTTGTATTTTGGTGTGGCAAAATATTCTTGAATGAAGTATCAGAGCACGCATGGCTACAGTGGACTTCATTGAACTTTCTGCTACAGTACTTTCCTGTACAGGAAAGATGAATTATTGAAAGCTGGATTTCTATGACACCACATGATTCAAAACATTCGTGATGTGATTAGAATTAGCAAAATGTTACCATTTTTAAGGAAGAGAAAGTTCTCTCTAAATCTGAGTGCAATTTTATATTTTAAATCTCTTAGGTTACTTCCTGTGTCAAGTTGTTTATTATTCTTTCAAGGGGTGTGGGTATTGTCGTGTTGGGTGTTCTGGTTCACAAACAAGCCAACAATGCTGGAAGTGGTGTAACGCTATTTTATTAACTGTTCAACTATGCTAACACACTGTAAACGTGGGTATAAGCAATACCAGCTTAACTGTGGACCCTTTCCTATCACTAGCTATGGTGAGGCACTCAGCACATGGTGAATGTCTGTGATGCAGGCTGTGAGCTCTGTGCTCCGAGCTGGCTGCTGCTAGAATGAGCGGGAACTCTCCTGTCCCCTATCTTTATAGTGCTTGTGCTCTCACTGGTGATTGGCTGCGGTGTTATGTATGCTGGTTGGTCCTACTGCATGTCCATCAGTGTGTGTATGTGATTCCACCATAATGTACTGATGTATATTATGACAGGCGTTGCCTAGGCCTGCATTTATTGGCCACCTGTAATTGCCCTTGAGAAGGTAGTGGTGTGCCGCCATCTTGAACCGCTGCTGACCATGTTTTGTTGGTATACCCAGAGTGTGAATTTGTCTTGTAAAGTTAACTTGTAAAATATAACTGAAATGAATAGTGCTCCAACAGCATTCCCCAGCTATACATCTTGGAGGAAGGAAAGAGACCTGGGGTGGCAATCCCCTGGTGCTTAACTGTTGTTTTGGCTGAAGTCCAAATGTTTGCTGGTATCTCCAAATTACTTACGTCAGACAGAGAAAATGTTTTCGATAATCTGGGAATTGGCACATTTTAAAATAGCTTTAGTGTTTAGAACGTCTGAAACGATTGGATCTTCTGACTGATGCTGTGGCTGTGTCACGCAGCTTGTGCACAAGTATAAAGTACTGTGAAAGCAAACTGTTGTCTGGTAGTTCTGCAGGTGTGGTTGGCTAAAGGCAAAGTGATCCATCACCAGGATTTTTGAGGCTGTACCCTACACTTGTCACTTTTGATTTAATCTCAGGCAGGACAGTTAAGCACCAGATCATGTACAATTTGTTTTAATGTTTTGCAAAGGAGAGAGACATCACAGCTCAATTAGCTTTAATTGACACAAAATACATTTGGTCTGGTGATGTCAGCATAGAATGGCAACAGATGTACTTAGCTCAGATTATTTTTACTAATATTATCAGAGATAGTTACTGATATGCCTCAATGACACAACTCTCCAGAGCTTGACTGCAATCATGAAATACGTTTGGATGAATCAAATGTGTCTCACCCAATCTAGTACACCATAATTTGCTAAATCCGAGCAGGAATTCTATTGACTGCACATTGAAATGTGCAGTTCATGCAGCTACTCTGAACAGTTGTTGGAGTATCTAACTGACAGGGCTGCTGTGCAATGAACCAGAAAGGTCCCAGTGTTACAGGCCTGTAGTATGTCCTAATCTTTGCCTGTGGGAAGTTTTGATCATGATCTTGCGGATTCTGTCACTCGGCAGTTCTGACAGTAGTTTTATCAGTGCATAAAGAGTAAGCTTCAAATAACTGGCCAATAACAAAGGCTTTGACAATCGGAAAATGTTTTTAAAATACTTTCAAGTGTACAATTATGGAAGACCCATAATTTAAGGTCCCTTGCTGTTGTTACAAACGGGTATTTCTGTTGTATGTGTCTTCCTGCGTCCACATAGTAGAAGAGAAAAAAAATTGCATCTCTATCTCGCTAACCTTATTACACCAAAAGTCGAACACAAAATTGCTTTACAATATTATGGCCGGGATTCTCCGTTAGCTGATGGCGAAATCGAGGCGTGCGATTGGGCGGGGAATAGCTTCTGACGGCAAAATTGCAGCAGGCACTGGTTTGATGCAAAATCGCGATGCTCCGCCACCTCGAAAATGGTGTCAATGTATCGCACACCGCGTGTACTTTAAACACCATTTGCCTATCTTTAGTGGGCCCACCCATGATTCTCCAACTCCGATGGGAGAGTTCCCGACGGGGCGGTCCACGTGTGTTCTCAAAAATCAGGCATGGTGGCTGCTGAGAGAGAGAGAGGGCTTACGGACAGTGTCCAACACGCCATACTTCGTCGACAGTCATGCCACTGGCTGGGGGACTTCTGCCAGGTCCAGAGGGAGTAGTGGGGGGTGGCCAGAGAAACTTTTTTCACACAGACACTCTGAGTTCAGCTATCTAGAGACCTATGTTGTAAGATTTGCTTCTTTGGTGAGGTTGATGCCACACGGTGAAGTAGGAAAACTGAGATTAAGTTGGTTCTTTAGGCGATGGTATGAAACCTTCCAGCAGATTCGGGTTAGATGGGTCGGTTGCCCTGTCTGGACAGAGCCAGCTTCTTTGAGGCTTGCCAGTTGGATGGTAAAATAGAAAATTGGGTTTGTAGTTCAGAAAGGTAATATTAAACTGTGCAAAAGGCCATCTTAGGTCATGTGGCCTTCCTTCTCCTTAATGACTTGAAAAAGGGATGTTTATCCAACATTTTGAAGGTAGGCTGGGATGTGGATTGAAGTTCTAATCCGATCAGCCATGATCTTATTGAATGGTGGAGCAGATTTGAGGGGCCAAGTGGCCTACTTCTACTCTTAATTCATTTTTACATATGTAACATAATTGACTTTGTTTGCTGATAATGTGTCAGCCATTATTGGTCGAAAAGGGTCTGGGGACCAAATGGGTGAGTGTGGGGGACTTGCGAGTGAAGATGGAGGGGACTTGCCCATAAGTAGGAGAGTGCCCATGATCCTTACGCAATTGGAGGATGCTTGGGAGAGCCCCCAATACCTTTGTGGTAGAGGGTGGTCTGGGGGGAGGTGGTGGTGGTCATCCCAATGCTTGAGGGTGGCAGTCCTCCAGATACGTGGGGGTGAGTTTAACCTTAGCGCAGATTGGGACAGCCTTTAAAGATGATGGGTCATCCCAATGCTTGATGGGGGGTTCCTCTCTTTACATGGGCGGAGTTTAAACTCAGCGCTCATCAGGGTGTCCTTCGAAGATGACACTCTATTCTGTGCAAAGCAAACCCCTCCCAGATTTTTGTTCTGTCATTGCAGAAGATCTGGGGCGAAATTCTCTGGAAACGGCGCGATGTCCGCCGACTGGTGCCCAAAACGGCGCAAATCAGACAGGCATCGCGCCGCCCCAAAGGTGCGGAATGCTCCGCATCTTTGGGGGCCGAGCCCCAACCTTGAGGGGCCGAGCCCCAACCTTGAGGGGCTAGGTCGGCGCCGGATGCATTTTCGCCCCGCCAGCTGATGGAAAAGGCCTTTGGTGCCCCGCCAGCTGGCGCGGAAATGACATGCCCGGGCGGCGCATGCGCGGGAGCGTTAGCGGCCGCTGACAGCTTCCCACGCATGCGCAGTGGAGGGAGTCTCTTCTGCCTCCGCCATGGTGGAGACCGTGGCGGAGGCGGAAGGGAAAGAGTGCCCCCTCGGCACAGGCCCGCCCGCGGATCGGTGGGCCCCAATCGCGGGCCAGGCCACCGTGGGGGCACCCCCCGGGGCCAGATCGCCCCGCGCCCCCCCCCAGGACCCCGGAGCCGTCCGCGCCGCCTTGTCCCGCCGGTAAGGTAGGTGGTTTAATTTACGCCGGCGGGACAGGCATTTTAGCGGCGGGACTTCGGCCCATCCGGGCCAGAGAATCGCGTGGGGGGGCCCGCCAACTGGCGCGGCGCGATTCCCGCCCCCGCCAAATCTCCGGTGCCGGAGACTTCGGCAACTGGCGGGGTCGGAGAATCTCGCCCCCGGTCTGGAAATTTGGTTGTGGATTTGGAGAGATATATGTTGATTTTCAGTCAGAGCCTGGAGCGTGGCACCCTGACAAATTATGGGAAAATTCCACCTGTTGGGTCAGCAATGACCTTTCATCAGAGTTGGTAACTGTTGATCACTCTCCAGATGTTACCAAACCTGCTGTGACTTCCAGCATTTTCTGTTTTTATTTCAGATTTTCAACTCCTTCAGTGTTTTTCACTTATGTTTTAATTAAGCTGTTGATACTCATGCCCTGAGTTTTGCTTGTGTAGCAGGGCTGATGATTAAAACATAATTATTCTCAGCTTTTAATAGAAATTATTGCAAATGCTGTTTCAATTGTCAACACAATGCTTTTGTATACTATTTCCCTTTCTGCAGCTACAACTGAAAGAAAGATGAACTTATATTTGCATAGAGATGTCCCAAAACACTTTACAGCAAATTTAAATACAGACAGTGTTGTAATATCAGAAATACTGCAGCCAAAATAGGCAATGGCAAAGTGCCTCAAAGTAACAATATGATAATGACTAGATAGTCTGTTTTCATAGTCATAGGGTCGAGGCTGAGGGATAAATATTGGTGCGGAAGAAATAATCACTCCAATGCTCTTTTTCAAAGTAGTGTTGTGGGATGGGGCAAGATGTACATTATGTTTTGTCTTTGGGTGTTTGATGTTAATGCAGCCCAAAATCTTTGGGTTGGTCTAAAACGAGTTTGAAAACAACTGGTGCAAGTTAAGAGAACAATACTTTCCATTATTTCAAATCCGCTGGGACCAAGGGGGACATTCTCTGGCTGCGTTGCACCCAGCACAAATGTTGTGAGAGAGCCCCAAAGAGGGATTTGCGGCAGGCACAAATCAGTTTCCATTCTCCCGGCCCGTTCCAGCTGCCGTGATCATAATGTCGCCCAGAAATAATGAGAACCTGCATTCATTATAATCTCATTAACAAAATTAAAGTTGAATGCAGCAACCCACTGGTCCCTAAAAGCAAGGACCAGCCTCCAGGCATACCAAGGGGGCATAAGGGGGAGAGCACCCTCTCCACACTTCCTTCCAGGGTTCCAGGGTGCGTCCTTCAGGGGAAGTGGTGGTCGGTGGAATTGCGCTGGGCTGGAAGGACTCAGGTCAGGGGTCATCTCCGGGATGGGGGTCATGTGGCAAGTCTTCCCTCTGTAGCTTTGAAACTTTTGAACCCTCTTTCAGCATATAAATTTCAATGATCTGTTAGTCAAGGTAAAAGTCTTCCCCCTGTAGCCTTCAAACCTTTAAACTCTCAGCATGCCAAATTCAAAGAAATTAAAAATGAAAATGAAAATTGCTTATTGTCACAAGTAGGCTTCAAATGAAGTTACTGTGAAAAGCCCCTAGTCGCCACATTCCGGCACCTGTTCGGGGAGGCTGTTACGGGAATTGAACCATGCTGCTGGCCTGCCTTGGTCTGCTTTCAAAGCCAGCGATTTAGTCCTGTGCTAAACAGCCCCTAACTAGATAACTCAGATCAAGGTAGAAATCTTCCTTTGATGTGTTGGAGGCCTTTTTCACATTCAATTTCATTCTCCTTTAACTTTTTCAAGCCTCTGGTATCGCTGAGAAGCCTAAAAGCTTTGAACTGCATTGTTTACATTCCATTTCACAGACCATTACCATTTCAAAGCTTCTTGATTGGCACATCCAGGCTATTTCAAAGGAGGGTTTAGCATTGTTTATTTTTATAGCTCTTCACGTTCCATTAACTCGAATGTGATTCCTATTTTGAGAAGTTGTTGTTTCTCCTCGTAGTTTTTAACAGAGGTTATTTTCTTTGTTCTGAAGTGCTTCCTGGAAAGAGTAGGTGATGTTTCTAATTGCATTTTGTTTTCTGCTGGCATTTCCACTGTCCTGAAGTCCTTCCTCAAAAGACCAGGTGCTCTGTCTGAGTGCTGCCTCTAGTACCGTGGCAATGCCAACTGGCAGTGTCCCCAACATCCTTGACACTGCCACGTTGCCATTGCCATGGGTCAACGTTGGCACTGTGAAGAGGGGACTGAAGGGGAGCAAGGAGGGAGGGGCATCAAAGGGGGACCTGAAACGGTGGTGAGGAGGGCTTTGGCGATCTCATTGTGATGTATTGGTCACTTGTAAGGCCGGAGGGTACTGGTACAGATGGTTGTTGTTGAGGGTGGGGTGGGGGGGGGGGGGAGTGGCTGAAGCTTGTCAGTAGGGTAGGGAGGGGGGGGGGCTCTGCTGGCGAGTAGGTGGGAGGTGCTGTAGAGTTGTCCGGAGATCGGGGTACCCTTTAAAGACTATGGCCCAGCCTCTGAGGAGCTGACCAGGCCACCGTCTTTAGGTCCTGCACATCTCTTTCCCAGCGGGAATCTCCCCAACCTCCAAAAGACTAAGTGTGGGTGATTTGCAGTCTGGATCGCGCCGAGCCACCCAGTGGGAGCCTCACTGCTTCTCCCGCCAGGTACAACACTTCGACATTTTGGGGGAGAATTCCGCCCAAATATTTGCACGTGCTAAGAACATGATTGATTTGGAAAGTACTTTATTAGGAGATGATCCCTACCTAAGGCAGATTGTTGGGCGAGATTATTAGGAGATGATCCCTACCTAAGGCAGATTGTTGGGCGAGGTTATTAGGAGATGATCCCTACCTAAGGCAGATTGTTGGGTGAGGTTAAGGTTCACTGTGGATCGGCCATGATACGGGGCACCCAGTAGACAAACTAGATGCTAAGAATGGAAATTGTAGTTGTGTAGTCGTATTGCCTCGCGCTCACAACAGAAATGATTCCTGGTTCCAACACCGGCAAGCAACATAATGTAATTTAAAAAATTGTTGCTTCTAATTTGTAAATTTCTATTTACAAATACCGAGTCAAACCTTTTAATTGTGGAATGTATTAAATAAGAATTTTAGTGTTTAAATTGTATTGAGAAGGGCATCCCGTCCTCCTGCTCAGTGCCCCCAGGGCCTTGGGATTCACTTTGAGATGGAGGGGCAGTTGCCTCTGCATCATCTGGTTCTGCCAGCCCTGGCGGTTCCCCATGATCCGTACCATCGTGTCGATGCCCTCGCCAATTCTCCTCATTGATTGGGTCATGCTCTGCAGAGCTTCGGCAATGCCCACCTGCAACTGGGACAAACTCCGCAGGGCCTCTGCCATGCCCATCTGAGAGCAGGAAATGTCCCACCGAACCTCATCAAGGTCAGCCTGGTACTTGGTGACATCTCCCGGCGAGTCGGACATTCTGCCTAGAACCTCAACCACGGCCGTCACTGACTCCGTGACACCTTAGACCAGTGTTTTTCAAACTTTTTTTCCGGGGACCCATTTTTACCAACCAGCCAATCTTCGGGACCCATGCCAGCCGACCTTTGAGACCCACACCGGTCGACCTTCACGACCCACTTACACAAATCGAGTGCAGGATTCACTTGGTTCCTTTGTGCCGTCTTTATCTTTGTGAGGATGGAAAATCCAACCTCGCACATGTAGATCATTGTGAAGGACCAAAGCAACAAAATGCTTGTTTTACTCAGCTCGGGATACTCCTCAGAGATGCTACTCCAGAATGCTGACAGTTTCATTGACTTGTGCCGTGTTTTTAATGTGCTGTCAAAGCTGAAGCGCAGACGTTCAGTCAGCTCCATTGGGAGTCAGGCTTGCCAGTCCATTTACAGTTTCCTTACTAATTCTGTTTTCTTTGTCGTAGCAGTGTAGAAATCATGCAGTAATTTAAGCTTTGCACTCACATTTGCCAAACTTTCAATGAGTTTTGGAAACCTGCGATTTCTTCACAGTGCCGAAAGCAATCATCATCCTTCCCTTGCAATTTGAGGTTCAGTTCATTTAGAATTGAAAAGATGTCTGCAAGGTAAGACATAGATGGCATCCAAGTTTCATCAGGAATCGAATCAGCCAGAGAGGACAATTTCTCGAGGAGGAAAGCGTGGATTTCGTACCTCAGTTCGTAAGCTCCGAGTAGCTCCACTGTTGACTGATCATTACAGTAACTCTTCAAGCGGATGAAGCCCCCGTCATTGGGATTGACTAGTCACTGTGTTGATTCAATGCTTTAATGTAGTCTAAGAGGTCAGCAAAAAACTTATAGCCACCCTTCAGTACACAGAGGGCGATGATGTGATGATTTCCCATGGCTTTCATTATATCCCCTGTCAAACATTCAGTTCTGTCCATGATTAAACCATGAGGAATATATACTCTCTCCAGATCATTTGGGTAATGTTTCGGGATGCAAAACAGATCGAGGTCATCATCGGTGATCACCACGCAGTCAGCCGCCGGCATGCCACAATCGCACATTGACCCCGGGTTCAGGTCCCAACGCTGCGCACTGATGAGCGGGCATGCATTTTTTTAGCTGGTCGTGGATGCCATTTTTACAGCCACTCGCAGCTGGCATTGTTAAAAGTCAATTGTAGAGATTGTAGAGATTGAACTCCCAGTCGGGAATGCTGGTGTAGATGGCTCCACGACCCTCCCGACACCCGCCCATGATCCACCCGCAGGTCACGACCCCCAGTTGGAAAATGCCTGACTTATACACCTTCACTAATGATGCCGACATCGTGCATCAGGCTCTCTTCAGCAGTCACCACCCTAGCAGTGTTGACCTCCATGCCACACATTGCCGGCAACATCTCCTGCGCCCAAAGCCTCTGCAACTCCTCCAAGCGCGTGTGGACCTGCTGGAGTGCTGCTGACATCCCCCTCTGAATATTCCAGCTGCATCCTAATCTCCACCAGCTCCGGGATGATCTGTTCCACAGGCTCAGCATCAGGCTGGAACCCAGCTGGGTCCTGGGATCCAGCAGAACGCCAACTGTTAGTCACTGAAAGGGGCAACACAGGTGGCGAAGGTAGTCAAGAAGGCATACGGCATGCTTGCCTTCATTGGCCGGAGCACTGAGTATAAAGATTGGCCAGTCATGTTGCAGCTGTATAGAACCTTAGTTAGGCCAGATTTAGAGTATAGTATTCAATTCTGGTCGCCACACTACCAGAAGGATGTGGAGGCTTTAGAGAGGGTGCAGAAGCGATTTACCAGGATGTTGCCAGGTATGGAGGGCATTAGCTATGAGGAGAGGTTGAATAAACTTGGTTTGTTCTCACTGGAACGAAGGAGGTTGAGAGGCGACCTGATTGAGGTCTACAAAATTATGAGGGGCATAGACAGAGTGGGTATTCAGAGAGTTTTCCCCAGGGTAGAGGGGTCAATTACTGGGGGGGCATAGGTTTACGGTGCGAGGGGCAAGGTTTAGAGGAGATGTACGAGGTAAGTTTTTTTACACAGAGGGTAGTGGGTGCCTGGAACTTGCTGCCGGAGGAGGTGGTGGAAGCAGGGACAACAGTGACGTTTAAGGGGCCTCTTGACAAATACATGAATAGGATAGGAATAGAGGGATACGGACCCCGGAAGTGTAGAAGATTTTAGTTTAGACGGGCAGCATGGTCGGCGCATGCTTGGAGGGCCGAAGGGCCTGTTCCTGTGCTGTACTTTTCTTTGTTCTTTGTTGTCTCGTCTGGGGGTTCCTGCCTCCACCTGACGTCCATCAGCAGTGATGTGGTGCTCAACCAGATTGTGCCCTAGAAGCCTGTCCACTAACATGTCCCGTCGAGGTGTGTGTATCTGCGGTGGTGGAGGGTGGGATGACAGCTGTGACGTGGCTAGTACGGTGGCATCCTCGGAGCTCTCCTCCAAGGAGGTCTCGTGGGAGGCTGGCGAGGGTGCCGCCTGGGATGGGCCTGTACCGTCGGCTGGAGGACCTGCAGGAGAATGTGTGGCCAGTGGGAAGGATGGGTCAGTCAGTAAGGGAATAACAGCTCACATTTGACAGGTCCTCCGTGTAGGGCCCGGTGGTTTCTCACCTCTGCGGCATCCACCAGCCTCCGCATTGGTGACTGCCCAGTCGTGGGTCACATCGGTCACCTCCTGCTCCTTGAAGGTGCGAAGGATCCTGATGTCTGGCACACCGCCGTCAGTCTGAGCACTCTCCTGGAAATTGTGTTGAGCTTTTCCCGAGGGGACACACATCGTTAGCCACACATGTGGTTCACAGTGGTGGGGAGGGAGATGTGAAGGAAGGTTAGGGGGGGAGGGGTGGAGAAAGGGTTGGGGGGGCGGGGGGTTGAAGCGGAAGGGTCGGTTGAGGAAGGGTTTGGGGCGTTGAAGGGGGAGGAGGGTGGAGGTCTGGGAGGGGGTGCACGCCATTGGTTTCTACTCGCACATGCTGCCCGGTGTAGGTCATTGATCTTCTTCCTTCCCTGGAGGCCAGTCCTCCTGGTCACACTCCCCGACTTCACTGTCGATGCCCATCTCGTCCCAGACGGCACTGGCTGTCCTGTGGCTGACCCTCCTGGACCATTGGGGGAACAGGAAATCTCTCCTGGCCTCCACAGCGTCCAGCAGTCACCCCAGGTCACATCGCCGAATTTTGGGGCCGGTCTCATCAGTGCCATTTCTTGTGAGCTGGCTGCGGTTGGCTGATCAAGTGCAGCTTAAGTGCTGCTCAACCTTGTTAGCGGGGGTGGGGAGCGTAATTCCGGCGAATCAGCTGGCGAGCCTTCATTTACAGCGAGAAGCCCGTGAGGCCTCGTTAAGGAGACCAATTTATGTTAAAAACTGTTGTCGGCCTCACTGGGCCGCGCCAAGAAAAAGGCTGATGCAATGGATAGAGGTTCAGGAGCTCATTTGGGAAAGGTTCAAGTGCCCCTTTGGGAGAGGTCAGATGCCCCTTTGGGAAAACTAAGAGTAGGTGTGAATTTGTGTCAAAGGTAGATATGCACAGTGGAACTGTCAAGCCAACTCTCTGTTGACATATGTCTGAAGGTTGTCATTATAAAATTAATGGTGCATGATTAATTTCTAATCACTGTGGAGGGTCTGTAAGATTAAGTTTGACAGACAACTCCACGTGGTCAGACAGGGCCCGTCGGCCCCATTTAGCAGGGTGTTTCTTGGCGACTGCAGCACCGAGAACCACCCTGCTATTCAACTGCATTGGTCTCGGGGGGGTTTCTCTCCACTGAGGCCGCCCGTAGACTGATTTCCTGCTGGTGAGCTGATCTCGCCAGCGAGAGAAGCTGTTTGCAGATCAGGGTGCCATTTTGATCGGCAGCCATGATAATCTTTCTTTCCCCCCCCCCCCCCCCCCACACACTTTATTGACACTCCCTCACCACCCAAACTTGGGGAGGCCCCTGGAAACCCCTCCTCACCCTCCCTCTAATTGGCAAACCCCCCCTCCCCCCAGGCCCGACCTCTGGCAGTGTCAACCTGGCATCCGGACATGGCACTGTCAGCCTGGCAGTGCCCTTGGAATCCTGACAGTGCCACCCAGGCACCCTGGCAGTGCCAAGGGGTGTGAGGGTACCACCCTGTTGCTGACCACCCAGGGGTCTCCAAATGCCTGAGAGACACCTTGCGCTTGGTTCACATTTATGTGGACCAGTACTAAACGGTGCTGGTGAGGTCTCCCAGGCAAGCCCATTGAGCACCATTTAAATATTCAGACCTGGATCTCACCCAATGAGAGGGTAAAAAGTGGTGGATGGGGATCATAAGTTGACCTGGATTGGCACAAAGTTGGCATGCGGTTATAAAGATACATATGAATGACCAGAGGGATATGGGTTGGCATGGAAGGCAAGAGGGGGATGAGCTAGCATGTCTGGAGGCATGGAAAGTGTGTAGTGATGAGGCTGTTTGAGGGGTGAGGGCTAAGGGGCTTTTTTTGATGTGTTTCTTGGGACCATCCACCAGCCTCCCCGGCACCCACCCGCCCCTTTGGCTGCTCCCCACTTTTTTGGGGTGCACCAGACCTGATTCCCATTAACACCCACCACATGGAACAAAAATCCAATGATCCAGGGCTCTTTTTTCCGAAATGGGTTTGTGGAGTTTGGGTATTTTCCCAACATTGTGAGTGACTATTCAGCCCAAGATGTCAAATTTGTCTTGTTCCTGGTACTTGGAATATTTTACAATTTGTAAGGGGCTATATTAATGCAAGATATTGTTCTATAGCTTGGTGATTAAGAGCTGATGAGAAACAGCAAAGCAACCTGATCAAAGAGTCTCAATTTTAGTGATAAAGAAATCGATGAGCTCCTCAACACTTGTTGCAAGTGAGAGTTCCAGGGGCTGTTTGATAGTGGAAAAGGAATCCAAGGAGTTGTTTTCTGAGATTATCCTGGGTGGTTTGAATAGAAGAAAAAGCAGCCCAATAATTATTGATGTAAAATAAAACCCTGAAACAAAACAACCTTCAGAAAAACATACTTGTCCAGGATCACAAACCAATGAAATATTTTGGAATGGAATGTCTAGATATTGGGATCCAATAAACATTTGAAGAAAACAATTGTAAAATAATTGTCATCAATGCTACAAATAAAATAGTTTCTCACACTATAAAAAAAGCAATGGTCCAGTCTAATGTATATGTTGCATAAATTTGGTCTCAGACCTGAAGAGGCGATTTAATATGAGTTCCTAAAAGAACTAGGGGCGGGATTCTCTGATCCTGAGGCTAAGTGTTGACGCCGTCGTAAACGCCGTCGCCCTACAGGGGGCCAACACGGCACTGGAGAGACTCACGCAGCTCCAGTTGTCGATACTGGCGTCAAAACGCACGCCGTGTGTCTGCGCATGCGCGCTGCGGCCAGCGCAAATTCGCGCATGCACATTACGACCGGCGTAAACCCGCGCATGCGTACTAGTTTCCTTCTCCGTGCCGGCCCCAACACAACATGGCGGACAGCTACAGGGACCCGGCGTGGAGTAAAATAGGCCCCCACCAGGAGAAGCTGGCCTTCTGATCGGTAGGCCCGAGCGCGGGCCAGACCATGGTGGAAGCCGCCCCCCCCGGGGTCATATCCCCCCTCCCCCTCACCAGGCCGCCCCCTGCAGGATGAACGGTGAAGTCCCGCCGGGTAGGACCACATGTGAATGGCGCCGGTGGGACTCGGCCTATCTCGGCGGCCACTCGGCCCAACGCTCGTGGAGAATTGCCGGGAGGGTGGTGCTCACCGGCGCCGCGCCAACCATGTCGGCACCGATTCTCAGGTGAATCATGCCCCCCCCGGGCGTATCTCCGACCCGGCCTGGGGTCAGAGAATCCCGCCCCAGAATCCTTACCATATTGATCTGCTTTACAGAGTCCACTTTCCCCAGTAACTTATTTCCATAAACGTATTAAAATGCTTTCCTGCAGCAACAGCCTGGAGTAGCTATTCACACAAAACTGTTGGAAGATGCCATTCCAGCAAACAGAAGATGAAAGGCAATTTTACAAATGGCTGCTCCTAACGTAGCAGTGGAAACCTCACCCAACACCAACCTTGGCCACAACCCCAGTCAGTGTGCATTCTTGAGAATTAATTAATTTTGGTCTAAAATTCAGTAAACTAAAGTACAATTATCCAAATCAGATTTTAAATGTTTTTTACATGGAATGTTCTATAATATGTGTCAACTTAGTTAACAAAGTTCACAGGTGACGTGAGCAATTTATTGGCTGAAATTAGGAAGTTTGAAGTGCAGCCGTTTCCTTACAGCTTGGCCTTGAAAGTTAGCTTCCTCCTGTGATACATTCGTGATGATAATGCTTGATATGGACAACACTTTCTCTGCATGTTTCCAATCAATAGAAATAAGTTAATGTGATTCATTGCGCTGAATTCATTTGCACACGGCACAACAGATGATTGCTGATGTGTTACACAACAGACATAATCACTTAAAATGCAATGTGACTTTATTTGAATGTGACAATAAGGAAAACAATAACTAAAGCTGAAAAAAATGCCATCTTTTGTTTGGAGGAATTTGACAGTGCAGTACTCAGCTGTCTAAACCTTTGAAGACTTCTGCCACTTGAATAAAAACAAGCCTTAATTCCAAATGCTTATTACAGTTTCTTGGCTGCATCTCGCCATTTACATTTTTAAAAAAAATAATGTTTATTAAAGGGTTTTCATAAAATGTCAATAACAAAATGAAAAAGAAACCCAACAGGGTTAAGTACAAAACACAGTCCAGAAAAACAACCCTCCATACCCCCCTCCCACCCTGTACATAAATAATAAATTACCATTAACACCCCGACTTAATACAACAAGTATATACAACCACTCAGACCCTCCAGTATAAATAACAAAAACAAAAAAGTAAAGTGACCGCCCCTCCCCCCGCCGAGTTGCTGCTGCCATCGACCAATGTCTACCACTCTGCCAGGAAGTCTAAGAACGGTTGCCACCGCCTAAAGAACCCTTGTGCCGACCCTCTCAAGGCAAATTTCACCCTCTCCAATTTAATGAACCCTGCCATATCGTTGATCCAGGATTCCACGCTTGGGGGCCTCGCATCCTTCCACTGAAGAAGAATCCTTCGCCGGGCTACCAGGGTCGCAAAGGCCAGAATTCCGGCCTCTTTGGCCTCCTGCATTCCCGGCGCCTCTGCCACCCCAAATATTGCGAGACCCCAGCCCAGCTTGACCCTGGATCCTACCACCCTCGACACCGTCCTTGCTACGTCCTTCCAAAACTCCTCCAGCGCTGGGCATGCCCAGAACATATGGGTGTGATTTGCTGAGCTCCCTGAGCACCTAACACACCTGTCCTCACCCCCAAAAAACTGACTCATCCTTGTCCCGGTCATGGTGTGCCGCACCTTAAACTGTATGAGCCTCGCGCACAATGAGGAAGAGTTCACCCTCCCCAGGGCGTCTGCCCACGTCCCTTCCTCAATTTCCTCTCCCAACTCCTCCTCCCACTTACACCACCGAGGCCTCCTCCTCCTCCTGCATCACCTGGTAAGTTTCCGAGATCTTCCCCACTCCCACCCACCCCCCCGAGAGCACCCTGTCCTGTACTGTGTGTGGCCGTAGCGGTGGGAATTCCGCCACCTGCCGTCTGGCAAATGCCCTTACCTGTAAGTACCTGAAGGTGTTCCCCAGGGGGGAGCCCGTACTTCTCCTCCAGCTCACCCAGGCTCGCGAACGTCCCGTCCACAAACAGGTCCCCCAACGTTGGTATCCCTGCCCTGTGCCACCCCGCAAACGCTTCATCTGTTCTTTCTGGGGAGAAGCGGTGGTTCCCCCGTAATGGGGTCCCTGCCGAGGCCCCCACTTACCCCTGTGCCGCCTCCACTGCCCCCAAATTTTGAGGGCAGTCACCACCACCGGGCTCATGGTATACCTCCTTGGAGGGAGCGGCAGCGGCGCCATTTCCAGCGCCCCCAGATTCGTACCCACACAAGATGCCATCTCCAGCCTCTTCCATGCGGCCCCCTCCCCCTCCATCACCCACTTGCGCACCATTGTTGCATTGGCGGCCCAGTAGTATCCACAGAGGTTGGGCAGCGCCAGTCCCCCCCTATCTCTACTCCGCTCCAGGAACACCCTTCTCACCCTCGGAGTCCCTCGCGCCCACACAAACCCCATTATACTCCTGTTAACCCGCCTGAAAAATGCCTTTGGGATAAACACAGGGAGGCACTGGAACAGGAACAAAAACCTTGGGAGCACCGTCATTTTGATTGACTGCAACCTACCCGTCAAGGACAGCGGCAACGCGTCCCACCTCTTGAACTCCTCCTCCATTTGCCCCACCAGCCTTGTAAAATTAAGCCTATGCAGGGCCCCCCAGCTCCTGGCCACCTGGACTCCCAGATATCTGAAGCTCCTCTCCGTCTTTTTTAGTGGGAGCTTGCCAATCCCCTCTCCTGGTCCCCTGGATGAATTACGAACAGCTCACTCTTCCCCATGTCGAGCTTGTACCCCGAAAAGTCCCCGAAATCCCTAAGAATCCTCATTACCTCCGGCATTCCTCCCACCGGGTCTGCCACATACAGCAGCAGGTCGTCCGCATAAAGTGACACCCTGTGCTCGTCCTCACCATGCACCAACCCCCTCCAGTTCCTTGACTCCCTCAGTGCCATAGCCAGGGGTTCAATCGCCAGTGCAAAGAGCAGGGGGGATAAGGGACACCCCTGTCTAATCCCTCGGTGCAACGGAAAGTACTCGGACCTCCTCCTGTTTATGGCCATACTCTGTGCTGCATGCATGCATGCTTCCTATCCCGTTGATCAGCTCCTCCAGCCCAATCGGGGCCCCCAATCCCGCCACCAGACCCTCTTCCACCTTTGGAAACCTCAATTGGACCAGGAAGCGGCCCATCCCTCCCTCCTCCCGTGGGGACTCGGATCGGTTCAATTCCTCGTAGAAGTCCCTGAAGACCCCATTGATGCCAGCTCCACTCCGCACCACACTCCCTCCCCTGTCCTTAACTCGCCTGATCTCCCTAGCTGCGTCCCGCTTCCAAAGCTGATGCGCCAGCATCCGGCTTGCCTTTTCCCCATACTCGTAAATCGCCCCCTGGTCCTTCCTCCACTGCACCTCCGCCTTCCTGGTGGTCACCATGTCAAATCTGGCCTGTAGGCTACGCCTCTTCCTCAACAATCCTTCCTCGGGCTCCTCCGCATACCTCCTGTCTACCCTCACCATCTCCCCCACCAGCCTCTCCATCTCCCTCTGCTCCTTGGGGCCCTAATGGAGATCAGCTCTCCCCTCACCACCGCCTTCAGTGCCTCCCATACCATCCCCACTCGGACCTCCCCGTTGTCGTTGGTCTCCAGGTATCTCTCTATACTTCCTCGGACCCGCTCGCTCACCTCCTCGTCCGCCAACAGCCCCACCTTCAAACGCCACAGCGGGCGCTGGTCCCTCTCCTCCCCCATCTCCAAGTCCACCCAATGCGGGGCGTGGTCCGAAATGGCTATTGCCGAATACTCGGTATCCTCTACTCTCGCTATCAGCGCCCTACTCAAAATGAAAAAGTCGATTCGGGAATAAGCCTTATGGACATGTGAGAAGAATGAAAATTCCCCAGCCCCCGGCCTTGCAAATCTCCAAGGCTCCACCCCTCCCATCTGGTCCATAAACCCCCTCAGCACTCTAGCCGCCGCCGGCTTCCTACCCATCCTAGACCTGGAGCGATCCAGTGCAGGATCCAACACCGTGTTAAAGTCTCCCCCCATTATCAGGCCTCCGACTTCCAAGTCCGGGATCCGACCCAACATACGCCGCATAAAACCCGCATCGTCCCAGTTCAGAGCATACACATTGACCAGTACCACCCTCGCTCCCTGCAACTTGCCACTTACCATTATGTACCTGCCGCCATTATCTGCCACAATGCTCGCCGCCTCAAACGACACCATTCTTTCCCACCAAGATCGCCACGCCTCGATTTTTGGCATACAGCCCCGAGTGAAACACCTGACCTACCCACTCTTTCCTCAATCTTACCTGGCCTGCCACCTTCAGGTGTGTCTCCTGAAGCATAACCACATCCGCCTTCAGCCCCTTTAGGTTTGCGAACATGCGAGCCCGCTTAACCGGCCCATTAAGTCCCCTTACATTCCAGGTTATCAGCCGGATCAGGGGGCTACCCGCCCCCCTCCCCCGCCGACTAACCATGACCCCTCCTCGGCCAGCCACGCACCCACACCCCACACCCGGCCATTTCCCCACAGCCGCATACCCCCGTCTCGACCACCCCCCCCCCCCCCCCCCCCGACCCCCCCACTCGCTCCAGCTCCTCCTTGACCATAGCAGCAGCAACTCGATTCCCCCCCCCCCCCCCCCCCCCCCCCCCCCCCCCCCCGGCTATGACCCATCCTAGCTGAGTTACTCCCCCCATTGCACTTCCGCAAGTCAGCTGACTCCTGCTGACCCTGGCCACTCCCGCCTCTCCTTCGACTCCTCCCATTGTGTGGCACACCCTCCTCTCCCGTCCCCATCCATAGGCTCTCCCCCTCCCCCTTCTGTTCTAAGCGCGGGAAACAACCCTCACTTCCCCGCCCCGGCCCCTCCCCCTCCAGTCTTCAGCACGGGAAAAAGCCCGCGCTTTCCATCTACCAGGCCCCGCCACCTCTGATGCAGCTCCTTTTACAGGCCCGGTCCCCTCACCCGTGACTCGGGCCTCCCCCTCCCCTGCGGGGCTGCATCTCACCTCCAAGAGCCGCCCCGACCAACCCAACCAAAACAATGCCCAACCCGCCCCAGCTGCCCTCACCGACCCAAAAGAGAAATCACACTAAGAAAAAGAAACCCGGAGCAATACAAAGGCCCCCCCCTCAAAACAAAAATAAACATAGCATATCAACCGCAGACCCCAATCGCCCGTCCCGACCCTCAATCTGTGTCGAACTTCTCGGCCTGAACAAAGGCCCACGCCTCCTCCGGAGACTCAAAATAATGGTGCCGGTCCTTGTAGGTAACCCACAGTCGCGCCGGCTGCAACATGCCAAACTTCACCCCCTTCCTGTGCAGTACCGCCTTCGCTCGATTGTACCCGGCCCTCCTCTTCGCCACCTCCGCACTCCAGTCTTGATATATCCAAACCTTCGTGTTCTCCCACCTGCTGCTCCTCTCCTTCTTGGCCCACCTAAGCATGAACCGATGGAACCTCACCAGCACCGCCTGCGGAGGCTCGTTAGCCTTGGGCCTCCTCGCCAGCATCCTATGGGCCCCCTCCAGCTCCAGGGGCCCCTGGAAGGACCCCACTCCCATCAGCGAGTTCAACATGGTGACTACATATGCCCCCACGTCCGGCCCCTCCAGCCCCTCTGGGAGACCCCGAATCCGCAGATTCTTCCGCCTCGACCGATTCTCCATCTCCTCGAACCACTCCTGCCATTTCTTGTGGAGCACCTCGTGCACCTCCACCTTTACCGCCAGGCCTAAGATCTCGTCCTCATTGTCAGAGATCTTTTGTTGAGCCTCGCGGATCGCCACTCCCTGTGTCTACAGCAGCTTATCAATAGACTCCTTCATCGGCTCTAGCAGGTCCGTTTTAATCTCTCTGAAGCCGCGCTGGATACCCTCCTGCTGCTCTTCTGCCCACTGCATCCACGCTGCCTGGTCTCTGCCCGCCGCCATTTTGACCTTCTTCCCTCACACCTTCTTCGGGTCCACCACCACCTTTTTTGTCGCCCCGCTCCTAGTTGAAGCCATATACTGATGGGGAGCTGTTGTAGACTCCTTCCCACACCGGGAAACGTCGAAAAAGTGCCGTTGGGGGCCCTGAACAGAGCCCAAAAGTCAATTTTTGCAGGAGCCGCCGAATGTGCAACTTAGCTCCGCATAGCCGCAACCGGAAGCGTCATTTACATTTTTAAATGACAGGAAGTTGCTTTAATATTCAGTTACTATCAGCTGAAAAAATACTGATAATGATGTTGTGTGTCTCAGTAAGTCACAGTAAATGCTGCATTCCTTTTACTGGACTAGCGAATCCAACGTTCCACTCATTTTAAGATGAGGTTCCTGTGCAGGTGAATAAATAGCAACCATCCATGGCTGTTTTGGAAAAGGGTTTTCAGGAGAACCTGAGCTTATGGAAGAGCAAATTCATGGTGCTTTATGGACAGTGACCCCCAATTTGTCCATGTTCGCTGACAAAAATTAAAGTCTCTGTGGCCATGTGCTGCAGAGGTGTCCTTGGCTTCAAACTCCTGTTGCTGCTCAAAAGGACTGAATGTAGTTACACATGGGTGGACATTCTTATAAGATTAGGATTTCTGACAAACTGTGTCACAGCATTTAATTTGTTGGATGAACTGTAGAAAGTAAGAATCAGGAGTTGCACTGAGGAGAAAGGCAAGGAGAATGACCATGTCAGATGGGGTGAAGGGTGAGGGAATAGAGTGCCAGTGTGAACTATGTGAGAAGGGATAAAGTGTGGAAGCATGAAATTAGGCAGGAGAAGAGTGCTCTCTTCAACTGTGGAAATGGGCTGAAGATGGCAATGAATACTGGAGAGGAAGGACGAGTGCCAATGGGCACAAGAGAGGAAGGGCGAATGCCAGCGGGTACTGTAGAGGAAGGGGAAAAAGAGCAGTTTTTTATTTTAGAATTTAAGTTTCTTTTATTATCTGAGATTCCTGGAATCTGAATGATGCAGGAAGCCTCATTTATTCATCCTCTGTTGTTGCCCTGATAATCTGATGGCAAACCATCTCTTTATATCACTCCAGTTCTTGAATTGATGATGTTCTGCTAATCGTGTTGGAGGGAGGATGACTCTTCAGAGTCATCATCCTCCTCAGGCTCCTCAGTTGAAGAACGTGCTGCATCAATGGCATGATCCATTTGTTCCACCATGGATAGTACGGCATGGTTCACCTCTGTGTAAGTCTCCGTGGTTGTGTCGACTGGAATTTCAAAGCTGGCCACCGGCAGCTGAGTAAAAGGTGTGTTGTCATCACGTTGGTTGACCTCTCCCTGCTCCACCTTGTTCTTGATGTCTTGTGTGGCCATAACCTCCATCTCTACCAATTCCTCCACTGTTGCAAAATACTCAGAATGCTTGCCTGACATCCATTGGTGGGTGAAGAGAAAATTCCTCCAATTAAATAAAGGGAAGACTGAAGCCATTGTTTTCAGTTCCCGCTCCAAACGTTATTTCAAACGTTTTGCAAATGGTCTGAGAATAAACCAGTCTGTTGGTTACCTTGAGGCAGAATTGAATGTTGACAATGGAGTTCTTGTCCTCCAGCTAGAGAACTTAGGAGACTCAGCTTGACTACGTTGGGAAAGTCCCGGCAGAATTAAGTGCCCATCAAACTCTTAACTCGCCAACGTTGGGCTTCCCTGGGATTTCGGAGCCCAGATGCACAAATCGTGTCTGCAGAGAGCTGTCAGCTAACCAGAGGTCGGCCACTCCCTTCATGTCGGCACCACCAGGAATGGTGGTTGCTGATGATAATACACCCACCAAAGGCCTAGGATTGACAATGGACCCACGGCACAGGTGAATAAAGGCAGGATGGGGGTCATGGGCCACTGGCTGGAAGGACTGGCAGTCAAAATAAAGAGCAGGAGGGTGGGTGACGGGGGGACCCCCTTCCCATATGCCAGGTGTCTCAAGCAGACACTGAGGGCCTTTGAAGGATGGACCATTCCCCGGAAATCTGCAAGCAAGTGTGAGACGATTTGTTTTTCGGATTCCTCACGTAGCGGTTCTTGGGACGATGACCCCGTTATGTTGGCACCTTAATAACTTAATAACTTGAGACGGTTAAGTTTGAACTGAGGGGAAGGATGGAGGGGTTCTACAATTCATGGGCATTATTCATTATGCACTTTCAAGAACTGGATAACAGCGAAAACTAGTTGGGGCGTGTGGGTGGGAAGGTTGAGGGGAGGGGGGGGGCAGTGTGAGTTAATGGCGACTATGGGTGAGCCCTAATTCCTTTCTGTCATTTGTTTGTGTGAACATGCGGGCTAATGTTTAGGGTTTGGTGGGAGGATGGGATCGTTGTTATTGATATGGGGATTTACATATTTGGTACTGATTATTGTTTATTGTTGGTGGGTGTAAATCTGGGAGAAAATGTGAAAAAGGAGGAGAATAAAAATATTTTAAAAACAATGTAAGCCTACTTGTGACAATAAAGATTATTATTATTATTCATATCTGAAACTTTATTGACAATCCTCTTTTCTGGTTTCAAACCTTGATGTGCAGAAGAATAGCTTTCAATGCACCAGAAGTTAGGAACACATCTGGATGTTTTGACAATCCAATTTATTAGGCCTATTTTTACATTGTACAAAGAGAGCTGCAAAACTGGACTTGCCTGTTGTCCTGTTTTACAGATTTCAGATGATTCAACGATCGGGTTAGTGAGAGGCTAGCTTGATATATATGTTAAAAATGTTATCAACAAAGGTTAAAATCACTGGACAGCAGGTCTGGAAAAGATGTAGTTTACATTTCAGATGGGACCAGCATCGTAGAGATGATGAAAGATGATGTTTCAGGAATTGTTTGCACTCATTGCTATTGCCCTTCGTCATTTGAACTTAGCAAGGGTAATTGCTAAGCCAAGTGTTGGGTTCTGCTTCAGGGGTAGTGAATTTGATTAAAGGTTTGCACAGAGTCAGGCATTAAAAGGAAAAAGAAAGGCAGATTTCTGGGTGTCTGGAAAGGAAAAGGTGTGAGAATCTTTGTTGAAGGCAAGAGGTTAAGAATACTGGGGATTAGTTGGGTGACTTATTTTTAAAAAAAATATTTTTTATTCAAATTTTCACAAAATATCAACAACAAAATATAGAAAGATAAGAACAACCCCCCTCCCCCCCCCCCATATACACAAATAATAAATAAACAGCCTTCATCAACACAGAGGCAAATATACACGCCCCCTCAAGAAAAATGAACCAACCCCCCCTGCCGGATTGCTGCTGCTGCTGACCATCTTCTAATGCTCTGCCAGGAAGTCTAGGAATGGTTGCCACCGCCTGAAGAACCCTTGCACCGATCCCCTCGAGGCAAATTTCACCCCTCTCCAATTTAATAAACCCCGCCATATCGTTGATCCAGGATTTCACACTTGGGGGCCTCGCATCCTTCCACTGAAGAAGAATCCTTCGCCGGGCTACCAGGGACGCAAAGGCCAGAATACCGGCCTCTTTGGCCTCCTGCACTCCCGGCTCCTCTGCCAACCCAAATATTGCGAGCCCCCAGCCCGGCTTGATCCTGGAACCTACCACCCTCGACACCGTCCTCGCTACGCCCTTCCAAAATTCTTCCAGCGCTGGGCATGCCCAGAACATGTGGGTGTGATTTGCTGGGCTCCCTGAGCACCTAACACACCTGTCCTCGCACCCAAAGAACCGGCTTATCATTGCCCCGGTCATGTGAGCCTTATGCAGCACCTTAAATTGTATGAGGCTGAGCTCGCGCAAGAGGAGGAAGAGTTCACTCTCCCCAGGGCATCCGCCCACGTCCCCTCGTCAATCTCCTCACCCAACTCCTCCTCCCACTTACCCTTTAACTCCTCCACCGAGGCCTCCTCCTCCTCCTGCATCACCTGATACGTTGCCGAGATCCTCCCCTCTCCAACCCACACCCCCGACAGCTCCCTGTCCTGGACCCTGCGTGATGGCAACAGTGGGAACTCCACCACCTGCCGCCGAACAAACGCCCTTACCGGCATATATCTGAAGGTGTTCCCCGGGAGGATACCGAACTTCTCCAGCTCACCCAGGCCCGCGAACCTCCCGTCCACAAACAGGTCCCCCATCCTTCTAATACCTGCCCTGTGCCAGCTCAGGAATCCTCCATCCATCCTCCCCAGGACAAACCGGTGGTTCCCTCGAATCGGGGCCCATACCGAGGCCCCCACCTCCACCCGTGACGTCTCCATTGCCCGCAGATTTTGGGGGTAGCCGCCACCATCGGGCTCGTGGTATACCTCGTTGGAGGAAGCGGCAGCGGCGCCGTCACCAGCGCCTCCAGGCTCGTGCCCATACAGGACGCCATCTCCAGCCTCATCCCCCTCCATCATCCATTTATGCACCATCACCACGTTGGCGGCCCCATAATACCCACAGATTTAGGCAGCGCCAACCATCCCCATCCCTGCACCGCTCCAGGAACACCCTTCTCACCATTGGGGTCTTCTGCGCCCACACAAACCCCATATCGCTCCTGTTATCCCGACTGAAGAAGGCCTTAGGGATCAGGATGGGGAGGCATTGGAACAGGAACAAAAACCTCGGGAGCACCGTCATTTTAACTGACTGCACCCTACCTGCCAGTAAGAGTGGCAGCACGTCCCACCTCTTAAACTCCTCCTCCATCTGCTCCACCAGCCTCATGAAGTTGAGCTTATCTAGGGCTCCCCCAACTCCTAGCCTCATGGACCCCCAGGTACCTGAAACTCCTTTCCGCCCTTTTTAGCAGGTGCTCACCAATCCCACTCTCCTGGTCCCTTGGGTGCACCACAAACAACTCGCTCTTCCACATATTAAGCTTGTACCCGGAGAAATCTCCAAACTCCCTAAGGATCCTCATCACTTCCGGCATTCCCCCCACCGGGTCCGCCACATATAGCAGCAAATCATCCACATAGAGCGACACCCGATGCTCCTCCCCACCCCACACCAGCCCACTCCAGTTCCTCGACTCCCTCAATGCCATGGCCAGGGGTTGAATCGCCAGCGCAAAGAGCAGGAGGGAAAGGGGACACCCCTGCCTTGTCCACCGGTGTAGCCGGAAATACTCTGACCTCCTTCTGTTCGTGGCCACATTCGCCACTGGGCCCTCATATAGCAGCCTCACCCACCTGACAAACCCCTCCCCGAACCCAAACCTTTTCAACACCACCCACAGGTACCCCCATTCCACCCTATCAATTTTGAATTTGTATTCACCCCCTCCCCCGCTGACTAGCTTGAGCCCTTCCTAGGCCAGCCACGTGCCCGTGCCCCCCGCACGACCTGTTCCCCACAGCGGCAGACCCCTGCCCCGACCTCCTCTACCAACTCCAGCTCCCCCTTGGCCATTCCTGCAGCAACCCCCCCCCCAAGCTAGGTCCCCCCACAGCTGCAGTTGGGTGACTTCTAATTATAGGTGAAGTGGACAGCCTTCCAAAGTGGAACAGCATGATCTTTTTGGATCATTATGTGGAAATACGTTGTACTGATTGAGCTAAGAGAATCTAAGTGCAACAGTTGCTCTGCAGTTTCACCTTGCCGTGGAATAAAACATCTTAATAATTTGAATCAACCCTGCTTCATATCCTATTAACTTATTCTGCTTAAAAGGAGATTGAGATAATGCATGTATTAACGATACAAGGATCCAACCCACAAGCGGGATACAGTGCCATCTCTGCACTGAGCTATTTTACAATTAGATATAGAGCACGATCTACCGGCCACATTGCTCCTGAAAGACAGTGCAGCTTGGCTGGGAGATCTCTCTTCCGGAATCTACTCGGCTCACCACGCCTCCCAAGATCAAATGCGCTCTCGCAAGACATCGCAATGTGAATCCTGCCCATTGTGAGCGGGATCATCTTTCAGCACATCTGCATATTCGAGTGAAACAGCTCGTCTCACTCTAATATGCACTCACACAATCTACCCAAGTCATTGGAATCTAACCCCCTCGCCTTGGAGACTTTGGGCGAGTGCTGTTCAGTTCTGATCTCCACAAATGGGAACCAAATGGAATGACACAGGTTGGGATCTCCCAGGGGATCGGAGGCCCCATGGTATTTGCCCTCTGGGCAGGGTGGCACCTTGGCACTGCTGATGCCATCTGGGCACCTTGGCACTGCCATTCCGGCACTGCCACAGTGCCCAAGTGATCCTGCCAGCTGACGGGGCAAAGCTGGCATTTTTCCCGCAACGGGGATCGGGCCTGGGGATGCCCTGTGCAGGGGAGGGAGCTTGTTTGGGGGGCGGGGGGGGGGGGGGCGGTTCGGGGGTTGTGCGGGGACGTCGAGAGATCGGGACGTCAGTTTTAAATGATCTCCTCCTGCACTGGGGAGTTCTAGCGAGCAAAGCTCCTCAATGCAGAAAACTGGACAAAGTACGGCCTCGTCGGGGCTTTCCCCGCTGTGGCACCGTATCTACCCGATCCTTCGTAATTGATGACTTGTTAAGCACTGCTTTTGCTTTTGGTTTGGTCTCGGTCAACCTTTAGCCTGGGTCAAGGAGTGATCTTATAACCTTAATGCTTTTAATATTTCCCAGCATTATTGTCTATCTGCCTGAGTGTACGACAGAGCCTGTATCCTGGCAACTGGGTTGGTTTCATAGAATTTTGTGGTGGCTCTTTAGATTCATAAACACTGTTATAATTTGGGGCAAGCTACAGACATATTACAGTCAACGCAAAGAAGGTCTTCACAAGCTTGCCAGGAATCTTTCTTCCTATTTCTTCATTAGATTATCAGGAATTGGGCCAAGATATAATTACTGCAATATCTCCCATTGCCTCCCTCATCAGGAACTCTGCCTAATTTTCTTTTTGACAAACAGCACACACATCAACGGTGTAAATCAGAGAATGATACTGACCGCAACATTATCCTTCGAATGTAGCGTGCATTAGAATCAGTAAAATTTGTTCTGCTTTGTGCAACTCTCTGCCTTAAGTCCAATTGCAGAAGTGCACTTGTTATTGCATAAGTGGAACATGCCAACATCCGCTCTCCTCCTCAGCTTTCTCAGTGAGATTGCCAATTAGTGCTGAATTATGAATAGATACATGTTATGAAATTGTACCTGCCAGGCAATGAGTTAGGGTTGCAGCAATTAATTTTACTGAAGGCCTCATAGATTTGGTTTGGCAATATCCAGACCTCAAAAGTGGAAGGTTAAAGTGGCAGTCATTATAGATTTAGTTAGATACAGTTTGCACAAAAAAATTGACAGGGGATATGTGTTCAATGGAGAGAGCCAAAAGCTGTGTTAGTGGTCCATTAGCAGGCTGTTGTGATTTTACAGCTGGGACCTTGTATTGTATGAAACAGGACTAGTGGGATGTATATGGCCTCCATCTGATGTAACCAGGCATCAGGAAACTAACTAACATTCATTATAGAAAAACAAATAAGAAAATGAGTAATTTCAGGAAAACTATGGTCATGATCTAGAAATATGGAACGTGTAGGTTTGAGGGAAAATAGTTTCCCTCTGTATTCACTCCCATAATATTGCCTTATTGTCACCCAAGAGTTGTACACAACAAAACAAAAAAGATTCAAGGTCAGGATTAATGGGAACTGAAACGCTACTGAAATATTGACCGAATGTTGGTTTTGCAAACCAGGGGCTGGTTTAGCACACTGGGCTAAATAGCTGGCTTTTAAAGCAGACCAAGGCAGGCCAGCAGCACGGTTCAATTCCCGTACCAGCCTCCCCGAACAGGGGCCGGAATGTGGCGACTAGGGGCTTTTCACAGTAACTTCATTTGAAGCCTACTTGTGACAATAAGCGATTTTCATTTCATTTCATGTTTTGGGAACAATTCTTCCATCTCAACCTCAGCAAGGAACAGTCTATTGGATGTCGCTGTTTCACCAAGGAGATTCTCATTGTCAGTCGCTGTGAAGCAGACCATGGCCGTGAATTATTTTACATTTAGCTCCCTCCAGGCTGCAGCTGTGAATATTTAACATCTCTCAGTTTGCCATCTACTGTTGCATAAGAAATGGCACTGAGAGTCTATGCTCTAGTGACTACGCAGACGCTGCTTTGAAGGTGCTGCCTGTAAATTCCACTCCCTCAGTGTGTGGTTGGTGTGCAGCCATACTCAGCCAGTCATGCAGATCAATCCTGATGTCCTGGCAGCAGCCATGATGCCATTATGCTGCTGCAGTCTGCTGTACCATCTCCCCATGAGCCACAAAAGACCTAAATGCCATTTACTGGCTGACAGAGACTATCTGCTGATCAACTGGCTCATGACACCATACAAGGTCAGCATGAATATAACATATTGCTGCTCTAAATATCATTGAGTAGACCATTGGGTTGTTTAAGCAATATGTCTGCTGCTTCAATTACGATGTGGAGATGCCGGCGTTGGACTGGGGTGAGCACAGTACGAAGTCTTACAACACCAGGTTAAAGTCCAACAGGTTTGTTTCGATGTCACTAGCTTCAATTACAGGGGAGGAGACCTGCGCACCAGAATGCTTGTTACAATTTGTCATGTCCTGTTGCATTCCTGCATAGCCTTTGCAATCAGATGTATAGAAAGCAGTGGAGGGGGTGGTAATCTCTTTCTGATTGAGATGCCCATGCTTGACTCATTTGTTTCGGTGCCAGTAAATGCAACCAATGTTCCCCATTTATCAATAGACCCACAACATACCGTTACTCTGTTACAGACTATCACAACATGCACTTAGCTAGATATTGATAGGTTAATTGAGTGGACAAACATCTTGCAAATAGTGTATAATGTTGGAAAATGTGAAATTGTCCATTTTGGCAGGAAGAATGAAAACAAAGCATATTATCTAAATGGTGAGAGATTGCAGAGCTCTGAGGTGCAGAGGGAATCCGACACCGGGGGGGGGGGGGGTGGGGTGGGGGGGCCCTGGGGGGTGGGGAGCCCTGGCCTGCGATCGGGGCCCACCGATCTACGGGCGGGCCTGTGCCATGGGGGCACTCCTTCCTTCCGCGCCCGCCCCTGTAGGGCTCCGGCATGGAGAAGACAACCCCCTGTCCATGCGCGAGATTACGCCGGCCCTTCGGCGCATGCGCGAACTCGCGCAGTCCCTGCGCCGCCGGTTGGAGCGGCGCCAACCCCTCTGGCGTCCGCCTAGCCCCCGGAAGTGCGGAGAATTCCGCACTTTCTGGAGCTGTTGACACCGGAGTGGTTGGCGTTGGTTCTCCCGCCAGCGTTGGGACTTAGTCCTCAGAAAGGAGACTCCCGCCGATGGGATCCTGAGGGGTCTTGACTGGATTCTTGTGCGAGAATCTAGAACTCTGAGTCACTGTTTAAAAATAAGAGAAAGCCCATTTAAGATAGAGATGAGGAGTTATTTTTTCAGTCACGGTAGTGAGTCTTTGGAATCTCTTCCTCAAAAGGTGGTTGAAATGGAGTCTTTGAATAATTTTAAGGCAGAGGTAGACAGATTCTTGATAATTATAGGAGTGAAAGGTTATTTGGGGTAGGTGGGAATGTGAAGTTGAGGTGTTAACCACTGCGCCACCATGCCGCCCGGCAAGAGCATTAGCAAATGGCAGTTTTGAGAGGATGAGTGTTGTATTTCTGCGAATGCACAACAGATTGTGCTCGATCGAGCCACTGCCAATGGGGAAGTGCCTCAGTAATGCTCGCAATATCATGGAGGGTAGATTGTTGGACAGGTGTGAGATCTCGAAAGCCCCTTTGAACATTTGTATCAACCGCTATTATGGCAGGACTGTAGCATTTAGACAATGAGTAGCCTTCTGCTTGCGCCCAGTGAGATATCAGCCATCAAGTACTGCATTCTGATTAGGTTCACCAGTGTGCTAATGGAATTGACAACCATTTCCACATTGGAAAAGATGAGCTTCAAGGTCCATGTAAAGCCCTGTGCCAAGTTGGTATTAGATTCAATCTTGTTCCTTGAAAGTGACAACAAGACTTGCGGTTGCGGCTACGCGGAGCTAAGTCACACGTTCGGCAGCTCCCGCTAAAAACTGACTTTTGGGCTCTTTTTAGGGCCCGTAACGGCGCTTGTTCGACGTTTCCCGGTGTGGGAAGGGGACAGCAACATTCCCTCGATAGTGTCTGGATTGTACCAGGAGTGGGGCGATTTTAAAAAGTGGCATTGAAGCAAAGAAAGGTGCGAGGGAGGAGGACCAAGATGGCAGCGGGCGGGGACCAGGCAGCGTGGAGGCAGTGGGCGCAAGAGCAGCAGGAGCTTCTCCAGCGCTGTTTTAAGGAACTGAAAGCAGAGCTGTTAGAGCCAATGAAGGCTTCAATCGATAAGCTGCTGGAGACCCAGACGGCTCAAGGGGCGGCGATACGGGAGGTCCGGCAGAAGGTCTCGGAGAACGAGGACGAGATCCTGGGCCTGGCAGTGAAGATGGAGGCGCACGAGGCGCTCCACAAGAAATGGTAGGCGAGGTTCGAGGAGATGGAGAACCGGTCGAGGCGGAAGAACCTGCAGATCCTGGGTCTCCCAGAGGGGCTGGAGGGATCGGACGTGGGGGCTTACGTGGTCACCATGCTGAATTCGCTGATGGGAGCGGGGGCCTTTCAGGGGCCCTTGGAGCTGGAGGGGGCCTACCGAGTGCTGACGAGGAGGCCCAAGCCCAGCTAGCCGCTGCGGGCGGTGCTGATGTGGTTCCACCGGTTTGCTGATCGATAGTGTGTGTTAAGGTGGGCCAAGAGGGAGTGGAGCAGCAGGTGGGAGAACGCGGAGGTCCGGATCTACCAGGATTGGAGCGCGAAGGTGGCGAAGATGAGGGCCGGTTACAACCGGACGAAGGCAGTGCTGCACAGGAAGGGGGTGAAGTTCGGTATGCTGCAGCCGGCGCGTCCGTGGGTCACCTATAAGGACTGACACCATTATTTTGAGTCCACGGAGGAGGCGTGGGCCTTTGTCCAGGTCGAAAAACTGGACTTCGACTAAGGGTCGGGGATGAAGGGTTGCGGTGGAGGGATGGTTGGCGGATTGTTGTGTTTCGAGGGGGGTTCTTTGTTTTATGGGGGTTGATTGGGCATTGTTTTGATTAGGTCCGTTGGGTGGGCTCGTGGGGGGTGTAGGTAAACTGCTTGGGGGGTTGATGGTCGGTAGGGGAGATGGGGTCCCGGGGGGGAGGGGGGGGGGGGGGGCCTGAGTTGGAGGTAGTGGGACCGGGCCTGGAAAGGGAGCTGCTCCAGAGGAGGTGGGGGCGGGTGACTGGAAATCGCGGGCTTTTTTACCCGCGTTTAGGGCTGAAGGGGCGGGGTCGGAGCTGGGAAGCGCGGGCTTTACTCCCGCGCTGGAAGTGGAATGGATGAGAGCCTGCTGGTGGGAGGGGAAGTTCCACACGGGGGGGGGGGGGGGGGGGGCGAAGGGGGGGGTTCGATGGAGTGGCCGGGGTCAGCAGGAGTCAGCTGACTTACGGGAGTGCAAGGGGGGGAGCAATGCAGCTCGGGGGGGACCTAGCTGGGGGACGGGGGGAGGAACCGAGTTGCTGCTGGAATGGCCAAGGGGGAGCTGGAGTTGGTAGAGGAGATCGGGGCGGGGGTCTGCCGCTGTGGGGAATGGGTCCTGCGGGGAGCGCGGGCACATGGCTGGCCTAGGAAGGGCTATGGCTAGTCGGCGGGGGAGGGGGGTGAGTAGCCCCCTGATCCGGCTGACATGCCCCGAATTGGGACGATGCGTGGTTCATGCGGCATATGCTGGGCCGGATTCCGGACCTGGAGACGGGGGGCCTGATAATGGGGGGGGGGGGATTTCAACACGGTGCTGGACCCGGCATTGGATCGCTCTAGATCTAGGACGGGAAGGTACTGAGGGGGTTCATGGACCAGATGAGAGGGGTGGATCCATGGAGGTTTGCTAGGCCGGGGGCCAGGGTATTTTCATTCTTCTCCCATGTCCACAAGTCCTACTCCCGGATTGACATTGTTGTCATGAGCAGGGCGCTGATTCCGAGGTTGGAGGATACGGAGTACTCGGCGATAGCCATTTCTGATCACGCTCCGCTCTGGGAGGACCTCGAGTTGGGGGAAGAGAGGGATCAGCGCCCGCTGTGGTGCCTAGAGGTGGGGTTGCTGGCGGACGAGGAGGTGACTGGGCGGGTCCGGGGGTGTACAGAGAAGTACCTGGAGGCTAATGACAATGGGGAGGTGCACGTAGGGGTGGCCTGGGAGGCGCTGAAGGCGGTGGTCAGAGGAGAGCTGATCTCCATTAGGGCACACAAGGAGAGGGGGGGAAGAGGAGAGAGAGGGAGAGGTTGGTGGGGGAGATGGTGAGGGTGGACAGGAGGTATGCAGAGGCCCCGGAGGAGGGATTGCTTAGGGGGCGGCGTAGCCTCCAGGCTGAGTTTGATTTGTTGACGATCAGGAAGGCGGAGGTGCAGTGGAGGAAGGCGCAGGGGGCGGTATATGAATATGGGGAAAAGGCGAGCCGGATGCTGGCTGGAGATAGGAGGAGTTAGGGATGGAGGAGGGCGCACGGTGCGAAGTGCGGTGGGCATCAATGGGGTCTTCAGGGACTTCTACGAGGAACTATACCGGTCTGAGCCCCCACTGGAAGAGGGAGGGATGGGTCGCTTCCTGGACCGGTTGAGGTTTCCGAGGATGGCGGAGGGGCAGGTGGCGGGGTTGGGGGCGCCGGTTGGGTTGGAGGAGTTGGTCAAAGGGATAGGGAACATGCAGGTTGGGAAGGCACTGGGGCCGGATGGGTTCCCGGTTGAATTTTACAAGAAGTATTCGGATCTGCTGGGCCCGCTGTTGGTAAGGACCTTCAACGAGGCAGGTGGGGGGGGGGGGGGCTCTGCCCCCGACGATGTCTAGAACGCTGATTTCCCTGATCCTGAAGCGGGACAAGGATCCCCTACAGTGTGGGTCATATGGGCCGATCTCACTCCTAAATGTAGATGCAAAGTTGCTGCCAAAGATTTTGGCCATGAGGATAGAGGACTGTGTGCTGCAGGTCATACACGAGGATCAGACGGGGTTTGTGAAAGGGAGACAGTTGAATACTAATGTACGGAGGCTCTTGAATGTTATAATGATGCCGGCGATGGAAGGGGAGGCGGAGATAGTGGCGGCGATGGATGCGGAGAAGGCCTTTGATAGGGTGGAATGGGGGTACCTGTGGGAGGTGCTGAAAAGGTTCGGGTCCGGGGAGGGGTTCATCAGCTGGGTGAGGCTGCTATATGAGGCCCCGGTGGCGAGTGTGGCCATGAACAGAAGGAGGTCAGAGTATTTCCGGCTACATCGAGGGACGAGGCAGGGGTGTCCCCTGTCCCCCCTGCTCTTTGCGCTGGTGATTGAACCTCTGGCCATGGTGTTGAGGGAGTCGAGAAACTGGAGGGGGCTGGTGCGGGGTGGGGAGGAGCATCGGGTGTCGCTCTATGTGGATGATTTGCTGCTATATGTGGCGGACCCGGTGGGGGAAATGCCGGAGGTGATGAGGATCCTTAGGGAGTTTGGAGATTTCTCCGGGTACAAGCTTAATATGGGGAAGAGCTAGTTGTTTGTGGTGCACCCAGGGAACCAGGAGAGGGGGATTGGTGAGCTGCCGCTAAAAAGGGCGGAGAGGAGTTTCAGGTACCTGGGGGTCCAGGTGGCTAGGAACTGGGGGGCCCTACATAAGCTTAACTTCACGAGGCTGATGGAGCAGATGGAGGAGGAGTTTAAGAGGTGGGACGTGCTGCCACTCTCCCTGGCGGGTAGGGTGCAGTCAGTTAAAATGACGGTGCTCCCGAGGTTCTTGTTCCTGTTCCAATGCCTCCCCATCCCGATCCCTAAGGCCTTCTTCAGGCGGGTTACAGGAGCGTTATGGGGTTCGTGTGGGCACAGAAGACCCCGGCGGTGAGAAGGGTGTTCCTGGAGCGGTGCAGGGATAGGGAGGGGTTGGCGCTGCCTTACCTCTGTGGGTATTATTGGGCCGCCAACGTGGCGATGGTGCGAAAGTGGGTGATGGGGGGATGAGGCGGCATGGAAGAGGTTGTAGATGGCGTCCTGTGTGGGCACGAGCCTGGAGGCGCTGGTGACGGTGCCGCTGCCGCTTCCTCCAAAGAGGTATACCACGAGCCCGGTGGCGGCGGCTACCCTCAAAATTTGGGGGCAATGGAGACGTCACGGGGGGAGGTGGGGGCCTCGGTGTTGTCCCCGATTCGGGGGAACCACCGCTTTGTCCCGGGGAGGATGGACGGAGGGTTCCTGAGCTGGCACAGGGCAGGTATTAGAAGTATGGGAGACCTGTTTGTGGACGGGAAATCCGCGAGCCTGTGTGAGCTGGAGGAGAAGTTTGGGCTCCCACCGGGGAACACCTTCAGATATATGCAGGTAAGGGCGTTTGTTCGGCGGCAGGTGGTGGAGTTCCTATTGTTGCCGCCACGCAGGGTCCAGCACAGGGTGCTGTCGGGGCTGTGGGTTGGAGAGGGGAGGATCTCGGCAACGTATCAGGTGATGCAGGAGGAGGAGGAGGCCTCGGTGGAGGAGCTAAAGGGTAAGTGGGAGGAGGAGTTGGGTGAGGAGATTGACGAGGGGACGTGGGCGGATGCCCTGGGGAGAGTGAACTCTTCCTCCTCTTGCGCGAGCTCAGCCTCATACAATTTAAGGTGCTGCATAAGGCTCGGGTGGGTTGGTTCGTTCTTCTTGAGTGGGCGTGTTGATGAGGGCTATTATTATTTATGTATATGGGGTGGGGGTTCTTTTCTTTCTGAATTTTGTTGTTGATATTTTGTGAAAATTTGAATTAAAATTATTTTTAAAAAAAGAAAGAGACAACAAGTTTTCTGGCAGGTTTGCAGTAATGCTTTCCAAGCAAATGTCCACTCCTGCCGTAGTACCAAAAGCAGCTCTTATCAAAGTCACAAATTACATCCTAGTTGACTGTGACAAAGCTGAAGTTTCAATTCCTGTCCTCCTTGAGCTATCTGCAGTCTTTCGCATGGCTGATCACAACAATCCTTAAACGCCTCAGCACTGTTGTCCAGCTGGGTCGGGTTGCTCTCATATGGTTCTATCCTTACCTGCCTAATCATAGCCAGAGAATCACTTACAATTGTTTCTCAACCTGCATCCACACTACCTCTGGTCTCCCGAAAGATCTGTTCTGAGTCCCCTCCTCCTTCTCATCTACATACTTTTTGGTGACATTGTCCGAAGGCACAAAGTTAGTTTTCATATGTACAGTGATGACACCCAAGCCTAACTCACCATCACTTCTCTCAACTCCTCCACTGTCACCAAATTACAAAATGGTATCTACTAGCTGATGAGGGCTATCTGCTGATTACCTGACTCTCGATGCCATACACGACCAATATAAAGTCATGTTGCTATACAAAATATCATTGAGCAGACCACTGAGATTGAAGCAATATTTGCGCAGCAACAGATGATGAGACATTTCCTCTACTTAGATATTAGGAAGACTGAAGTCAATGTTTTAAGTCCCTTCTTCAAACTCAGTTCCGTAAATACCAACTTCATTTCTCTCCCTGACAACAGTCTGAAATTAAGCCAACATTGATGTCACATTTGATCCCGAGATCAACTTCCGACCTCATTCGTGCCATCACCAAGACCATCTATTTTCACTCTGTAAAATTACCTGACTTTTCCCCGTCTCAGCTCATCTACTACTGAAATCTCATTCTTGCTTTTTGTTACCTCTAGACTGAGCTATCCCACGACACTGATGGCAACCTGAATTCTACCCTTTAAACATTAGCTTATCCAAAACGCCACTGCCCATGTCTTAACTCATGGCAGAGCATGTTCACGTGTCACCCCTGTGCTTGCTGACCTAGATTGGCTCACAGTCAAGCAACATCTTAATTTTAAAATTCTCATTGTTGTTTTTGAATTCCGCCATGGTCTTGTTCCTCCCTACCTCTGTCATCTTCTTCAGCCTCACAACACACTTAGACACCTGCACTCATTCAATTTCTGGCCTCTTGCACATCCCTTGATTTTAATCACTCCACCATTAAGCTATGGAATTCACCTACTGCACCTCTTCTTCCTTTCTTCTAACTTCCTTTTTATTCCTTAAAACCTACCTTTTGCCTCAGCTATTGGTCATCTGACCAAATATCTCCTTCTGTAGCTCGGTTCCATACTTTATTTCATGTTCATGTGAAGCACATTGGAATGTTTCCTTATGTTACAGATGCTACATGCATATAAGTTGTGTGTATGATGCCAGGCTGAGGTGACACATATCAATGTTAGGATGAGTCATGAATGATAGAATGATTGTAAGTAATGGCGATGTGGTGCATTGAGTCGTGTGCAACGCTCATGTTGAAGTTGGTGGGATCTGGCATTTGAAGATGTGTTTACTGACCCCGATCACTTGTGTGAGATACTTGAACATCTTACAGAACTGGATCTTGGGCCTCAGTGCGCCACTGTTGGCATTGATTGCCACATCTGCTCTCACTGCCTTCAGAGGGTTTGGTTGAAGGGCTTCCTGGCCCCCTGCTAAAAGATGGCACCTCGCTTGTGCCTCTTTGAACAATGTTGTGTTAAGCACACTGAGATAACACGGGCTGCAACGGGATGCAGCTTTAACTGAAAGATACTCCAGACCTTGAAGTTAGTAAAATCTGATGTATTGAACCTGTCACACAGTTAGCACAGTTCTCTGTGAGTTGGACTCTCTGCTAAACTAAGTGTGATTACTCTGTCTGACTGAACCAGACTCGCTCTTAGCCACGTGCTGGAGGTATTATGTGATATAAACACCCTGACTCACTCTGTAGATGTCCCTAGTGGAAAGAGGTGGAGTGTGAGTGCCTCGTGCCTTTTATAGTGGGAAACCACCCCCAAGTGTTCTGCCTGCTGATTGGTTATGTCCTGTTCTCTGTGTTCATTAGCTGCCTGTCTGTATCTCATTATGTGCATGTCTGCATATCATGACAAACAAAACCTCTGGTGCGGTGGAATATGTTCCTGCTCTTTGCTGAATTGTGGCGTCATTCTGTGTTCTTAGAATCATAGAATCCCTACAGAGCAGAAGAAGGCCATTCGGCCCAACAAGTCTGCAGCAAACCTTTGAAAGAGCATCCTCCCTCTGCCCTATTCCTGCAACCCCTAAGAGGCAATTTAACACGGACAATCCACCTAATTTGCACATCTTTGGACTGTGGGAGGAAACCGGAGCACCCGCAGGAAACCCGCAAAGTCACCCGAGGTAAAAATCAAAGCCCCGCCTCTGGTGCTGTGAGGCAGCAGTGCTAACCACTGTTCCACCATGCCACCGACATTCTCTACCTCAATGTGCTCCAGCATCTGCTGTAGCTTAAACGTGCCTCACCTTTAAAAGATACAGGGCGCGATTCTCCAAAATGGAGACTAAGTATTCGCGCCGTCGTGAACACCGTCGCGTTTCACGACGGTGCGAAACGGGCACGGGGATGACCGATTCTGGCCCCCACAGGGTGCCAGCACAGTGCTGGGGCGGTTCACACTGCTCCAGCCTCCCTTCCCGGCGCCAGATGGGCACCGCGCCAACCCGCTCATGCACAGTTGGGCCGCGCCAACCCGGAAATGCACGGGGGACTTCTTCAGCGTGCAGGCCCCTACGCAACATGGCATGGGGGTTCAGGGGCCGGCTGCGCAAAAACGTATGCCCGGGGTGAGAGGCCGGCCCGCCGATTGGTGGGCCCCGATCGCGGGCCAGACACCATCGGAGGCCGCCCCCGTGGACGGAACCCCCCCACCCCCCCCCACCACCACAGGCCGCACCCGCCCCTCCGCCGGCAGCAACCAGGGGTGAACAGCGCTGGCGGGACTCTGCCATTTCCGCACGGCCGCTCTGCCCATCCGGGCCGGGGAATCAGCGGCCCGCGACCGGCTCTGCGCCAAACGCGCCGGCGCAAATGGTGCCGATTCTCCGCACCTCGGAGAATCGCGCGCCGGCGTCGGGCGGCCTGCCGTGGTTGCGGCGATTCTCCGACCCAGCGCGGGGCTGGGAGAATCGCGCCCACAGTCTTGCTTTCTTACTGCAGGCTACTATTAAGTGGATCTCGCCTCTGACAAATTTGCACCCCTAGCCCATGCATGCAGCCTCTGAGCAACACTCTTAGCACTGTCTGCGCATCAAAATAATTTAAACGAGCAGGCAGTATTAAGTTTGGTGCTAATTGCATCAGAAGCATTGGACGTGGGTTAATTATGTGTCGTGGCCCCGCTACACCTGCACCCCTTCTGGTGCTATTTCAAATTTTGCGGCCCTTATCTTTTCAGGACAGACATTTGAAAAAATACAGTATAAATTTTGAAATACATTCTGAAATATCATCAATTATTCAGCTTAAAAGTTGATTTATCTCAAATTTGCATTAATTTAATCATCATTTAGAAGCAGAAGATATGCTTACTATGAACTAGAAGTACTTCCTTGAAACTTCTTAAACTGCAATGACAGCATTTAAACTTCTGCTGGAAAGCAGTTAAATTGCAACTGAGTGCAAAGTAAAAATTTAATTCCCTTGCGATGTCCTTGTTATTTTATTGGCTTTTAAACAGTGGCACTTCTTAACACTGGAATGGTCAGTTGAATAAAAGCATAGATGGAGCCATATTGTGTTTGAATCATTGTAATGGCAATTTAATATGGATTAAGTTGCAAAAGTAGTAAATGTCACTTTATCTGTTTGCCAAATTATGGCTCATCTTGTGAATCTTGAATGTCTGAAATTGTAGCCCATGGCAGAGGAATGTCACATTTGCCCATTAGTTCTTTGGATTCACCTTCATTTAATATGTTCATTATGCCTGTGGTAATCATAGGATCTTTACAGTGCAGAAGGAGGCCTTTTGGCCCATCGGGTCTGCACTAGCCCTTAGAAAGAGCACCCTCTACCCACCTACACCTCTACCCTATCCGGTAACCCAGTATCCCCATCTAACCTCTTGGACACTAAGGGGCAATTTAGCATGGCCAATCCACATCTTTGGACTGAGGGAGGAAACCGATGCACCCAGAGGAAATCCACGCAGACACAGGGAGAAAGTGCAAACTCCACACAGATAGAAAGCATTTTAATAGGATCTTTTAATTTGTTTTAATGAAACATTTGAGATCAGACCAGTCATCATTGCTACTTGTGTTAGCATCACGTTCGAAAGGTCCATGGATATAGTCTCACTTGTTGACTGTACGTTTTCATGCCTTTGTGTCTTCAGACAAGAGATTGGCGATGAAGATGCAGTGTCACCAGTTTCAATTATCGGCTGGAATTATAATGCTATTTGAGTTGACCAGGTCCTAACCCACTGAAACACAGAATTGTTGCAGCACTGAAGGAGGCCAGTCGGCCATCGTATTCGCACCGGCTCTTCAAATGAGCACTTCACCGAGTGACAGTCACCCGCCTTCTCTCTGTAACCATGTACATTCATATTCATTGCTGTTTACCTTGCTCCCCAAAGCACTCAAGTTCCAAAATGCCATGGGGATATTATCAATTTAGGTGTGATTTTGTTTCTAATCTTTCTAACAAGCCTGGGAAACTATCAGTAAATTTATAGAGACTTGTGAAAAGGAATTTCTGTTGCACGTCAAGTTAACATTTTTGAAGTTACATTCATTTTGACACAGGCAGAGCTGAACTTAATAGTGATGTCACTGTGTTCCATAGTAACTTGCTGTTTCTTTTATTCTGAGTGAAATTAGTTGTCAGTAAAACCGAATCAGTGGGCAAACATTTGACTTCAAATCCTCTTCTATGTACAAAGTGAATCCTTGTATTCAATGTTCTAACAATAGCAATATTGTCACAGAAGAGAATTATCATCAAAACCAGACTTAACCATCACTGAGACTGCTCGTCACTTATTGGTTTGAAGATGATGTTATTTGTTGTCAATGCAGTTGTACCAAGTACGACTGTAATATCAATGTAAGTGGTGAATTTCAAGATTAATATAGAACTCCCTTCCTTGGGCTTTTATCAAATGTTTTTTGTAGTTAGCATTTGAAGTGGTTATTAGAGAACATTTGTCTGCCAGTAACAAGCACTGCATCATTGTGACAGTCATTTTTTTTAAGTCTGGCAATGGCAAAAATACCAACAAGCACCAAGAGGCAGCAATTCAACCAGTAAATAAATGGGTGATTTATTTCGTAGCCTCTGGCTCTGTGATGAAAATTAGGGTTTTAATTTGAACAGCCACATCCGATTTCTGCATGGACAAGTTTTATTAACACATGAGGAAAATTGTAATACAAGTGGTTGACCCGATATAAACACTTTAATGAGAATTATTCCGGTAAAAGCAATATTTTGACTGTGTTGAGTACTTAATTTGATGAATCTCAAAGAAGTATTAGGGTACTTGTGAAAGATCCTGTTGGAAATTTGCATTTTAGTGTAAAAAGACATTAATTTGTTTGCTCTGAGGTATTTTATATTACAATTCAAGTTGTACATTCAGGAAGCTGCTCATTTGTGCAGCATTTTGTTACTTGTTTAAATACAGCAAGAAGATGGACTACAAATATTAGCTAATGTAAAATAAGTTGGCAAAGTAGAAGTAGCCAGAGGATAATTAAATTAATGTAACCCACGTAGAAAAGGCTGCTGAGAAAGCACTTTTAAATCCCAGATTTCTTGACACAAGGAGTCTCAATCTGGAACAATATTAACATCAATAATGCAAGAAACAACAGCATACTTTCATCTGGGCATACTGGTGATATCCTGGGTTTAGAGTTAGATTTTTGTCAATCTGTAACGTGAGTTTCTAATAAAAATATATCATGCACTCTGGGTGGTTGTAAACTGTAAATTTACAACAGTCTTCTAAATAGCACACTTATTAAGTGTTGTAAGATGCTGGGTGTGGTTCGGTAGGTCTTATTCAAGTTTTTGTAGTCTTATGTAGTTCAACAGTAAGTATTTATTAATGACTAGAAACTGTATACAAGGCACACTAAAGATCCAAATTAGGAACTGTCTCCGTGCTTGCTTCTGCACATGACTCAGTCCAACACTATACTGACCCCGAGGTGTGGTCATGTGTTCTCTTACACCACTGTGTGGGCGGTACTTTACTCAGTCTCACCTTAACCCTTTATGTTTACATAAAGGAGATCCAATTGTTTTGTTGTTGATGAAAAGATGATGGTGGACCTGTTGTTCACTCCACTCCTGTTGGATTAGCCCTGACTATTCCAAAGCTTTTGCATTCAGTTAGCATAATCTCTTAGTCACTCATTCTGCCTACCAGAATGATCATCGTAATTCAGTGGAGATTCAATTAATCTGAAGTGATGCATTAATGAAACAGAAATTCAACCTAAACTGAAGAGAAACAAACCCAGTGGCAGAATACGATCTTCATTCTATCACTCTTCCAATCTCCATTTAATTATCTGGTTGAAGGAAGACAGATAAAAGTGACAGCCCTGAAAGGTTGAAGAAACCATGGAAGAAAGCTATTTTGAAGTAGAGAGCAAAATAAATATTATTTATACAATTGGAAAGTATAATGCCCAGGGAATAAGAAAGGTAATAATTCTCGATGAAAATAGTTCTAATCTTTCTGCTTTTCTGATTAGGAGCTGTGATACTCAAAGGCTGATTGACATTTTAATGCTGTATGTTTAATAGGTTTGAAGTAAACAAGAGTCAAAATATAATGACATATTTTTCATCTGCCTTTGTTTTACTCCCATGACACAATCTTGGTTCAATGCCACTGATTAATTTGTGCACATCTTATTTATTGAAAATCCAAATCAAGCTTTGCTTACCTAGGGTTAGCACAGGATTTTTTTTCCAGGAAATGAAGAGTTTTTGGTGACAATAAAAGGTTTTTGTTTCCTGGTTTTCGCCATCAATCATTCAAAGCTTTGTTGCTGTCACAGAGAACAGAAGATTGAACCTATGTCAATAAAGAGAGTCTTTGTCACAAAATATCTCTTGATTCTTGCAATGGCGTACATTAGTCATCTAAGTTTTATTTCACTCGGGTCTTGAGCTATACAAAGAGGTTTTGAGGAAAGTCTTAAAAATGAAAACTCACATCTCTGAGCCATCTAGACAATTTGATTTGAAGCTATTAGCACTATATAGGAACTTTCAAGCGGTTATTGGATAGGCACATGGAGCACACCAGAATGACAGGGAGTGGGATAGCTTGATCTTGGTTTCGGATAATGCTCGGCACAACATCGAGGGCCGAAGGGCCTGTTCTGTGCTGTACTGTTCTATTACTCAAGTTAAAGCAATAAGGGTCTGGTTTAGCACAATGGACTAAATCGCTGGCTTGTAATGCAGAACAAGCAGCAGTGCGGGTTCAATCCCCGTACCAGCCTCCCCGAACAGGCGCCAGAATGTGGCGACTAGGGGCTTTTCACAGTAACTTCATTGAAGCCTACTTGTGACAATAAGTGATTATTATTATTACTGCAGCAGATTAGCTGTTCTTTGTCACTGAAAACCCTCCAAAGTGTAATATATGCTTTTCTTACTAAAAGTAATAGATGTTGACTGGCTGGTGCATTAGAGTATGTTGCAATGACAACACTGCATTCCACAGAGTGGGGATAATTCTGGTCTCACCCTCTGATCGGTACCTCAGTTTGCCAATTGTTCTGGTTAAGTAACAAGCAGGAATGGGTGAAGAGGGGCGAGAGAGGAAGACTGAGGAGAAAGTCATCCTTCAACCGGTTAAGCAGAGCATTGAGAGAGCCCTGGGAAATGGAACAATAGATTGCCTATCTTTTCAGTCTGTCTGGTCCACGCAGCTGCTGCATCTATCAATAAGGAAAGAGTACTTGTAACAAATATATTCAATGTAGCTGAGACAATTAGACCAAACATTCCCACATTTGATCCTGATCTGCTTTGAGTTAGCTGATCTCAAATACGGCCACACGGGATACTGTTGAAAGTGCATTTGTGTGGGTGGGTGCTGAAGACAGTGAGCTGCCTTGGCTGTAATATTCCTGCAGTGAAATAATCTGTTGACACTCCTGCCAAAGCGGAATCATTTGGCTGAGGTAACAGAAAGTTCATGGCACATATTGAACTGTATTCAGGAATAAATCAGTGTTTTGAGAAGGAGGGAGATAGAAGAAAACTGAAAAAAATATTACTTTCCTTTCCATAAATTATAATGTGTATTATAGGCCAGAAATTCTAGAAGTCATAGAATTTACAGTGCAAAAGGAGGCCATTCGGCCCATCGAGTCTACACCGACCCCTGAAAGAGCACCCTACCTAATCCCACACCTCCACCCTAGCCCGTAAACAAGTATCCCCACCTAACGTTTGGACACTAAGGGGCAATTTAGCATAACCATTCGACCTAACCTGCACATCTTTGGACTGAAGACTATTTCTTTATTCCACAAGTATTTTGAATCAACAAGACTGGGGTTTGAGATGTACACTTTGCAATGATAACATATCAATAATTAACATCTAAAATATAATATTCCTTTGGGAACAATTTAAACTATTTCATACGAAATCAACCTTGCTAAAACAGCGGAGAAAGCATTTTTAGGCCCTTGAGTGAAGAATTAATCCCCTCTTGATAACAAAATTGAGATTATGATGTCATTTCAATCCTGATGGGGTTTTATTACTAAAATCACATCTAAATTGCAGATTGCACATATCATGGAGTGTCATTTAAATCCAGGCTCACCTATTCTCTTTTACAGGAAGAATTGTGTGAGAAATTGTAGTCAAGGTAGTCTGTGAGCATATAATGAATGTTAATTGATAGCCTACCCCCAGAAATGTAGACAGAAGTCCAGGAAGGGAAGTTTCAGAGATAGACCAGGTGAAGGTGAGTGGAGGGTGGAAATTGGAAGCAAAGTCAATGCAATTTTCCAGTTCATGGTGAGAGCAGGAAGCAGCACTGATACAGACAACAATGTACCAGAAAAAGAGATGAGGGGTGGGGCATCAGTTAGACTGGAACAAGAAATGTTCCACCTATCCTACAAAAAGGAAAGCATAGATCAGACCCATGCAGCTAGTCGTAGCAGCCCCTTATATTCGGAGGAAGTGAGTGGAGTTGAAGGAGTAGTTGTTCAGTGTGAGAACAAGTTCAGCCTGGCGGAGGAGGATGGTGGTGGTTGAGCCTCCATTCGAGGAAGATGCAAAGAGCTCCGAGACCGTCCTGGTGGCAAATGGAAGTGGAGAGAGATTGGATGACCAGTACGTGAAGTGGAGCAGGGCTTAGGGCCAGGAAACTGATGAAGTGACATAAGGCATTCCACGGAAGAGTCACGGACGTAGGTGGGAAGAGACTGGACAAGAGGAGAAAAAAACTGGGTTAAGGTAGGAAGAAATAATTTTGGTAGGACAGAGACATACAGAAACAATGAATCGACCAGAGCAGTCTTTCTTATTTTGGGGCGGAGGTAGAAGAGGGTTCAGGTTTAGAGTCTGAGGTTGGAAGTTGTTGAGGGAAGACCTCCAGAGGAAGTGAAGTCAGTGACAGTCCTGGATACAGTGGTTTGATGTTCGGTATTGGGGTTGTGGTGCAGGAGAAGGTAGGTTCATGTGCCAAAGAGTTAGCTTCGGCCTCTGCGAGGTGGAGGTCAGTATGGCTGATAACAACATTTCCAGCTTTGTCGGCAGATTTGCTGATGATGTTACGGTTGGACTGAGAGAATGAAGTGCCATGAGTTCAGAGGGAGATTGGTTGGAGTGAGTGAGGTATCAGGCTGGCAGTTCCCAGTGAGAAGATCCGGTGTGGGTAAGAGACCGGAGGAAGGAGTCTAGGCGGCGGTAGAATATTTGAGATTGGTGAATAGGTCTGTGAAGCAAGGAGAAGACCCCCAACCAAAGAAGTGGGCATGGAGGAGAAGACAACAGAAGAGCTCAACATCATCCCAAGTGTAAAATTAATTGAGGGGAAGACCTAAGGGTATGAAATGAGGCCTTTACTCAGGACAGAGCATTCAGAGTCAACGAGGGTAAGGTCAGAAGTATCATGAATACCTCGGGTTGAGCTGAAAAGAGGAGATTAGCAGGAAGGGAGGGAGAAGGAACAATCCGGAGGAGTATTGGTGCCATGACTTGGCCAAGCTGGTGAACCCTCACGGATAAAAAATTGTTTTCTTAAAGTTTTAATTAGGGACATTTAAGCGACTCTTAGACAGGCACATGGACAGCAGTAAATTGGAGGGGTATAGGTTAGGTTGATCTTAGATTAGGATAAATGGTCGGCACAACATCCTGAGCTGAAGGGCCTGTACTGTGCTGTACTGTTCTATGTTCTATGTTCTAACCAGCACTCTACTATCAAGCTGGGGAATCAATCCTGCCTCAGAGTATTCCAGGAGCATTAGCGGGCATACCTAAAACAAAGTGCCACCGTGGTGAAGCTGTATCATAGGACTATTTTCATCCTAAACAGCAGAGGCAGCATGCGATAGAGTTATGCAATCCTACAATCTATGGATCAGATCTTAGTTCGGTAGTCCTGCCACATCCAGTTATGAATGTTGGTGGACAATTAAATAACTAACCAGAGAAGGAGACCCCGAAGCATCCAAATTCTAAATGATATCAATGCTCAGCGCATCAGTGCAAAAGACAAGGCTGAAGTATTTGCAATCACCTTCGGCCAGAAGTGTAGAATAGGTGACCCAACTCTGCCTCTTCCGGAGGTCCCCAATATTACTGATGCCAGTCTTCAATCAGTAAGATTCACTTTATGTGATATGAAGAAACAGCTGAAGGTGTTGGATGTAGCAATGGCACTGGGCCTTGATAACATTCAGGTTGCAGTACTGGACACTTGCACTTCTAAACTAGCCACCATTCCCTCCTAACCACAGTTACAACACTGGCATTGCCGGACAATGTGGAAAATTGCCCAGATTAATGCTGTCCACAAAAAACAGGAAAACTTAATAAATCCCATCAATTAGTGCTCCATCATTGACAGGGCTATGAAGTGACACTTGCAGGAAAAACCTCTCACTGACAATGTTAGGCTTCCCCCAGGCCACTTGATTTCTAACCTCGTTACAAATTTGGTCCAAACATGAACAAAAGAGCTGAATTTCAGAGTAGAAATGATGGTGAATGCTCTGGGCATCAAGGCAGCATTTGACCGAGTATGGCATCAACGAACCCTATCACAATTGAAGTCACAGCATCAGGGGGGAAACTCTCTGTTGTTTGGAGTATTAACTAAGACAAAAGATAGTTTTTGTTGTTGGCAGCTAATCATCTCAGTCCCAGAACATCCAAACAATCCCTATGGTGCACAAGGACGCCATTTGGCCCATCAAGTCTGCACCAACCCTCCGAAAGAGTCCTCTACTTAGGCTGACTCCTTAACCTCCCTACCCTATCTCCTTAACCCCGCGCGTTGATCATGGCCAGTCCAGGGTGGCACAGTGGTTAGCACTGTTGCTTCACAGTGCCAGGGACCCGGGTTCAATTCTGGCCTTCGGTGACTGTGTGGAGTTTGCACTTTCTCCCCGTGTCTACATGGGTTTACTCCGGTTGTTCCAGTTTCCTTGCACAGTCCACAGATGTGCAGGTTATGTGGGGTTATGGGGTTGCGGAGATAGGACGGGGAATGGGGTGCTCTTTCAGATGGTTGATGCAGACCTGATGAGCCAAATGCATCCTTCTGCACTGTAGGAATTCTACGATTCTATAATCCACCTAACCTACACATCTTTGGACACTAAGGGGCAATTTAGCATGGCGAACCAACAAAACAACAAGCTCGGCACAATTCGATATAATGCAGCCCGCTTGATTAAGCAACCCAAAAACCTTAAAATTCTATTCCTCCATTGCCGATGCACAATGGCAGCAATGTGCACCATCTACAAGGTGCACTGCAGCAACTGGCCAAGTCTCTTTCAACAGCGCCTTCCAAACCCACACCTCCATCATCTTGAAAATCAAGGGCAGTGGATGCATTTTCATGCCGCCACCAGCAAGATCTCTTGCAAGTTGCACACCATGTGGACTTTTTTACATAGAAACATACAGTGCAGAAAGAGGCCATTCGGCCCATCGAGTCTGCACCGACCCACATTAAGCCCTCACTTCCACCATATCTCCGTAACCCAATAACCCCTCCTAACCTTTTTGGACACTACAATCCACCTAACCTGCACATCTTTGGGCTGTGGGAGCAAACCGCAGCACCCGGAGGAAACCCACGCAGACACTGGGAGAACGTGCAAACTCTGCACAGACAGTGACCCAGCGGGGAATCGAACCTGGGACCCTGGCGCTGTGAAGCCACAGTGCTATCCACATGTGCTACTCTAACATCCCGGTAGAATAAGTACTGTTAATTCGGTCAGTGGTCAGGGACATAGTGGTGTGACTGCAAGGGAGGCAGGTCGGGGCATCCTGAGTTTAGGAGTTGAGGAGCCTCAGCCCTTGACCTTGTCCAACAGGTATGAGGTACTTGCTCCCTGTGTGGATGAGGAAGAGGGCTGTAGGGAAGATGCGTTGACTGACCACTGCACCGTGGTACAGGAGGCCATTCAAGAGGGGGGAGCAAAAAGACAAGTGGTAGTTGTAGGGGATTCTATTATTAGGGGGATTGATGGCATCCTTTGTAAGCCAGATCGTGAGTCCCGCATGGTTTGTTGCCTGCCTGGTGCCAGGGTGAGGGACATCTCTGATCGGCTTGAAAGGATTTTGGAGAGGGAGGGGGAGGATCCAGTTGTTGTGGTCCACGTTGGGACTAACAACATAGGTAAGACTAGGAAAGAGGACCTGTTTGGGGATTATCAAACACTAGGGACTAAATTAAAGAACAGGTCTTCCAGGGTTATAATCTCTGGATTACTACCCGAGCCACGTGCCAATTGGCATAGGGTTGAGAAAATTAGGGAAGTTAACACTTGGCTAAAGGAGTGGTGCGGGAAAGAGGGATTCCATTTCATGGGGCATTGGCATCAGTACTGGGGCAGGAGGGACCTGTACCGTTGGGACGGTCTTCATCTGAACCATTCTGGGACCAGTGTTCTAGCGAATAGAATAAATAGGTTGGTCACAAGGACTTTAAACTAGCAAGTTGGGGGGAAGGGAAGGGTAAAGCTATGGACAGTATAATGGTTAATGGAGAGCAAGGCAGCAGGTTACGTGACAGGTTATTATGTGGAGATATGGGTTCAAAGACAAGGAAAGTTAGGAGAAAGGGTAAGAGGAAAAATAATTTGCGAAAAGTTACTGATCAAGGTGTTAGGATTCATAACAAAAACATAAAAAACAGCATAAGTGTACTTTACCTGAATGCTCGTAGTATACGGAATAAGGTGAATGAGCTGATGGCGCAAATCATCGTGAATGACTATGATTTAGTGGCCATTACTGAAACATGGTTAAAAGATGGTCACGACTGGGAGTTAAATATCCAAGGGTATCAGACTATACGAAAGGATAGAATGGACGGTAAGGGCGGTGGTGTAGCTTTGTTGTTTAAGGATGGCATCCGGGCAATAGTAAGGGATGATATTGAACAAAGAACAAAGAACAAAGAAATGTACAGCACAGGAACAGGCCCTTCGGCCCTCCAAGCCCGTGCCGACCATACTGCCCGACTAAACTACAATCTTCTACACTTCCTGGGTCCGTATCCTTCTATTCCCATCCTATTCATATATTTGTCAAGATGCCCCTTAAATGTCCCTATCGTCCCTGCTTCCACTACCTCCTCCGGTAGCGAGTTCCAGGCACCCACTACCCTCTGCGTAAAAAACTTGCCTCGTACATCTACTCTAAACCTTGCCCCTCTCACCTTAAACCTATGCCCCCTAGTAATTGACCCCTCTACCCTGGGGGAAAGCCTCTGACTATCCACTCTGTCTATGCCCCTCATAATTTTGTATACCTCTATCAGGTCGCCCCTCAACCTCCTTCGTTCCAGTGAGAACAAACCGAGTTTATTCAATCGCTCCTCATAGCTTATGCCCTCCATACCAGGCAACATTCTGGTAAATCTCTTCTGCACCCTCTCTAAAGCCTCCACATCCTTCTGGTAGTGTGGCGACCAGAATTGAACACTATACTCCAAGTGTGGCCTAACTAAGGTTCTATACAGCTGCAACATGACTTGCCAATTCTTATACTCAATGCCCCGGACAATGAAGGCAAGCATGCCGTATGCCTTCTTGACTACCTTCTCCACCTGTGTTGCCCCTTTCAATGACCTGTGGACCTGTACTCCTAGATCTCTTTGACTTTCAATACTCTTGAGGGTTCTACCATTCACTGTATATTCCCTACCTGCATTAGCCCTTCCAAAATGCATTACCTCACATTTGTCCGGATTAAACTCCATCTGCCACCTCTCCGCCCAAGTCTCCAGACAATCTAAATCCTGCTGTATCCTCAGACAGTCCTCATCGCTATCCGCAATTCCACCAACCTTTGTGTCGTCTGCAAACTTACTAATCAGACCAGTTACATTTTCCTCCAAATCATTTATATATACTACAAAGAGCAAAGGTCCCAGCACTGATCCCTGTGGAACACCACTGGTCACAGCCCTCCAATTAGAAAAGCATCCCTCCATTGCTACCCTCTGCCTTCTATGGCCTAGCCAGTTCTGTATCCACCTTGCCAGTTCACCCCTGATCCCGTGTGACTTCACCTTTTGTACTAGTCTACCATGAGGGACCTTGTCAAAGGCCTTACTGAAGTCCATATAGACAACATCTACTGCCCTACCTGCATCAATCATCTTAGTGACCTCCTCGAAAAACTCTATCAAGTTAGTGAGACACGACCTCCCCTTCACAAAACCGTGCTGCCTCTCACTAATACGTCCATTTGCTTCCAAATGGGAGTAGATCCTGTCTCGAAGAATTCTCTCCAGTAATTTCCCTACCACTGAAGTAAGGCTCACCGGCCTGTAGTTCCCGGGATTATCCTTGCTACCCTTCTTAAACAGAGGAACAACATTGGCTATTCTCCAGTCCTCCGGGACATCCCCTGAAGACAGCGAGGAGCCAAAGATTTCTGTCAAGGCCTCAGCAATTTCCTCTCCAGCCTCCTTCAGTATTCTGGGGTAGATCCCATCAGGCCCTGGGGACTTATCTACCTTAATATTTTTTAAGACACCCAACACCTCGTCTTTTTGGATCACAATGTGACCCAGGCTATCTACACCCCCTTCTCCAGACTCAACATCTACCAATTCCTTCTCTTTGGTGAATACTGATGCAAAGTATTCATTTAGTACCTCGCCTATTTCCTCTGGCTCCGCACATAGATTCCCTTGCCTATCCTTCAGTGGGCCAACCCTTTCCCTGGCTACCCTCTTGCTTTTTATGTACGTGTAAAAAGCCTTGGGATTTTCCTTAACTCTATTTGCCAATGACTTTTCATGACCCCTTCTAGCCCTCCTGACTCCTTGCTTAAGTTCCTTCCAACTTTCCTTATATGCCACACAGGCTTCGTCTGTTCCCAGCCTTTTAGCCCTGACAAATGCCTCCTTTTTCTTTTTGACGAGGCCTACAATATCTCTCGTCATCCAAGGTTCCCGAAAATTGCCGTATTCATCTTTCTTCCTCACAGGAACATGCCTGTCCTGTATTCCTTTCAACTGACACTTGAAAGCCTCCCACATGTCAGATGTTGATTTGCCCTCAAACATCCGCCCCCAATCTATGTTCTTCAGTTCCCGCCTAATATTGTTATAATTAGCCTTCCCCCAATTTAGCACATTCATCCTCGGACCACTCTTATCCTTGTCCACCAGTACTTTAAAACTTACTGAATTGTGGTCACTGTTACCAAAATGCTCCCCTACTGAAACATCTACCACCTGGCCGGGCTCATTCCCCAATACCAGGTCCAGTACCGCCCCTTCCCTAGTTGGACTGTTTACATATTGTTTTAAGAAGCCCTCCTGGATGCTCCTTACAAACTCCGCCCCGTCTAAGCCCCTGGCACTAAGTGAGTCCCAGTCAATATTGGGGAAGTTGAAGTCTCCCATCACCACAACCCTGTTGTTTTTACTCTTTTCCAAAATCTGTCTACCTATCTGCTCCTCTATCTCCCGCTGGCTGTTGGGAGGCCTGTAGTATACCCCCAACATTGTGACTGCACCCTTCTTATTCCTGATCTCTACCCATATAGCCTCACTGCCCTCTGAGGTGTCCTCTCGCAGTATAGCTGTGATATTCTCCCGAACAAGTAGCGCAACTCCGCCTCCCCTTTTACATCCCCCTCTATCCCGCCTGAAACATCTAAATCCTGGAACGTTTAGCTGCCAATCCTGCCCTTCCCTCAACCAGGTCTCTGTAATGGCAACAACATCATAGTTCCAAGTAGTAATCCAAGCTCTAAGTTCATCTGCCTTACCCGTAATGCTCCTTGCATTAAAACATATGCACTTCAGGCCACCAGACCCGCTGTGTTCAGCAACTTCTCCCCGTCTGCTCTGCCTCAGAGCCACACTGTCCCTATTCCCTAGTTCTCCCTCAATGCTCTCACCTTCTGACCTATTGCTCCCGTGCCAACCCCCCTGCCATACTAGTTTAAACCCTCCCATGTGACACTAGCAAACCTCGCGGCCAGGATATTTATGCCTCTCCGGTTTAGATGCAACCCGTCCATCTTATACAGGTCACACCTGCCCCGGAAGAGCTCCCAGTGGTCCAGATAACGGAAACCCTCCCTCCTACACCAGCTGTTTAGCCACGTGTTTGTCTGCTCTATCTTCCTATTTCTAGCCTCACTGGCACGTGGCACAGGGAGTAATCCCGAGATTACAACCCTCGAGGTCCTGTCTTTTAACTTTCTGCCTAGCTCCCTGAACTCCTGCTGCAGGACCTCATGCCCCTTCCTGCCTATGTCGTTAGTACCAATATGTACAACGACCTCTGCCTGTTTGCCCTCCCCCTTCAGGATTCCCTCTACCCGTTCGGAGACATCCTGGACCCTGGCACCAGGGAGGCAACATACCATCCTGGAGTCTCTTTCACGTCCACAGAAGCGCCTATCTGTGCCCCTGACTATAGAGTCCCCTATTACTATTACTCTTCTGCGCTTTGACCCTCCCTTCTGAACATCAGAGCCAGCCGTGGTGCCACTGCTCTGGCTGCTGCTGTTTTCCCCTGATAGGCTATCCCCCCCCGACAGTATCCAAAGGGGTATATCTGTTCGAGAGGGGGACAACCACAGGGGATTCCTGCACTGACTGCCTGCCCTTTCTGGTGGTCACCCATTTCTCTGCCTGCACCTTGGGTGTGACCACATTTACATAACTGCGATCTATGACGCTTTCCGCCACCTGCATGCTCCTAAGTGCATCCAATTGCTGCTCCAACCGAACCATGCGGTCTGTGAGGAGCTGCAGTTGGGTGCACTTTCTGCAGATGAAGCCATCCGGGACGCTGGAAGCCTCCCGGACCTGCCACATCTCACAGTCAGAGCACAGCACCCCTCTAACTGACATTGCGTCAATTAATTAAAATTAAAATTTGTCTTTTTTTTTTTTTAAATACTTTTTTTTTTAATTGCAAAGTTACTGTCAACTATCTGTTTCCTAGCACTAGATTTCTAATAGAAATGCGATAGCTAACTATAATACTCTCCGATCTCTGGCTTAGATATCCTCTAAATTATAATTAAGTTATTATGTTTAATTAGTTCCCAAATACTCAAATTTTTTTTTTTTAAATTTCGGTTAGAATCCCAACCAGCCACTCAGGTCACAGCTTTTCTGTGATGTCACTTCAGTTTCCCCCCGACACACAATTTGAAAAAAGGTATAAAAGTAAAAATCACTTACTTTCCTTCTTACCTTCTGAGTGTCTGAGATGTTCTCAGGTTCTCTCGCTGACGGAGACTGCTCCTGCACCTCCGATCCTTGACCTGCACAATGCTAATAATATAATAATATAATATGGCACTTACCTTACACCAATGGGTCTTATTATTAGGTTAGAGGAGGAGGGCGGGTGGGAGACACTACACGTGTAGTGTCTCGGGTTTCCTCTCCACCAGAATTTATTGGTTGGGGGGGGGGGGGGACTTGCCAGAGGTCGAACTTCCGGTTCCCGCCTTATATAAAAACAAATAAAACAGAAAAGAAGAACAGACACAGGACCAGGCAAGGCTTATTAAATTCACTACTCACCTCCCATATTGGTGCTATGGAGGACAAGGTGGAATCAATTTGGGTGGAAATCAGGAATAGTAAGGCGAAAAGGTCACTGATAGGAGTAGTCTATAGGCCACCAAATAGTAACAGGATGGTAGGGCAGGCAATAAGCAAAGAAATAACGGATGCATGTAGAAATGGTACAGCGGTTATCATGGGAGATTTTAATCTGCATGTCGATTGGTTTAACCAGTTTGGTAAAGGCAGCCTTGAGGAGAAGTTTATAGAATGTGTCCGGGATAATTTCCTGGAACAGTATGTAATGGAACCTACAAGGGAACAAGCGGTCCTAGATCTGGTCCTGTGTAATGAGGCAGGATTGATTAATGATCTCATAGTTCGGGATCCGCTTGGAAGGAGCGACCACAATATGGTGGAATTTAAAATACAGTTGGAGGATAACAAGGTAAAATCAAACACTAGTGTTTTGTGCTTAAACAAAGGCGATTACAATGGGATGAGAGAAGAACTAGCTAAGGTAGACTGGGAGCAAAGACTTCATGGTGAAGCAGTTGAGGAACAGTGGAGAACCTTCCGAGCGATCTTTCACAGTGTTCAGGAAAGGTTCATACCGACAAAAAAGACGGTAGAAAGGGGAAAAATCGACCGTGGATATCGAAGGAGGTGAGGGAGAGTATCAAATTGAAGGAAAAAACATACAAAGTGGCAAACATTAGTGGGAGACTAGAGGACTGGGAAGTCTTTAGGGGACAACAAAAAGCTACTAAAAAAGTTATAAAGAAGAGTAAGGTAGACTATGAAAGTAAACTTGCTCAGGACATAAAAGCAGATAGTAAAAGCTTCTACAAATATATAAGACAAAAAAGAGTGGCTAAGGTAAATAGTGGTCCTTTGGAAGATGAGAAGGGAGATTTAATAATAGGAGACGGGGAAATGGCTGAGGAGCTGAACAGGTTTTTTGGGTCAGTCTTCACAGTGGAAGACACAAATAACATGCCAGTGACTGATGGAAATAAAGATATGATAGGTGAGGACCTTGAGATGATTGCAATCACTAAGGAGGCAGTATTTGGCAAGCTAATGGGGCTAAAGGTAGACAAGTCTCCTGGCCCTGATGGGATGCAGCCCAGAGTGTTAAAAGAGATGGCTAGGGAAATTGTAAACGCACTAGTGATAATTTATCAAAATTCACTAGACTCTGGGGTGGTCCCAGAGGATTGGAAAGTAGCAAACGTGACACCACTATTTAAAAAAGGAGGTCGGCAGAAAGCGGGTAATTATAGGCCGGCAAGCTTAACTTCGGTTGTAGGGAAAATGCTGGAATCTATCATTAAGGAGGAAATAGCGGGGCACCTGGAGGGACATTGTCCCATTGGGCAGACGCAGCATGGGTTCATAAAGGGTAGGTCGTGTCTGACTAATTTGGTAGAATTTTCTGAGGACGTTACCAGTGCAGTAGATAACGCGGAGCCAATGGATGTGGTATATCTGGATTTCCAGAAAGCTTTTGACAAGGTGCCACACAAAAGGTTGCTGCATAAACTAAAGATGCATGGCATTGAGGGTAAAGTGGTAGCATGGGTAGAGGATTGGTTAACTAACAGAAAGCAGAGAGTGGGGATAAATGGATGTTTCTCTGGTTGGCAACCTGTAACTAGTGGGGTCCCTCAAGGATCAGTGTTGGGCCCGCAGTTGTTCACAATTTACATAGATGATTTGGAGTTGGGGACCAAGTGCAATGTGGCAAAGTTTGCAGACGACACTAAGATGAGTGGTAAAACAAAAAGTGCAGAGGATACCGGAAGTCTGCAGAAGGATTTGGATAGGTTAGGTGAATGGGCTAGGGTCTGGCAGATGGAATTCAATGTTGCCAAGTGTGAGGCTACAGCAGAATGGATAATTATTTAAACGGTAAGATGTTAAAACATGCTGCTGTGCAGAGGGACCTGGGTGTGCTGGTGCACGAGTCGCAAAAAGTTGGTGTGCAGGTGCAACAGGTGATTAAGAAGGCTAATCGAGTTTTGTCTTTCATTGCGAGAGGGATGGAGTTCAAGACTAGGGAGGTTATGCTGCAATTGTATAAGGTGTTGGTGAGGCCACATCTGGAGTATTGTGTTCAGATTTGGTCTCCTTACCTGAGAAAGAACATATTGGCACTGGAGGGAGTGCAGAGGAAATTCACTAGGTTGATCCCAGAGTTGAGGGGATTAGATTATGACGAGAGGTTGAGTAGACTGGGACTGTACTTATTGGAGTTTAGAAGGATGCGGGGGGATCTTATTGAAACATATAAAATTATGAAGGGAATAGATAGGATAGATGCGGGCAGGTTGTTTCCACTGGTCGGGGAAAGCAGAACTAGGGGGCATAGCCTCAAAATAAGGGGAAGTAGATTTAGGACCGAGTTTAGGAGGAACATCTTCACCCAAAGGGTTGTGAATCTCTGGAATTCCTTGCCCAGTGAAGCAGTTGAGGCTCCTTCTTTAAACGTTTTTTAGAGAAAGATACCTTTCTAAAGAATAAAGGGATTCGGGGTGTACGGGTCGGAGAGTGGAGCTGAGTCCACAAAGATCAGCCATGATCTCATTGAATGGCGGAGCAGGCTCGAGGGGCCAGATGGCCTACTCCTGCTCCTAGTTCTTATATTCTAACATGGAAGAATATCACCAATCTTTCACTGTCGCTGTGGCAAAATCCTGGAACTCCATTCCTCGCAGCACTGTGAGTGTACCTATGCCACATAGACTGCAGCGGTTCAAGAAGGCAGCTCACCATCACCACCTTCCCGGCCAATGGAAATGGTCTATAAATGTTGGCCTTTCCAATGACACACACATTCAAAGAAAGAAACTTTTAAAAATACATTCACTGGATTTATTTTCACATCCTGTCACGTTACTTGTGAAATTGCCTGGATCGGGAAAGAAACTTTGTAGTTTGATCAGGCTGGGGTTATGTTAGGTGCGATTTACCGGGAGTGTCCCGCCCAGTTCGGGGCGGAATGTGTTGGATAGATCCCGGGAGAGGTCTCCCACACGATTCCTGATGGTTCGATCTCGCAAGACTTCATGATCTGGATACCACCCACAATGGGCGGGATCCAGCGTAGAGTTAAGTGAGTTTAAAAACCCACTTAACGTTGACTTTGCCTGATAGAACGACCACCTGGCATTTCCGGGCCTCGCCGAGGAGATCCCAGCCAGACACCAATTAGTATTGGTCTTCGTAAAATGGGCCAGGCGGAACGGCACTTGGGGGCATCTCTCAGGTCATCAGAGTGGTCAATCCTGACACTGCTGGTGCCACTCATATTCACATTGGTACTGCCAGCCTGGCACCCTGGCAGTGCCACCTGGGCACTTTAGCAGTGCCAGACTGGAATTCTATCAGGCTGGGGGGGTGGGGGGGTGTGCCCTGTCGGTATGTCGTGGGGTGCAGAGGGGTGTGAGGACCCCCCCCCCCCCCAAACAGGTGAGTTGAGGCAGGAAATGCAGCTGGTGCTGCCTCAGTGGGACATTCCCAAGCCAGGGAATGACACCAGGGAATCACAGAATTGTCAGAGACCCCTCCCACCCAGGCTTTTCCCTTTTCCAGACCCTTCCTTCAGGAAGTCTGAAGACCCGCACATCCAGACATAGGAACAGCCTCTTCCCCACAGCTACGAGGCTCCTCAAAGACACCGCCTCGGACTGATCTGTTCCCTGTAAGAGCACTGTTCACGGCGCCCTATGCTGCTCTTGCTCATGTAATTGCTTTGTTTGGCCCTTGATCCACACTGTAATCAATCACTATTTGTCGATGTACTATTTATCGATGTACTCTGTTGATTATTCTTTTCATCTACTGTATACATACCGTGTACGTTCCCTTGGCCGTAGAAAAATACTTTTCACTGTACTTTGGTACATGTGACAATAAATCAAATCAATCAATCAATCAATCAATCACTCAAAAGAAATAGTGCTGTTCAATAGCAGGGTAGCGTCGGGAATGATCCCTCAATTCCCGTCCAGAATGGACCAAGTTAAATCGCGCCCCCAAACCCGAAAATGAACAAAATACACTGAGATTCCCAAAAATAAGATTTTATTGCAGTTTATTGTATGTGCGATTTGGATTGTTTGTGAGTGAGTGCAGCAAACCAATTATGTCATAAAATGTTGAATGCTCTTTTCAGTTTGCTTTCACACTCACGGTGGAGGTCTCTTTGTCACTGCATGGTAACTTGAGAGACCACATACACTACCTTATCAGCAAGGTCAAAATCTGCAGGGAAACATAAGAAATGGCATGAATAATCAATATGGGTATAAGTATTTACAAACACCAGGCTAACCAGCAGTTGGTCAGCTCCACTGAGCAACATCAGTCTGTCCAAATACCAATCCTAAAGCCCGTATTTTTGTGAAATTGTGTTTAATTAAATTATTTTGTGCCATCTAATGGTTGTTATCTCCAGCAGCGGAAGGACACTTAAGAACAAGTTATAAATATTGTTGCCAATAAGAGCAGGATCATTTAACAAGCCAATCTGAGATTCTTCCGTTCCTAACTTTCAGACTTGAGGGTTAATGTTTTCAAGTGGAACAAGGCTGTTTAAAATGATTCTGCTATTGTTATCAACAGTAATTTCTGTAAAGGTTTTAAGACCAGAAAATGTTCGAAATTGACAACAAGTTGATCGACATCCAAGGGCGCATTCATACCCTCTGGAATTATATGACAGAATTGGAGATTTCAGCCAGGCAGAACTGTGTTCACAGTGCCCACTTGGAACTGGAATAGTTGTTACCAAGAAGAGGCCTCTGCAACTGCTTGGGCATAAGCTGTGTTCTCCCAACAATTTAAAATATAAATATTTAGACATTTTCAGCGGTATTAATTCTGCTCTCAGAATGTTGAATTTATGGTTTGGAGGTTTAAAAAGTGCCAAGGGGTCCTTTGGACTCCCAAACATTTTGTAAACTGTGTTTGACACTGAATAGGATTCATAATCAGTGTGGTGTCGAACAGATGGGGGATGAGACACTGTCTCCATGAAGCTTCATTTAGTTCATCTCCAGAGTCTTCTTGCTTCCTGCATCTTATTGGCACTTTAAGTTCAACTTCAGCATGAAGCCCAGATCACTTCACAGCAACACTATGTTGGAAGTGTGAATATTTTACTGGTGAATTGTCACATTTTTCGAGTATTGGCCTCTTTTCTTGCAAAATAGACTTACATTTATATAAAGTATTTCAAGATGCCAGTCTTAAGTGAGTTCACTATTGTAATGTAGGAAACATGGCAGTCAATTTAAACACCGCTCTGATAAGCAGCATTTAATAATGACTAATCAATTTTACTGCTGCACAAAGGGACATGCTGTTGAAGCTTTTAATCCTGCACTCATCAGGACAGATGCAAGTATGACACATTTCAAAGGGAGCAACAATTTATGCTGCACGAGAAAAGGGTGCTCGTTGATTGGCAAATCAACTGATTGGTTGAGGCATTGGCATGGAGAACTTACCATGGAACAATTGCCCCCATGCTTTGTTCAAATCAAAAAAGGAACAATGTCGGAACATATACCTTTTGGCTGCAGAGAACAGATTTCAATGTATGAATATCTTTAGGCTGGAAGCCTTTCTTCTGCAAACAGAACATGTCTAGACATTGCGCCTTTTTGAAATTAAGCAAAAATACAGGAAAATCCCGAATTTTCTGCATGGCAATACCGCAAACCAATCAGCACCTTTTTCTCATGCAGTGCAAATTGTTGCTTCCCGTGAAATATGGCACTCTAGAGTCTGTCCTGATGAGGGCAAGATGAAAAGCTTTAAGAGCATGACTCTTTTTCAGAAATACTTAAATTCTGTACTACCAAGCGACAGTGCTGATTGAGAGATGAATATTATTCAGGAAAGAGCGTGCTGCTGCTTCTTAGAAGTACTGCCATGAAAACCTTTACATCCACGTGTAATGGCAGGTGGAGCCTCGGTTTAACATCTTATCGGAAAGGTGGCATTCTGAGAGTGTCACACTCCTTCAGGACTGCACAGGAGTTTCTGCCTAGATTTGTACGTTCAAGTCTCTGGAGTGGTGCCGTCTAATTCCCAGGCAATGCTGCTGACCCTGAGCCACATTTTGTCATGTATTTGTCTTGCATGTAAGTTAAAATGAGCTAGCAAATGGTTAAAATGCCATTTGAGCTGAGTAGGGCATTGGATTGAGGTGTATGGTGAAGTCGATGAGGCATCATCCCCTGAAGAACTTGGGGAGTCTTTATCTAATTTCTGACATTTCTGGTGAGCATTCACATTTAGGATGTTGGGACGACATTGATTTTTGTAAATACAGTGTTCAATCTGACACTGCGCCCAATGTGACAGTTGCTGGAATGAACACATATGTTGGTCAACCCGGGTAAGAAATTTGAGCTGTAGCCCACAACATTCTGTGCTCAAAGGCAACAAAGGGAAGTGAACATTTGGTAAAGGTCCTCAGTTTTAAAGAAGAATCATAATGTGGATTTGAAACGTTAATTATGTTGCTCTCTCCACAGATGCTGCCAAACTGCTGATTTTTTTTCAGGACCTTCCACTTCTATGTCAGATTTCCAGCATCCATAGCACGTTGCATTTGTTATAGGGTAATGGTCAGTTTGGAACGATTGCTGAGAAAGGTATGAAGGTCTAGGCTGGTGGCACTCTAGGAATGGTGCAGTTTAGGTCCAGATGAAGGCTTGGTCTGCTTTAGTGATGCAATTGATTGGCTAATGCTTCGCCATCAACCTGAAATACTAGAAAACAAGTTATCTGTTCATTAACTTGGACCCACATTTTTGCATTAATAGGGTTTAATATATTGTGGGTCCCTTTCAATTATACCATTCAATTCCAGTCTCATATGAGCACCTTATCAGTATTTGTTCATTCGAAGGGTAAATTCTGCCACTAACTGCTTAAGCAAAATGGCTACTTGCATTGTAACTTCTACGTATTTCATTCACCAGTATGATATTTTGATGAATTGGAGACAAGTCACAAACTCTGGCTCTTGGTCCGCCACAAGTGGGGTTAGGAAATGGTAACATCAGTTACACTGAGTGCTCGTACTTCTGCCTTGAGTCAGAAGACTGTGGCTTCAAATCCCACTCCAGAGACTTGAGTACAACATCTAGGCTGGTGCTCTAGTGCTGCGCGAAGGGAGCGTTGTCATGTTACCATGCCAGAGGTGCCTTCTTTTTGGATGAGACTTTAATAAAGGCTCGATCTGCCCTCTCCGATGGACGTAAAAGATCCCACAGAATTGTATTGAAGAAAAGTTATCTCAGCGTCTCAGCCAACATTTATCTTTCAACCAACATCGCTGAAATAGATAATCTATTTGTCCCATATTGCTGTTTAATTATCCTTAAGTTAGCTGCAGAGTGTCCTACATTACAACAATAAATACACTTCAAACATACTTCATTGGCTGTAAAGCACTTTGGGGAATCCCAATGTCATGAAAGGTAATAGAGGAATGCAACCTCTTCTTTCAAAGAAAGTTTATATAAATAGTGTGGTGTGTTTTTATTCTTCTTCTATTTTCCTTTAACTTCAGAACCTTCACTCAATTATAATGTCAAATAGCATAAGATTTCGTATATCTCCGATACAATATCTTATTGAATATAAAATCAAAGCATTTAATGATTTGTTAAACATGTGCTCTGATCTCAAGGTATTAGTTGCTTCCCTTTGGAAAACATTGGAAAAACTTGAAAAGGTACATGCAAGGATAACAGAATCCAGTTTGTATCTTGAGGAACTCATACTTCCCTGGAATAGCGCTATCATACTCCATGGACGACTACAGAGGTAATGGCGTGGAGGTGAGAAGAAAAGTTGCAGCTGAAAACTCTCTGGCCATGAAAGGAACTCAATAAAGCACTGAGGGCATTGGAAGAAGATGGTACAGTCAGTCATTTCAGAAGTTGTCTCTGTAGATTGCTATAGAAGGTCAAGGAGGATGAGAATATAGAATGCACCACAGTCGCAGTAGCACAGGATGCCATTTGTGACTTTGACTGCGGCTATTTTAGTATTATGACAGGAATTTTGGATGGAGACAATGGAATTTTGCATGGAATTTCAGGAAAGTTGGGTATGGATTGGGAAGACAACAACATGTATCAAAATTTAAACTAATTAGAGAATCCAAGCAATACAGTTAGATGGAGTGTAAGGCTTTCTCTACTGTACTAAGCTGGCCACTGCCTCAGCTGGCAGCCCTTTCATCTCTGAGTTCAAATTCCACTCCAAGACCTGAGCACAAAAAGCAAGACCGGCACTCCGGTGTAGTACTGAGGGAGTGCTGCATTATTGAAAGTGCTGTCTTTCAGAGTCTGCTTCTTCGAGTGGATGTAAAAGATGCCAATACATGCTTTTGAAGAAGAGCAGAGGAGTTGTCCCAGGTGTACTGGCCACTACCTATCCCCCAATCAACAACACAAAAATAGATTGTCTGGTCGTTATCACATTGCTGTTTGTAGGGGTTGCTGTGTATAAATTGGCCGCTGTGTTTCTGACATTGCAACAGTGACTAAACTTCAAAGTGCTTCCTTGGCTGTAAAATGTTTTGAGACATCCGTAGTTTATGAAAAGTGCTCTATAAATGCGAATCTGTCTGCTCTGCACAGGCTGAGAAGCTGAGAAAAATCAAAGTGGCGCCATTACAGCAACACCAGTGATATGAGCATGTAACTGCTGAATGGGAAAGTGCGCAGGCAACTTCCACAAAAACATGGCATGGAAATTGACATAAATTAGGATTCTTTAGCCAGTATATACATACAAATAATTTGTATTAATATTAATATATATCATAAAACAGTCAACATTTTAGAATAATATGTAACATTGTTCTTTACAAAATTTAATGGATCTATTGAGAGTCACATTCTCTCCCAAACTAAGTGAACATTGTGTCCCCACGAACAGAATTAACTCTTTACTGTTTAGAATCCAGTTAAATAATAATGTACTCAGATTATAATATAACCCTCTTGTTATAATAAATATTGATGATCTTGCTGTTGCATGTGTTTGTCCTGACCAAATGGGGATTGAAAATACTTGTGACAGGAGCCTGAGTAAAATCGAACAACCTGACTTATTTTCCATAGCTACAAATTACAGCAGCAATATGTCCCATTTGGAGAAATGTTGGTGAAAGAAAGCAATCAGTTTGTTTCAGATTTACTTCAGTTTAGGGTGCGGATTTTTATTATCAATGCCTACTCTCTACCCCAATGAATCAGTCTATTTGTTAGATTCGCATAGCATGTTTTAACTTGATAAAATGAATTGATTTACAAACAGTGGCGCAGCGCTGAGAAACACATGGCTGGGGAACCAAAGAATCCAGCCCAACATCTGTTTTACAGCATTCTGGCGACTCTTGTGCTCAGTTGACGTAGGGAGAGGCAACAAAAAGGAATCTAATGAAATGTGAAAACAAGTTGAAAAACATCTGCATCTGGTCAGATGTGATTTTGAAAATTAAAATGTCTAATCACCTCGTGATGTGGGCCTGCTGGGAGGTCATGGGGTGAGGTAGTGGGGGGGGGGGGGGGGGGGGCGCGCGGATTTGCACACCCCCACCCCTCCCCGTGGCGGCTGGATGTGGCCCGCTTTTGGCTGGCTGCAAGATCTTTTGGTCACGCTGCTGTCAATGTGATTTCCCATTGAATCCACCCCATGCTGCTGGGAAATCTGCAGCAGGGGTTCAGTGTTGGCGGGGCCAGAAACATCCCGCTAGCGAGAATTGCCGGAAATCCCCCCCCTCACCCTCCTCCCTTGACTAGATTTTGTAGCTCTGCCTGATAGATAAGGTATAAACCCTGCCTCTCTCCCCCATGTTGAATACGCTGGGCGGGATTCTCCGCCGGCGGGATGCTCCGTTTTGCCGGCGCCCGGGGGTTTCCCAACAGTGTGGGGCTGCCCCACAATGGGAAGCCCCATTGTCCAGCCGGTGTAACGGTGAATCCCGCCGGTGTTGTGAGGCAGAAATGTGGCACGGCGGGGCGGAGCATCCCGCGCCAATGTGTCTCATATCACCACTTGTGGCGCTGTCAGTCACAGTGGATACTCTGCAGTCCTTAAGTACAGTGTTTTGACATTGAACAGGCAGGGGGCATGCAGCAGAATAATGGGGAAGCCCACAGAAAGAGGGTGAAGAACAGGAGGAAACAAAAGTCGGATTGCTCATGTATAGGGAAGCGATTGGTGCAGAACGCTTGTGATCGTAGGCTATTTCCAATGATGGCACCTCCTGCTACAGACCATCTTTATCTTTTTTTACTCAGAAAGATATATGCCACTCAAGGAGGTGCATATCAGGAATTCAATCCAAGCCTTGCGTTCAATACCTCCACACTTTGGCCTCTGTCAGCTGTCATTTATTCGGTTTATAGGTTCTTTTCCATTTGGCTTTTGAATATGGATTATATTAGCTTTTCCATTATTAGATAGTGGCTAAATGATCTTTAATTGCCAAGTGTGCCTCAGCCGTGTTTTTGAACATGCCATGCATTCCCTCCAGACAAGCCAAACTGTTGCCTTTCAGCCCTATCCAAACACAACCCTGCTTACCACTGCCCACGTGAAGGAAAAATGTAAGGATTAATATCTATTTTGTATTATTCCTGTGTCAGTCATGGATGAGTTGGTAGCACTTTGAGTCACGAGGTTACAGGTTCACTCTGAAGCGTGAGCACAAAAATCAAGGCTGACGTGCCCAGTGCAGTACTGAGGGAGTGCAGTGCTGTCGGAAGCATCTTCTTTTAGTTGAGATGTTAAACCTAGACCCCCATCCTCCCGCTTGGGTGGATGTAAAAGATCCTGTGACATTATTTTGAAGAAAAGTTTGGAATTGCCCCTGGTATTTTGGCCAGGGAGTTACAATGCATAGATTGGCTACTGCATTTCCGATATTACAACACTGACGACACTTCAAAGTACTTAATTATCCGTAAAGCACTTCAGATGTCCAGTGGTTGTGAAAAGTTCTAAAGCAAAGCAATTTTTTTATTTACACAAATTATCTGCTTTGAACCCTGTACCCATGTTTGCCTTGTAAGATGACACAATAAGATGAGCCTGTCCTCTTTATTCTGTATCTAAGTGCTCTTTGAGTAGAAGGGAAACTGTTCTGGAAGATTGCTGCGATGCCAGTAGCCTGTTCAAATGACTGAACCTCAAACGACTCTGCCTGTGTGCTATCCATGCAATAACTTGAGCCACATACCGCAACACAATGGTTGATAGTACTTGCCTATTCACTGACAGTGTCTCCATATGTTGGCAGACTTGGCTGGAGTTGCCAGATATGCAAGAGGAAGTCATCTCATCAGGTTCTTTCTCCTGATTTGTTCCTTGTATTGACCATGCCAGTCAGATGATCTGCAATCTGCCAGTAGAACTCAAACACAAGAATTAGGACAATGGGTAGACCTTATGGCCCATTGAGCCTTCTGAAAATGAAATGAACGAAAATGAAATGAAAATCGCTTATTTTCACAAGTAGGCTTCATATGAAGTTACTGTGAAAAGCCCCTAGTCGCCACATTCCGGCGCCTGTTCGGGGAGGCTGGTACGGGAATTGAACCGTGCTGCTGGCCTGCCTTGGTCTGCTTTAAAAGCCGGCGATTTAGCCCAGTGTGCTAAACTGCATCATCCAATATAATCAAGGTCTCGCCCATTCCCCATATCCCTTAATTCCCTCAGAGACCAGAAATCTATGAATCACAGCCTTGAATGTATCCAATGATGGAGCATCCACAATCCTCTAGCAAGAGAATTCCAAAGATTCACCACCTGTTGAGTGAAGACATTTCTCCTCCTCTCAGTCCTAAATGAGTGGCCCCTTATCCTGAGACTGAGTCCCGAGACTCCCCGACCAGCGGAAATTATCTTTCAGCATCTGCCTTATTGTGCCCCATCAGAATTTGTTAGATTCAATGAGATAGTCTCTCATTCTTCAAAACTGTGGAAAATAAAGGCCTAATGTCCTCAGCCTCTCATCATAGAGCAACCCCCTCATCCCAGGGACCAATATAGTCAACCTTTGTTATACCGCCTCCAGGGCAAGTATATCTCTTCTGGAATATGGAGATTGAAACTGCGCATCATATGTGAAATCTTTCTGTACAGTTTCTCCCATGTAAGCCTGCCAGCATTGCCCTTATGAATCAACAATGCAGTCTGTCAAAAGTAGCAGTGATAGACTTCTGTAACTGAATATTCAAGGTTCCAGTGGCACCACCCACAGCTTCAGTGAGAAAAGCTGTGTGCTTTGTGGCACTTCTGCAAACAATTGCAAAGAGGCGATTTTGTGAGAGCCACGAAGAATCCAGCATGAGTTTTAAGGATACAAAGTAATAACATTTATTTACAATAACATATATACATAACAGTAGCAGTAACTTCCCTTGCTACATAGTCCTCCCTGCTGGTTCCTTAACTGGCCAGCTTTATTTATACTAGGAGTTTACTAATGGTTTCACCGCCCCCCTCATTGGGGAAGCTCATACTCCCACAGGATTGTGGGATTGTCATTAGTCCCCAGCCAATGGTAAGTAGGCAGGTTATAGCATCCCTCCCCCCCAAAGTCCAAGGAATCCACCGAAGACCCTGGCGAAGGAGGGCGTCGGACTCGTTTGGCCGCAGGCCGGACACCATTTGCACGCGGCGCTGGATCAGGAGGCGCAATGGTTGTACATCCACGGCCCGTGGACACGAGGATTCCCCCTCTGATGCATCCTGTGTCTCCATCTCGGAGTCAGAGTCTGCTGCCTCCGTCATGTCAGCGTCTCTATCTCCATTCGGTTCCGTAACGACCTGCGCAGGCTTCGAGTGAGGCACCAGTGGAAGATTGTGAGGACTACCTTCCCTTGTCTCTGGTCTCTGCGGCTGTAGAAATAAGCTCCTGGGGCGGGGAATCTTTTGAGGGGATAGTCTTCTGGACCGAACGTGGTCTACATGTTTGTGCTGGAGACGATCCTGGGCTTGCACCTGGTAAGATATAGGGCCCGTTTGGCGAAAGATTACACCAGGAACCCATTGGGCACCACCAGCAAAATTCTGAACGAACACTGGGTCACTGGGCGCAAACTGCCGAATCGGCCGATGCCGAGAAAATCCCTGTCCTTGCCGTTCTTGTGTGCGGCGCACTTTTGCGCCAATGTCCGGGAAACCATACTAAGGCGGGTGCGAAGTCTCCGGCCCATTAGGAGTTCTGCGGGAGCTACCCCAGTCACTGCATGGGGGGTGGTCCTGTACGTAAACAAAAAGCGAGCCAGTCTCGTGTCCATTGATCCAGAAGACTGCTTCTTTAGGCCTCTTTAGAATGTCTGCACTGCGCGCTCTGCCAACCCATTTGAAGCCGGGTGGTAAGGGGCAGTGCGGATGCGGCGGATGCCGTTCATCTTCGTGAACCTCGCAAACTCCTCACTCGTGAATGGAGTGCCGTTATCCGTGACCAGCACCTCGGGGAGGCCATGCGTACTAAACGATAAACGCATCTTTTCAATTGTTGCGCCGGACGTTGTCCCCTGCATCTTATGCACCTCTAGCCATTTAGACTGGGCGTCAATTAGTAGAAGGAACATGGATCCTTGAAAAGGGCCTGCGAAACCTGCATGCAAGCGTGCCCAAGGCCGCCCTGGCCATTCCCAGTGATGGAGGGGTGCGGCCGGCGGAAGCTTCTGATGCTCCTGGCAAATGGAGCAGTTTTGGGCCACCTTCTCAATGTCGGTGTCGAGGCCTGGCCACCAGACATAACTCCGGGCCAACATTTTCATTTTGGTCATGCCTGGATGCCCATTATGCAAGTCTGTTAGTAACAGCTCCTGGCCTTTTTCCGGGACAATCACACGTGTCCCCCACAAGAGGATGCCGTCTTCCACGCTGAATTCTGACAGCTTGGAGGAAAATGCCCGCAACTCACCTGGGAGCTGTCTATGCTGCCCACCATACAGAACTATGTGCCGAACCTTTGACAGGACTGGCTCCGTCTGGGTCCATTCACGGATCTGTGATGCCGTGACAGGCAAGGTGTCCATAAAATCTAGGGTCGCAACCACCTCACCGGTCGTGGGGGTCGACATGGGGCCGGTCGATAAAGGCAATCGGCTCAGTGCGTCGGCATTTGCTATCTGCGTACCTGGTTTGTGCTCCAGAGAATACTCGTATGCAGCAAGCAACAAAGCCCAGCGCTGGATCCGTGCAGAAGCAATGGGCGGTATTGGCTTATCCTCTCTGAAAAGTCCCAGCAGAGGCTTATGATCAGTCACGATAGTGAAATGGCGGCCATACACGTACTGGTGGAAGTGTTTCACCGCAAAAACCACTGCCAGGCCCTCCTTCTCGATCTGCGCGTACTTTTTCTCCGCTGCAGTTAATGTGCGGGAGGCGAAAGCTATCGGTCGCTCGGCCCCGTTCTCCATCTTGTGGGACAGGACGGCCCCAATACCATACGGGGATGCATCACATGTGACGAGCAAAGGCTTTCCAGGATCATAGTGGGTTAGTAACCCAGACGACGACAATTGTTGCTTTACCCGCCGGAAAGCGGTTTCTTGCGGCTGACCCCAAACCCAGGTGTGATTTTTCTTTAGCAGAAGGTGCAAAGGGGCCAGCGTAGTTGCCAGATTGGGGAGGAACTTCCCGTCATAGTTTACGAGACCGAGAAAAGAACGAAGATGCGAAGTCGGGGCGGGAGCATGTTGAATTGCACGCACCTTCTCTGCGACGGGGTGCAAACCTTCGCGGTCCACCGGATAACCTAGGTAGACTACTTCCTTTGCCTGAAATACGCACTTTGTGCGACGTAAACGGACTCCAGCCTCCGAAAGGCATCTAAGGACAGCCTCCAGATTTTCCAAATGTTCCTGCTCCGACGTCCCTGTAATCAAAACGTCATCAAGGTGGACAGCCACACGTGGTAAACCTCTCAAAATGCCCTCCATAACACGTTGAAAAATTGCGCAGGCAGAGGATACTCCAAAGGGCATCCGTGTATATTCATACAGGCCCCGGTGTGTATTAATCGTTACATATGGTCGGGAGGCAGGGTCCAGCTCCAACTGCAGGTAGGCGTGACTCATATCTAATTTTGTGAATGAGAGTCCACCTGCAAGTTTCGCGTAGCAATCCTCTATGCGAGGCATTGGATATCGGTCGAGTCGGGAAACAGTATTCACTGTAAGTTTATAGTCGCCACACAAGCGAACTGTGGCATCTGGCTTCATTACAGGTACAATTGGCGCTGCCCAGTCAGCAAAATGGACATGCCTGATAATACCCAAACTCTCCAAACGAGTGAGCTCCCCTTCTACCTTCTCGAGCAAGGCGTAAGGCACTGGGCGCGCCCGGAAATAGCGCCGCGTGGCTCCTGGTTCGACTTGGATACGGGCTACGGCCCCTTTTATTTTCCCCAAACCAGGCTGGAATACATCTGGGTATCGTCCTAGCACCTCAGTCAACCCTTCAGAAACTGTTTGGAGGATGTGCTGCCATTGCAACCGCAAATGGCGCAACCAGTCCCGACCCAACAGGCTGGGCCCATGGCCGCGCACCACGATAAGTGGGAAACGCCCCTCCTGGCGTCCATAAACAACAGGGGTCATTGTAGTTCCTGCAGTGGTTCCCCTGTGTAGGTGACCAACCTGGCCTGTGAGTCGGTTAATGTAATACCCTGCTTGATGCGGTCGAATGTCCTCTGGGCGATCACGGAGACCGCTGCGCCAGTATCCAACTCCATCTCAAGCGGGTGGCCATTGACCCGTACTGTCACCTTAATGGGGGCCACACGGGGAGCTGCCACACAATGCAGCTGCAGGCAGTCGTCCTCTGTCTCCACGTCCTCAGGAGTAGTCGCCGCAGGTTCATCCACATGGAAGGTACGGCCCCTGGGCTGGTCCCAGTTTCGGTCGGAACGACAGCGCCTCTGGCGCCCCCAAGACCGCCGTCCGCGACGGGGTCGGCGCCTACAAGTCTGACACGGACATGGCTCCTCATCCATTGGCTCTGGAGGAGGCTCCCTTCGGGGAGGAATGTCTGACGGCCACTGGCGTCGGGCTGGACGTTGCCTCGCCCAAGGTACCGCAGGAGTGCGGGGGGACGTTTTCGGACGGAAGGGGTTGCGCCCCAAGGCATGCACTTCCGTTCCCTGTAGCTCCTGTACTCCTCGTTCTGCGCTCTCTCGGGACAATACTATTTGAATGGCCTGTTGAAAAGTCAATGTTGGCTCCGCTAACAACTTTCTCTGGGTGGCCGCATTGTTAATACCGCAAACCAAACGATCGCGTAACATTTCTGACAACGTCTCACCATAGTCACAGTACTCCGCAATCCTGCATAGCCTGGATAGAAAATCGGCAAGGGATTCTCCAGGGGTCCTCTCAGCGGTATTAAACCGGTAACGCTGGACTATCGTGGACGGGGTTGGGTTAAAATGTTGCCCCACTATATTCACAAGTTCATCAAACGTTTTGGTGTCCGGCGCAGCTGGGTACGTAAGGCTCCTAATCACCCCAAACGTATGCGGGCCGCAGGCGGTGAGCAATATGACCACCTGGCGCTCGTTTTCGGTGATATTGTTTGCCCGGAAATAGTAACGCATCCGTTGTGTGTACTGGTTCCAGCTTTCCAGCGCAGCATCAAAAACATCCAGAGGTCCGTACAGAGGCATGGTATAATAGAAAACAACTTCTAACCTGTATCCAACAAAAATCCAGGGAGGTGGCTTCAGCAGTGTAGACAGCTATTCACTTTAACCTTCGTCGCCAGTTTTGTGAGGGCCACGAAGAATCCAGCACGAGTTTTAAGGATACAAAGTAATAACATTTATTTACAATAACATATATACATAACAGTAGCAGTAACCTCCCTTGCTACATACTCCTTCCTGCTGGTTCCTGAACTGGCCAGCTTTATTTACACTAGGAGTTTACTAATGGTTTCACCGCCCCCCTCATTGGGGAAGCTCATACTCCCACAGGATTGTGGGATAGTCATTAGTCCCCAGCCAATGGTAAGTAGGCAGGTTATAACAGGCGACTCATGCACGGTACTCTATACTATGCTGCATACCTTTCTAGATGAGGCTATCAGTGCTGGATTTGACAGGTATTGTGATTGGTTGAAAATAGCAATGGGAGAAACTGAGCGACTGGGATAATATCTACAATACTGTGTCAGTTGCTGGTGGCAGCCTCAAACAACATATAAAATGCCTCCAGATTTGATTATTCCAGTGCTTCTCTGATTAGCCTCCCATACTCCACCCCCTTTACAGCTACAACGTCCAAATCTCTGCCACCTGTACTTACCTCATCCTTTGCCAAATCCGGCTCACCCTGGTTCTTGCTGACCTACATTAGCTCTCAGTTTTCCAATCTAAATCCCACAATGCCTTACTCCTACCAATTTCTGTATTTTTTCCACCCCTGAAATCATGCCATCTAAGATCCGTGTTCCACTGATATTGACCTCTTATACCAATGCTTCCATTCCCGCCCCCCCGCCCCAGCAACCAATGATGTCATCATGCTTCAAATTCTCTCCGTAAGCTCCACAACCTTCTTCTCCTTCTTTAGGATCCTCCTGATACCTCCGTGAAGTGCCTTTGAATGTTTTTTTTCTTTTTAAATTGTTGTTATTGTGCTCGTAGATTGGCTACAATGAGAAAATAAACTTTATTGGATATGGATGTCCTTAACAAAAGAGCAGATCTTGCAGTCAGGCTAAATCGTCCTTCCATTCTGCAACATATCTATTGGTGAATTAAGAATCATCTTCCTCAGATTCACTGCCTAAATTCTCTGAGCAGCTGGGAGTGGTCATGGGGACGTGAGAATGCTTGACGCAATGCCCCGTGAAGTTCCATGGTTTAAAATGTGACTTGCTTCAATGGTTTCTCCTGGGAAGAATCTCTCGAAAGATTATTGGTGACTCCTTCTGCTTCCACAATATAATGCCTGCAAAGAGAAGTGAGTGTGACAGGTTAAGAAACCTGACAGTTCATTGCCTCAGCCAAAATGTAATGAAGCTTTTATCCTGCTGCCTTCCTCGGTCAAGGAGGATCATGTGACGGCACATGATAGAACAAATACTGAAAGTTTTCTCTTCAGAATACTCCTCACAAATTGCCTAAGAATTGGGTACATAAAGGCACATTCCAGGCCGTAGGTTGTGAAAACTTGTCGAAGGGAACTGTCTAAAATGCTGAACCTGAGGAAAGTAGTTGAATGCAAAAACCTAAATTATGTGCCAAGCAGCACCAATTTTGCAACTATAGATTCTCACTGTTAGGTTAACAAAAGTGAGTCAGTACAGGAAGGGTATTAATAAAAGGATGATACTTTGGAAAGAAGTAAGTGCAGCAAAAATGGGGAAGGATAGTTAAGCTTTAATTGCTCTGAATCCGCAAAATGGGAAGGCTTTTATGGAGCGTGCAAAGTTGGTAAATGTGGAGTGACTGAATTATTCAGGAGCTAAAAGTTTGATTCCCTGACAGCGGGTTGAGATGCACGGACTGTGGATGTTGGGGGGGGGGCGGGGGGTGAGGTGCATGTGGATTGGGGTCAGAGGCATGGAGAAGTGAAAGAGGGAAGGGCCTGGAATACTGGGTGTGGTTGGTACAGTCATTCAAGGTAAGAAAATAGGGGGCTTAAATGTCAGGGTCAGTACTGTCCACATTTGGGTTCACCTCAGGGTGTTGGTTTGCAGAGTCATGAAAGTACTTTTGAGTTCACCTGAAACATTTCAATTATCCCCACATAGAGTGATCTCAGACAGTTTTTTTTTTATAAATGTTTTTTTATTGGGTTTTTGAACAAAGTATATTTACCGTTATGTACACAGAATAAGAAATATATATATATATATGTATAGAAGAGAAGGGCACACCCAAACATACCAAAAAATAAAAAATAAAAAATAAAATAGAATAACTGGGAGGGTATTGTGCACCAGCTCAACAGCAGCAACTCTGTACAACTGGCAAAATTATTTACAACACATACGTAGGCCTTGAAGGTTCTGTTGATCTTTTCTGGTTCTGTTTCGAATGTGCCTCTGGTATCCCTGATTTGTGCAATTTCTCTGGCGGCTGCCTGCTTTCACAGCTGGTGTGCCAACAGGCGGCTGGCTTTGTCTCCGTGTTCGTATAGGGTCCCACGTGCCTGGTGGAGTTGGTGCACTGCTTTCCTGGTGGAGAGCAGATCAAAGTTCCTATGTAGCTCTTTCCTCTCCGCCAGGAGCTCTATGGTCTGGGCCTCGGAGTATTTACGGTCTACCTCCAGTATGGAGTCGACCAGCTGCTGCCTAGCCGTCCTTTCCTCCCTATCTCTTTGTGCTTTGAAAGCGATGATTTTCCCTCTTAGTAAGGCTTTTTCAGACAATGTCCTTTACAGTGCACGGAACAAGGGGCCAAGTTCAACCATGTCCTTCAGCGTGCTAAGTACAACACTGGACGCTAACGTGAACCCTCAATAAAGAGTGAATGCAAAACGTTCAATTGTTACTTCCGTGATCAAGAAATGTCCCTAATTTCCCTAGATGCTTCATTGTGGACCAATAATGAGGCATGCTACTATAATCAGCTCTCTGACTAAGTTAGTCTCAACAAATAATGGTGACTGCTTAAACAAAATGAAACTAATGGAATGTGAAATAATTACAAGTGATATTTGAATTTGAAAAACATCCATGCCAGCTTTGAGCTCTCAATAAATCTTATGCTCATGACAATGGAGTTAGCCAGGAAATTGTAGCCATGAGCCAAGCCTTCTTGTTTGTCCAGGAGTCTTTTTTATAGACAAATGAAAAGTTTCCTCTGCCACATCGCGATCGACATGCCTCCAATGCACTCCACTGGTGCTTTAAATTTAAATTTTTATCACGCAGAAATGACAAAAAGCCAGAGAGCAGAAGTGGTATCCACTTCCTATTCCACCTCTGGGAACATCATGCCATTGTTAGTTCGATTGATTGATTGATTTGATTTATTGTCACAGACGGAGGTACAGTGAAAATGTTGTTCTGTGTACAGTCCAGACAGATCGTACCACACATGAAAAAACATAGGACATACATAAATACACAATGTAAATACATAGGCACAGGCATCGGGTGAACATAACCCGGTAGTACTCAATAGGGAAGATGTGTGAAGAGATCAGTTCAGTCCATAAGAGGGTCATTTAGGAGTCTGGTAACAGCGGGGAAGACGCTGTTTTTGAATCTGTTAGTGCATGTACTCAGACTTTTGTACATCCTGCCCGATGGAAGAGGTTAGAAAAGAGAATAACCTGGGTGGGAGGGGTCTTTGATTATGCTGCTTGCTTTCCCAAGGCAGCGGGAGGTATAGACAGAGTCAATGGATGGGAGGCGGATTTGCGTGATGGACGGGGCTGTTCGCAAGTTCCATTCATTTACTGGTAAATGTGCTTGAACATTTATTGCATAAAGGTACAGTCTGGGGAAGTTTTCACTCTACTGTCCCTGTAAATCCAAATTCACTCTCGCAAATTCACTCATTGTAACAGAAAAGGCCCGTGTCACTCATAATGCTGACTGAGAAGTATGGTTTGATCTGTTCATGGTATTTGTGTGCTACCTTAGCCTATAAGTAGAAAATATTTTGGAAGACGTCAGCAAACAAAACATTAGCCTGTTATTTTTTTGTCAATGTCACCTCCTTCTCTGTGTCAGCCTTTGACAAAGCAAATGAGCAAGCATGCTAACTTTATTTTCACTATTCTTTGAGCTAAACTTAAAATTTGGTACGGTGAAAATATTAAACTTCAAAACTTATTTAAAATTTAAATTAAAAAAAAAAATTAAACTTAAAAGAGAAGAAATAGGAGCAGGAACAGCCCAATCAGCCCCTCGAGCCTGCTCCACCATGCAATATGATCTTGCCTGATCTGATTGTGGTTTTAACTTTCTACTTGACCCCAATAGCCCTAGACTCCCTTGTAGATTAAAAATCTGTATAACTCAGCCTTGAATATATTCAATAAACCAGCCGCTGTGGCACTCTGGAAAATAATTCCAAAGACTAAGGGCCCTCTGAGAGAAGAAATGTCACCCAATCTCATCTCCATTTTAAATGGAAGACACTTTGGGCGGGATTCTCCACTCCCGCGCCGAAGTGCCCACGCCGCCGTGAACGCCGTCGAGGTTAACGACGGTGCGAAACGGCCCCTATCCCGACCGATTCAGGGCCCAATAATGGGCTAGGAGCGGGGCCGCGTCATTTACACGCGCCAGGCCTTGTCGCCACGTAAAGGCGGCGCCGCATACATGACGCGGCCGGCACCGCATAACTGGCGTCACCCGCGCATGCGTGGTTGCCGTCCTCTCCGAGTCCACCCCGCAAGAAGATGTCAGACGGATCTTGCGGGGCTGCGGAAGAAAGGAGGTCCTCCTTCAGAGAGGACGGCCAGACAATCGGTGGGCACCGATCGCGGACCAGACCCCATTTGAGGCCCCCCCCGGTGCGGGATCCCCCCCCCCCGGAGGCTGCCGCCCCCCCCCCCAGCGTTCCCGCGCTGTTCCCGCCGGCAGCGATCAGGTGTGTGGACGGCGCCGGGGGGGAACCCGCCGTTTTGGCCTGGCCACTCGGCCCATCCGGGTCTGAGAATAGCAGGGGTGCCGGAGAATCGCCATTTTGGGTGTCTCGGGTGATTCTCTGGCCTGCGCCGCGGGGAACTCGCCAGGGCCGTTCTCGCCGCTTGTGAGAATCGCGGGAGGGCGTTGAACCAGCGTCGCGGGAAAATTCGGCGACCCAGGCGATTCTCCCAACCGGCGCGGGAGTGGAGAATCCCGCCCTTTATTTTTAAACTGTGCTCCTAAGTTCTAGATACCCCCACAAGGGGAAAAAAGCTCTCAGCATCTATCCTGTAAAGATCCCTCAGAATTTTATATGTTTCAATAAGATCACCTCTCCTGCGTCTTCACTCCAATGAATGTAGGCCCAACCTCCTCAGCCTTTTCACATAAGACAATGTCTTCATCCCAGGAATCAACTCAGTGAACCTTCTCTGAACTGCTTCCAGTGTAGATATATCCACTTCAGTAACAAGACCAAAAATGTGTGCAGTCCTCTTGGTGTGGTCTCACTAATGCCCTGTACAATTGCAAGAAGACGTCCCTGCTTTCCTACCTAATATTGTACTGCCAGCTAATTTTATTGCAATACACTTGGCCCCTTCATTCAAGTCATTAAATACATTGTCAGTATTTGAGGCCCCAGCACTCTATTAGTTGCTATTGACCAAACTGAAAATTACCCATTTAACCTGACCTTCTGACCTTTGTTAAACAAATTTCTACCCATGCTAATGTAACACCCATACCAAACTATGAGTCCTTACATTATATAGTAAACTTTTATGTAGCAACTTAGCCAATGTCTTTGGAAATCCAAATACACTACATCTACTGGTTTCCCTTTATCCACCGTGCTTGTTAGAAACTCAAAAATTCAAATACATCTGTCAAGCATGATTTTCCTTTCTCAAAACCTAATTGACTCTTCCTGATTGCATTATATTCTTCTAAATGACGTGCTATTACAAAATTAATAATGTATTCTAGCATTTTCCCTCAGGACAGATGTTAGGCTAATGCGTCTCTCTTTTCCAACTTTCTTTTTCCCTCCTTTCTTGAATAGAGGTATCATGTGTAGTCCACCGGGACGTTCCGGTATCTAGAGACTTTGAAAGATTTCAAACCATGCATCCACCATCTCTGCAGCCACTTCTTTTAAGGCCCTAGAATGAAGACAATAAGGTCCAAGGGACTTGTCATCCTTTAGTTCCATTAGTTTTTCAGTCCTTTTTCTCTGATGAACATGATCGTAAGTTCTACCCACTCTTTCCTCTTAATTTTCCAACATTCATTGCATTTTTTACTGTGAAGACAGATACAATGGGCTGGATTCTCCGATTGTGAGGCTACGTCCTCGAGCCGCGTGGGAACGCTGGCGTTTCACGCCCGAAGATTTGGCGCAAAACGGCCGCTGATCCTCCGTGTAGCTGGGGGCTAGCATGCCGGCAGTGTAGAGCACCCAGCTCTAGCTGCTGATACGGCCCGGAGAATTGCCGGGACTGTGGTTGCGCATGGGCACGGTGACGGCCGCTCGCGGACCCGGCCTGTAAAATAGACCCCCCCTTTGCGCTGGTGCGCCCCGGACCACCTCCCAACAGTGCCTCCAGCCCGTGATAAAGTTCTCCCTCCCCCGACTGTGGCGGCGCTGGACTGAGTCTTCAGCCGCCACGCCGAGTTCCCGACGGGTGAGACCATGAGAGACCCACACCCTCGGAAACTCGGCCGATCGGGGGTGGAGCATCGGGGGGCGGGCCTCAGGCAATGTCCTGAGGCCATCGATACTCTCCGAGTACTCCGAGTACACGCTGCCTGACCTGCTGAACAGTGTCAGCATTTTTCTCTTTGTTTTTAGTTTGGATTTTGAACATGCAGTGTGTTGCTTTTGTGTGAGAGGAAGATTGTGAATCTATTACATGGTGAGCAGCATCCCTTAAATGCTGAAGACCCACAAAATTCTGTGACTCCCACCCAACTGCTTTCCTGTGCAGGTTCTCATTGTGCTGGGAGCAGACTGAAATGAAAGCGTTATCCTCCTTGCTGCTGGTGTGTGTGCACCTGCGCCACGAATAGGCCACTGAAACTCTACACCAGAGGCAGGGTGGAATTCATGAAAACCGATTCACTGCTTTCATCCAATTGGCCCATTGAAACTGCAGATACTGGTACAGTCAGAGCTGGAGGAAACCATAGGAGTAATCTCAGTCTACCTTAAGGACTGTTAGCGAGGTGCACATCAGGGTGTTCGCACAAAATATAGGAGGGGAGATTCTGTGGAGCTACTTCTGCTCTGCTGCAATAACCTGTCTTGAAGCTCAGCAGAGACACAGTTGCATCATATCACCAGAGTTTCCTCAGTGTTTTGTTTGTAAGAGGCAGAACTTGTACTCCTTACAAAACAAAAGACAGGGGAAAGAGCCAAGTGATGGAACACCTCTATACCAGAAACATACACTTCCCGGAATCTGGATTTGAATGACAGCTGGTGTACCAAGTGAATGAAATCATAGGAGCTGCTTTGGATATATATCAACCAAAATGTTGGGCCCTGGGCCAAACATTTAGCCTGGATCCCACCGAATTGGCAGTGAGATTCTCCTCTGGCGGGATTCTCCATTGTGCCGGCAGCGTACCCACGTGCACGGGTTTTCCAGTGGCATTGGGTGGTCACAATGGGAAATTCCATTGGCGATTAGCGGGAACAGAGAATCTTGCTGCCGACGAGGGCGCACCGCCCAGGAAAACCCGGCTGGCGGGCCAGAGTATCCGCTCCAAAGCTTTTTACTTAAAAGATTTGGCCAGATCAGATGGTAATCTAGAGCAGTACTTTTCAAAATTTCTTTCCCGGGACTCACTTTTGGCAACCGGCCAACCTTCGTGACCCAGGTCGACCAACCTTTGCCACACACGCCATGTTCGCTTACCTTTTAATGCTTTGTCCTCACGATCTCACTTGAATCTGGTTCAAAGCAGCAGAGGGCAATGTGAATATCAGGTGCAGACTTCAGCCAGTTTCTTTGTATCGTCTTCATCTTTATGAAAATGGAAAATCCAACCTCACACATGTAGGTCGGCGTGAAGGACAATAGCAACAAGATGCGTGGTTTACCCAGCACTGGATACTCCTGCAAGATGCTCCACCAAAATGCTGACAGCCTCGAGGGCCTTTGATGCATTTTTAATGTGGCATTACAGGTAAGCTGCAGCAGCAAAGTCTTTTAATTTGGAGTGGGCTCGAAGTTAATAACTGACTCTGCAGTCTCAACCTGAAAAGGAGTTTTTCAAACACCACTTCTCTTTCAAATTCTGAAAAGTCCCTCATGTGTCAGTATTTCCCTATATATAACATACATGGGCTTTGCCTCCTTCTTTGCATTTTCACAATTGACAAAATCGTACAAGAATTCATATTTATAATTCTTTGTTCCGTGTGAACTTTCTGTTTTCAGGGCTGTGAACCAGAGGCCCTGGAGCTCTAGCACTGCCCTGTCCTGCCCTGTCCTCCCCTGGACTCTCCAGAACAGCCCTCTAGCCAGATTCTGTTGAGTGAGATCCTGTCCAATAGGTTCTCAGACTATTTGAGTCTCTGGCTGTCTCTTACTTTTTAAGAAAACCATTGATCTTCACAGTTCCCTGGCCAGGCTTGCCAGCAGCTGCAAAATGGAATCAACTCTACTCCCTGCTTTGACGCCAAAATCACGTCCCTGGACAGTGCTTCACGTTGATTCTACGTGGAGGGTGCATGACCTGTTCTCTGCTGCCGTTTCTGGCTGGAAGACTCCACACAGCCTAATGTATCTCCGCGATCGCTACCACCACAGGAACGGCGGGGTCGATCACTCGCCAGACCCGCCAAACTCACCAGTATGTCGTGATCCTGACTTTGAAAAACTCTGATCTGGAGCACTGCCAGATTCGGGGAGTGGTCAACCTTTGCTCCTCTGGGAAGGTGATGCAAGAGTTATTGGAAAATCTGGGCAGGGATACAGACTGAAAGCTGTAGCCTGAAAGTTTGAATCTCCTGCTAACAGTTGTAAGATTAGGGAATCTCCCTGTAGGCTCCTGAGACTTAAACTTTTCACAGAGATGAGAATCCCAAACAGCAACATGATTACATGCATTTTGAAACAGAGGGTACTCTACTGAAACTAAGTTTAATCGTTTGTGTACATTTAATAAACATTTATATCTTCAGAATGTTGTAAAGCTTACTGGCAGTAATAATTGCAAAGCTCATGATAAATCCAGGATGATAGTTTGAAAGATTTCTTTGGTTTAACTTCTTATTTTTTATTGGCAGCTGAAGCTGATCACCTATTTTTGATTTGTATTTTTTTAAAGTTAGAATAACTGCACCCTTTATATGTAATATCAACGTTCTAAAATAGTTGTCTATTTCAATAAGCTTTAAACAGGCTTCTACTTGTAGGCACTTGCAGCTGGAGCTTGTTAATTAGTTAATTGGATTAGGCCAGTTTTCAGAGGCTAGATTCACAGTATAAAAGTGATCCCCTACAGTGCAGACTTTGTTTGCACTGAGTGCTGAATTTGGTGCATTTGAGTGCTATAGTGAGAGTTTGGTGACCGAGGGAGTGCTGAATTTGGTGCATTTGAGTGCAATAGTGAGAGTTTGGTGACCGAGGGAGTGCTGAATTTGGTGCATTTGAGTGCGATAGTGAGAGTTTGGTGACCGAGGGAGTTAGGTGAGGAGGGAGTAAGGTGCTCCTTTCATTTTGTTTCCGACATTTCCGCAAAGAGTGCGAAGAGAGCCAGGAGTTTACAGAAAGTGTAGCTGACTGGGAGCAGGGTCGGAGGGCGGAGATCTAGTTAGTCCACAGGGCAGCTATATTCTGTCAGGTAAGAGGGGATGGAGGCTAAGCCAGTTACATGCTCCTCCTGTAGGATGTGGGTGGTGAGGGATACCACCGGTGTCCCCGCTGACTATACCTGCGGGAAGTGCACCCAATTTCAGCTCCTCAAAGACTGTGTTAGGGAACTGGAGCTGAAGCTGGATGAACTTCGGATCATCCGGGAGGCAGAGGGGGTGATTGAGAAGAGTTACAAGGAGGTAACCACACCCAAGGTACAGGACAAGAATAGCTGGGTTACAGTCAGGTGGAAATAAACAAACAGGCAGAAAGTGCAGGGATCCCTCGTGGCCGTTCCCCTTCAAAACAAGTATACCGTTTTGGATGCTGTTGGGGGGGATGACCTACCGGGGGAAGGCCCTAGCGGCCAGGTCTCTGGCACTGAGTCTGGCTCTGGGGCTCAGAAGGGAAGGGGGGGAGAATAGAAAAGCAATAGTTGGAGGAGATTCAATGGTTAGGGGAATAGATAGGAGATTCTGTGGTCGCGAGCGAGACTCCCGGAAGGTATGTTGCCTCCCGGGTGCCAGGGCCAGGGATGTCTCGGATCGTGTCTTCAGGATCCTTAAGGGGGAGGGGGAGGGGGAGCAGCCAGAAGTCGTGGTGCACATTGGTACCAACGACATAGGTAGGAAAAGGGGTGTGGAGGTAATAAACAAGTTTAGGGAGTTAGGCTGGAAGTTAAAAGCCAGGACAGACAGAGTTGTCATCTCTGGTTTGTTGCCGGTGCCACGTGATAGCGAGGCTAGGAATAGGGAGAGAGTGCAGTTGAACACGTGGCTGCAGGAATGGTGTAGGAGGGAGGGCTTCAGGTATTTGGATAATTGGAGCGCATTCTGGGAAAGGTGGGACCTGTACAAGCAGGACGGGTTGCATCTGAACCAGAGGGGCACCAATATCCTGGGAGGGAGGTTTTCTAGTACTCTTCGGGAGGGTTTAAACTAATTTGGCAGGGGAATGGGAACCGGATTTGTAGTCCAGCAACTAAGGTAGCCGATATTCAGGACGCCAAAGCGTGTAATGAGGCAGTGGGGAAGGGAACACTGACAAAGGAGAGTACTTGCAGGCACGGAGATGGGTTGAAGTGTGTATACTTCAACGCAAGAAGCATCAGGAATAAGGTGGGTGAACTTAAGGCATGGATCGGTACTTGGGACTACGATGTGGTGGCCATCACGGAAACTTGGATAGAAGAGGGGCAGAAATGGTTGTTGGAGGTCCCTGGTTATAGATGTTTCAATAAGATTAGGGAGGGTGGTAAAAGAGGTGGGGGGGGGGTGGCATTATTAATTAGAGATAGTATAACAGCTGCAGAAAGGCAGTTCGAGGAGTATCACCCTATTGAGGTAGTATGGGTTGAAGTCAGAAATAGGAAAGGAGCAGTCACCTTGTTAGGAGTTTTCTATAGGCCCCCCAATAGTAGCAGAGATGTGGAGGAACAGATTGGGAAACAGATTTTGGAAAGGTGCAGAAGTCAGAGGGTAGTTGTCATGGGCGACTTTAACTTCCCAAATATTGAGTGGAAACTCTTTAGATCAAATAGTTTGGATGGGGTGGTGTTTGTGCAGTGTGTCCAGGAAGCTTTTCTAACACAGTATGTAGATTGTCTGACCAGAGGAGGGGCAATATTGGATTTAGTACTGGGTAATGAGCCAGGGCAAGTGATAGATTTGTTAGTGGGGGAGCATTTTGGAGATAGTGACCACAATTCTGTGACTTTCACTTTAGTAATGGAGAGGGATAGGTACGTGCAACAGGGCAAGGTTTACAAGTGGGGGAAGGGTAAATACGATGTTGTCAAACAAGAATTGAAGTGCATAAGTTGGGAACATAGGCTGGCAGGGAAGGACGCAAGTGAAATGTGGAACTTGTTCAAGGAACAGGTGCTACGTGTCCTTGATATGTATGTCCCTGTCAGGCAGGGAAGAGATGGTCGAGTGAGGGAACCATGGTTGACAAGAGAGGTTGAATGTCTTGTAAAGAGGAAAAGGTGACTTATGTAAGGCTGAGGAAACAAGGTTCAGGCAGGGCATTGGAGGGATACAAGATAGCCAGGAGGGAACTGAAGAAAGGGATTAGGAGAGCTAAGAGAGGGCATGAACAATCTTTGGCGGGTAGGATCAAGGAAAACCCCAAGGCCTTTTACACATATGTGAGAAATATGAGAATGACTAGAGCGAGGGTAGGTCCGATCAAGGACAGTAGAGGGAGATTGTGTATTGAGTCTGAAGAGATAGGAGAGGTCTTGAACGAGTACTTTTCTTCTGTATTTACAAATGAGAGGGGCAATATTGTTGGAGAGGACAGTGTGAAACAGATTGGTAAGCTCGAGGAAATACTCGTTAGGAAGGAAGATGTGTTGGGCATTTTGAAAAACTTGAGGATAGACAAGTCCCCCGGGCCTGACGGGATATATCCAAGGATTCTGTGGGAAACAAGAGATGAAATTGCAGAGCCGTTGGCAATGATCTTTTCGTCCTCACTGTCAACAGGGGTGGTACCAGGGGATTGGAGAGTGGCGAATGTCGTGCCCCTGTTCAAAAAAGGGACTAGGGATAACCCTGGGAATTACAGGCCAGTTAGTCTTACTTCGGTGGTAGGCAAAGTAATGGAAAGGATACTGAAGGATAGGATTTCTGAGCATCTGGAAAGACACTGCTTGATTAGGGATAGTCAGCACGGATTTGTGAGGGTTAGGTCTTGCCTTACAAATCTTATTGAATTCTTTGAGGAGGTGACCAAGCATGTGGATGAAGGTAAAGCAGTGGATGTAGTGTACATGGATTTTAGTAAGGCATTTGATAAAGTTCCCCATGGTAGGCTTATGCAGAAAGTAAGGAGGCATGGGATAGTGGGAAATTTGGCCAGTTGGATAACGAACTGGCTAACCGATAGAAGTCAGAGAGTGGAGGTGGATGGCAAATATTCAGCCTGGATCCCAGTTACCAGTGGCGTACCGCAGGGATCAGTTCTGGGTCCTCTGCTCTTTGTGATTTTCATTAATGACTTGGATGAGGGAGTTGAAGGGTGGGTCAGTAAATTTGCAGACGATACGAAGATTGGTGGAGTTGTGGATAGTAAGGAGGGCTGTTGTCGGCTGCAAAGAGACATAGATAGGATGCAGAGCTGGGCTGAGAAGTGGCAGATGGAGTTTAACCCTGAAAAGTGTGAGGTTGTCCATTTTGGAAGGACAAATATGAATGCGGAATACAGGGTTAACGGTAGAGTTCTTGGCAATGTGGAGGAGCAGAGAGATCTTGGGGTCTATGTTCATACATCTTTGAAAGTTGCCACTCAAGTGGATAGAGCTGTGAAGAAGGCCTATGGTGTGCTCGCGTTCATTAACAGAGGGATTGAATTTAAGAGCCGTGAGGTGATGATGCAGCTGTACAAAACTTTGGTAAGGCCACATTTGGAGTACTGTGTACAGTTCTGGTCGCCTCATTTTAGGAAGGATGTGGAAGCTTTGGAAAAGGTGCAAAGAAGATTTACCAGGATGTTGCCTGGAATGGAGAGTAGGTCTTACGAGGAAAGGTTGAGGGTGCTAGGCCTTTTCTCATTAGAACGGAGAAGGATGAGGGGCGACTTGATAGAGGTTTATAAGATGATCAGGGGAATAGATAGAGTAGACAGTCAGAGACTTTTTCCCCGGGTGGAACAAACCATTACAAGGGGACATAAATTTAAGGTGAAAGGTGGAAGATATAGGAGGGATATCAGAGGTAGGTTCTTTACCCAGAGAGTAGTGGGGGCATGGAATGCACTGCCTGTGGAAGTAGTTGAGTCGGAAACATTAGGGACCTTCAAGCAGCTATTGGATAGGTACATGGATTATGGTAAAATGATATAGTGTAGATTTATTTGTTCTCAGGGGCAGCACGGTAGCATTGTGGATAGCACAATTGCTTCACAGCTCCAGGGTCCCAGGTTCGATTCCGGCTTGGGTCACTGTCTGTGCGGAGTCTGCATGTCCTCCCCGTGTCTGCGTGGGTTTCCTCCAGGTGCTCCGGTTTCCTCCCACAGTCCAAAGATGTGCGGGTTAGGTGAATTGGCCAATGATAAATTGCCCTTAATGTCCAAATTGCCCTTGGTGTTGGGTGGAGGTGTTGAGTTTGGGTAGGGTGCTCTTTCCAAGAGCCGGTGCAGACTCAAAGGGCCGAATGGCCTCCTTCTGCACTGTAAATTCAATGATAATCTATGATTAATCTAGGACAAAGGTTCGGCACAACATCGTGGGCCGAAGGGCCTGTTCTGTGCTGTATTTTCTATGTTCTATGTTCTATGATTTGTTTACTTGGTAGACAAATTGCATGCCATAGTTTTAGATATTCTTTCATTCTCTGCCTGAAGACAGGTCCTTGATAATTATTCACCAAACCATGGCAAAAGTGCCATGGTTTTTCATTGGAAAGACGATGAGGCAGGTATTGCTTCTACTTCAGCTGGACTCAGATTGAACTCTGCATTTCTGGTGCTAACCTGTTTCGCACATTGACCAACTGCTGCTCCCCCTAACTTTAGGTATATCAGGAACTGTATTATATGACTGTCATGAAGATGGGATTTGCTTTGAAACTCTTTTGGCTAAAGAGTTCGGACCCAGGTTCGAGTTGTAAGAATTAATGACACCACTTGGTTATTTAAACTAGTGCAATAGTGAAAGCACCGGATGGAAGCACAATGATCCAAAGAAGTCCTGACCGCCTCCCCAACTTTTCACTTCAATATTGAACTGAAATTCAACATCATGGAATAGTCATGTTGCTGTACCTCTGTTGCATCTATTTGTGAGCTTTTTTCTCTCAAACTCAGCATGTGCAGATAGCTTAGTATTTCTTAATACACAGGGATATTGTAGCTTCATAGAAACTCTACAGTGCGGAAGGAGGCCATTCAGCCCATCAAGTCTGCACCGGCCCTTGGAAAGAGTAGGCTTACTTAAACCCATTCCACCCTATTCCCGTAACCCCAACTAACCTTTTGGACACTAAGGGGCAATTGAGCATGGTCAATCCTCCTAACCTGCACATCTTTGGATTTTGGACTTGGGAGGAAACCAGAGCACCCAGAGGAAACCCTCGCAGACACAGGCAGAAAGTGCAAACTTCACACAGACTCCACACAAAGCTTGTTGGAACCTTATCTGCTGCTGTCCTTCCTTAGCCATCATTTTATTGTGAAAATATGCAGGATATTATGAAGTACCCGTGCCAGCATACTGTATTGGTACCATAAGAACAATGTTAGAATTTCTTTCATAGCATCAGGAATCAAATCATTTAATCCACCTGAAATTTAAATAGGAGCGCACTGACTACATCAGATATGAGCTCCTACCAGAGTCCTTATGATCACTAGCATGTAGTTGGTCAGTTCACAGAGTGTTTATGAACTAGCTTTGCTTTTGTAATGCAATCCCAAACAAGAATAGAAAAGTATTTACAAAACCAATTTCTCCAGCTTCTCCTGCAGAAAGCCCAATGTACACAATTGATAACATCTTTCGGAGCACTCTGAGAATCCCCATACCGAACAGAAAACTGAGAATGTCTGCCACTTTTGCATTTTGATTAAATATGTCTCCAGGGTTCCACAGGAGAGCTTTCCAGCTAAGAATGAATCTGTAAAGATAGAATGGTAAATACTAAAGCCGTGATGCATAAAGAGGGCAGAACTTAACATTGACAGTGCTTTCTTTCATAGTAATCTGTACAAATGTCCATGTAAATCTCAGTGCCGTTCCTTTAGTTTACTTCTGGTATTGATTTTCCTTCCTTGCAGAATATTTTGGGCTAAAATCCCTTACGACTAATTATTGATGTTGAAAAGTCATTCAAACAAACCATGGAAATAAAAGAACGGAAACCCTATCGATCTTTAACAAAGAGCAGACGTGAAAAGGAGCGACGATACACCAGTTCTTCAGTGGAAAGTGAAGACAACAAAGTACCTCACAAATCCTACAGCTCCAGTGAAACACTCAAAGCCTATGATCAGGACCCAAGATTAGTCTACAGTAATCGTGTCAAAGAAGTAGTTCATCAGGAGTCCGATGAATACTGCAGACCAGGTATTTTGAATTATCGTAAAGATACATCTAATGTAAGAAAAAGGGCAAGTGGAAGCATTGAACCAGTTCAGAGGTTTCGTAGCTTGTATTGGTTTGGGATATTCCATTTCTCAGATACTAATCATGCAGTAGTTATTTCAGTTAGCAATTCTCTTACACATCATGGGGGTAATTATCCAGCTGCATTGCGCTTGCCGGAAAATCCTGCTGTTTCGGGAATTTCGAGGAGAGGCATGAAAGAGAATTTGCGCCAGTCGCCAAACAGTTCGCAATATTCCCGGGCCCTCCCTGCAGATACACACTCAGCAAGGGCGAGAACCTGATTATGATTCATTTAAGTGAATTTAAATGTTCAAAGTCGGATGGACGCCGATTCCTCCGGGCACATGCAGTGTTCCCACCTGTTGGTTGACACAGCACTGGTGGGAATCACTACTGGTCTCCTCAGAGACCAGAAATGATGACCATGCAGGGGCCACAGAGGGCAGTGCCGTGGCATTGTCCCTTTGCACTGACCTTGGCACCCTGGTAGTACTACACTGGCACTGCCAGGGTCAGTGCCAAGGGTTAGGGTCTGGACAGGGCAGGGCAAATAGGTCAACCCATTGGAAGGTCCCCGATGCCCCAGGGCCATCGATCTATGTTAGGGATGGGGGAGGGAGATCAGGCCGGTGAGCTGTGTTCGGAGCGGGGGGTGGTGGAACATGCCATCAATGAGGAGGCAGGGGGAGGTCAAGTCCCAATGTCCGAAGGGGAAGGGTCTTTAATTTCACTTTGATTTCGGTGTACTCTTTAAAAATGACACCCCGATCTCTATGAAGCTGGGCTTGACTGCATGTTTAGGCCCCACCCAATGTCAGTTTCAAAAGAAATGGCAAAGTGTGGGAAGATTTCATCGGAAAACCTGCCTGTTTCTCTGGGGAGAAACACGTCGGTGTTCTGACAGAACCTGGCACTTTGCCATTTTTTGGAAAAATTACGCTCCATGCATCATGAACAGGAACTTGCATTTCTCTGGGACGCCAGGCAAAGAAATTGTTCAGAAAATGCTGGAAAATGTCAGCTGGTCTGGCACTGTCTTTGGGGAGAAAAAAAGAGTTATTGTTTCAAGTCCAGTATGATTCTTCTTAGAACTATTGGACTCTAAATGTTGGCTCTGTTTCTGTCTCCACAGATGCTCCCAGACTGACTGTGTTTTATCAGCACTTCCTGTTTTTATTTCAGATCTCCAGTAGACGTGATATTTTGTTTTTTGACAGTTCTGACTGCTTTACAGAGCAGAGAAGGAGGAGTACAGTGAAAATTAGGCAAGAGATAATTGAGATATTGTCAAAAAAGAGACTTTCGAAGGGAGGGAGGTTACTTTTTTTTAAAAGTGAGAATACCAATGGGCTTAGTGACTGAAATGTCAACCTCTAATGATGGAGGAAAGTGAACACAGCGAAGAAGCAGTAATCCAATGTTACAGGAGCAGATGATCCATTCAAGAATATTAAGCTGGAGAAGATCAGTTGAAGAGGATGACTTTGGAGAGATTTAAAGCAATGTTGCACAGGGAGCTCTTAGTGCTTGTCAAAGGTTGGTGTGTATGTGGGAAAAGGCAAAGCATGAAGTTCTGAAGTGCAGGTTTTTGGAGTTGATGAGGTCATCATTGGGGCCAGCAATCTTTGAGATGATAAAAGCTTGAATGGTTTAAGGGATTTACAGCAATATAGTGGAGATGTGAGCATGAAATGTTAACGATCGAGAGATTAAATAAACTTGTGAGGGATATCAAGGTTAACCCAAAGATTATTTTTAATTCTTAGAAGGAAAAGGAAATAGCAGCCTTGTTGTATAATTACTTTATGTTGGTCATCACAGTGGAGAAAGAGAATAATATATCTGATATTCCGGGGAAAACAGAGTATCAAATACTGGATTTCACTAAATTAAGAAAGCTGTATTTAAAAAAGAAATAATTGCACTGAAGACCGATACATCTCCAGGACATTATGCTTTTGTATTATTATAGGAAGTATTTGAAGAAATTGCATTTGCATTGACCATAATTTTTCAACACACTCTCAATTCAGGAATTGTCCATTTAGATTGGAAAATTGCAGGGGTAAACCCACTGCTTAAGGGCGGGGATCAATCAGGAAATTATAGACCTGATAATCTTATATGTTGCAGGGAAATTGTTGGAATCGGTAATTCAGGGCAAGGTGACTGAGCACTTAGTAATTTTTGAGCTGATTGAGAAAAGCCAACATTGATTGTTGAAGGGTAGTCCATGTGAAACAAATCTGATGGAATACTTTTAAGAAGTAACTAAAATAATAAACAGGGAAATTCTTGTGGACATTGCTTTTTGAATTTCCAGAAGGCATTTAATAAGGCTCCATATAAGAGACTGTTAAAATTAAAGCTCATGGAATTGAAAGTAAATTATTGACCTGGTTAGGAGATTGATGAGGCCATAGAAAACTTGGGTAGCAATATTGGGTATGTACTTTAATTAGAAGGAAATACTTAGTGGTGTCCCAAAAGCATTTGTGCTGGGGCCTTAACTATACTTTATTTTTTTAATGACCTTTATAATGCAACAGAAAGCCATATATTAAAGTTCGCCAATGACACAAAGATTGGTGGCATAGTAAGTCATGTAGATAAGAGCATAAAATTGTTAACATAAAAGACGTTGATAGATTAAGCAAGTAAGGTAAAACTTTGAGAAATGGACTTCAACACAGTAAAGTGTGAAGTCACCCATTTTGGAACAAGAAAGGATAGATTTGAGTATTTTTTAAATAGTGAAGAGCTAAGGACAGTGGGTTTTATTCATTAAAATGCGATTGTCATGTGCAAAAATAAAAATCAGAAAGGTTAATGGAATGTTAGCCTTTACGACTAGAGAACTAGAATACAAAAGGGAGGAAATTCTGGTACACCAAAGAAAGTATGCATTGGATCACATTTGGAGAACTGTGTACATTATGGGCACTGCATCTCAGAAATAATATATTGACCTTGGATGGAGTGCAGTGCTGATTCTTCATAAAATGACCAGGCTTCCAATACTTAATGTATGAGGAGACGCTACACTAGACTTGTGTTCTCTGAAATATATAAGGGTAATGGGTGATTTGATTGAGAGACCTTGATTGGGTCAATAGGGAAAGATGTTTTCATAATGGTTGGGAAATCTGCGGCAGGTCATTCAAGAGAAACAGGTCATTCATGAGAGAAGTTAGGAAGCATTTTCTTCAAGCAAAGGTTGGCTGCAGTGTGGAACATTCTCCCACAAAAACCTATATGCTGGATCAATTAATCATTTTACATCTCTGACAAGAGATTTTGCTCGCCAAGGGATTAAGAGATATAGGGGGGGATTCTCCACTCCCGCGCCGAAGTGGCTGTGCCGTTGTGAACGCCGTCGAGGTTCACGACGGCGCGAATCGGCCCCGATCCTGACTGATTCAGGCCCTGACAATGGGCTAGGATCGGGGCCGCGTCATCTACACGCGCCAGGCCTTGTCGTCCGCGTAAAGGCGCCGCCGCATAGATGACGTGGCCGGTGCCGCATAACTGCCTTCATCCGCGCATGCGTGGTTGCCGTCCTCTCTAAGTCCACCCCGTAAGAAGATGGCGGGCGGATCTTGCGGGGCCGCGGAAGGAAGGAGGTCCTCCATCAGAGAGGACGGGCCGCCGATCGGTGGGCACCGATTGCGGGCCACCCCACATTTGAGGTACCCCCCGGTGCAGGATCCCCCCTCGCCCCCCGCAGGCCGCCCCCCCCTCCCCAGCGTTCGCACGCTGTTCCCGACGGCAGCGACCAGGTGTGGACGGCGCCGGGGGGAACCCGCCGTTTTGGCCTGGCCGCTCGGCCCATCCGGGCCTGAGAATAGCGGGGGTGCCGGAGAATCGCCATTTTGGCTGTCTCCGGCGATTCTCCGGCCTGCGGCCCGCGGAACTCGACCGGGCCGTCCCGTCGCTTGGGAGAATCGCGGGAGGGCGTCGGACCGGCGTCCCGGGAAATTTTGGCGGCCCAGGTGATTCTCCCAACTGGCACGGGAGTGGAGAATCTCGCCCATGGAGTTAGGGTGTAGATTGTCAGCCATTTTCTAATGGAATGGCGGACAGGCCAGGGGATGAATGGTCTTCATCGGGTAGGAAATAGTAGGAAGCTCTAGGTTCAACCCGGATGCTAACATTTCACATTTATAAATTTGCTGTATGGATTTGGCCTGGGAGGTCAATCGAATCAAGTATGCAGACACCTTGTTAGATGCTAGCAGAAGGACTAATGCAAGGGTCAGATGTATTACATATTGGCCCATACTCTGCTGTGAAGGATGAATTGACAGCGTTTGCCATTGACCTTGACCAAACTGTGATGGTTCATGCTTTGTGGGCAAGTCCAGAGGATTTCTCCATGATATGGGCCACAAAGGATCTTTGCAGCTTCATCTAACACAAGCTAAATATCAGAGAATGTGTGGAGACGAAGAGAAGACATGCCATAGAATCTATCAAAACTGACAGGTCACAAGTGGAAAAATCATGTTTCTCCCTAATGGGCTTTAAGCTGTTGCTGTATCAGTTAATAAAAATTGATAGCTGATTGTAAAAAAAATATTTTTTACCAAGTCATATGCACGAATGCAAGTTAAAAGTTATATAAATGTAAGCAAAAATCTTGTTTGAAAAATCATAATAAAAACAGAGGAAAAGGACCATGGTGGAACTTCTACCTTAATTCCACCTTCCCACACCATCCCCATGCTCCTGATTCCTTATTATCCCAAAACAGGTCAATTTATCTTCCTGAATATATTCTGTTGGAAGCATCCACAACCCTTTGGACCAGAGAATTCCAAAGACCCATAACTTTGTGAGTGAAGACATTTCTTCTCATTTTAGTCTTAAATCGTCGACCCCTTAATCTGAGACTGTCATCCTGTGTAGAATGCAGTTATGACCAATGTTGGAGAATTATATAGCATACCCTGTGGAGCAACACAGAATCACCCGCTGCGACCTCGGGATTCCCATAAGATTCTGCACATGCTTGAACTCCTGAAGTTGCGTTCAGTTTCAGCAGTGTAATAATGGCAGTTGCTGACATCTCCGCTACCACAAAATCCAGGCCATATTGTTTTCTGCATGTAGAATGGCAAATTCAGGGTTTTGACTTTCTATGATAAGGTTATGCTGGGGAAATATATATATTTTTTAAGTCTCATTTTGTTACAATCTAGTAACCGGAGCTTGCATATTTATCAGATAATTAAACTGCTTCAGACGTGACAACCTGTATTTAATTTCAAATAAATTAGTCCCTAAAAAATGTCTGCAGCGATTTGATTTTCTAAAAATTGAATAATATTTCACATGGATTTGGACTTTTGTGAAAACATTAAATTCCACTTTTATCTCATTGAATGAATTTTGAAAAATGAACAGAAAAAGACATATTTTGAGATAGCTCTACCATACTCAGAATTATGTTATTTAATTTCAAAACCTTTAAAAACTTACATTAGAATTGCAACTGCCATGGCAAGTCAAAGTGTTTTATTTCCAACACATCAAGATGCTATATAATTGCATGGTGAATGAAGAAATAAGTAAAATGCAAGGAAAAGGGTGCACACCCAACGTGACTTTGCAAATCCACTATTAAAAAAAAAGGAGTACTTACAACATTTATTGGAAGGACGAAAATGCAGTCAAATTTTAACACTGGACTTCGAAAAGGGAGCAGCTCAATCAAACCTTTAAGCCTATTCTGCTACTATTCAGTTAGGTCAAGACTGAGCATGCCTTGCAGCTTGGAAGTGCTTTTTAAGAACAAGCTTTTTAAAATCTTACTGAAAACTACTGCGGTATAATCAATCAAGAGTGGAAGAGTTGAATGGGTTAATGCTAATTTGAGGTCAGCTTTACTGAACGGGTTTGACCTGCATGTGAAGTGGGTTTGTGAATGTTGGGTGGGAACAGATGGTGTGGCTGCACTCACTTTCTCCTGAGGGCACAGCCTGCCAAAACTTTCTGTCTAGGTTCACACCTGGGCAATGGGGAACGGGACCTGAAGGTCGATAGCCAATTCTTGTGTAGTGCCATTCAAACCTGACTGTCTGTTCAGCAGATGCATGTAGAAAATTGGAGGAACAAAAAAGATCCTTTGTGGTACATATAATAACCTTCATATTGCATATTGCAGATTTACAGCACCAAAGGGAAGCCATTCATTCCCTTGATCTGCGATACTCTCCATGCGAGAGTAATCCACACAAATCTTCAACTTGCTGTCTCACTATAGCCTGCAGAAATCATTCTTGTAATGCTCTGCATCTTTTCCAGGGGCACCATATGGCCTCGTAAATCTGTTGCACACTCCCTAATTCTTTATGTCCTTTCTATAAGTCTTTGCACAAAACTGCAAAAGTATTCTTAATTGTGGCCTAATCCAATATTTTGTATAAATGCACCATTTCTTCTTTTGTCCTCAATGCCTCCATTGATAAAACACACATCGCTTTTAAACGGCTGTAAAATTAAGGTTTTAATTTTAAACCATGCTTGCATCTTACCAGTAGGCGAATAACTCTTAACAAGTTTTGTGTGCAAAAGAGTATTACTTGCTTGAATAGAAATGAGAAGTAAATCTCTCCAAAGTTTATCATTTTGAAGCAGACATTATGCTGATAACAAATATTGATGCAAATATTTTTCATTTTAAGGCATGAATGTTCTGCCAGATAAATTAGAATTTTTAATTGTTACAGTATAAAAGGGCAATAAAAAAGACAATAATGAAAGTGAACACACCCTCTTCCATCAAACCTGAGTGGAAATGCGCCATGCGATTTATTGGTTCCTTTCATTGTCCTTTTTAAAAGGGCACCTTGTGCCCAGGGTATGAAATCCGTTTAATCAACGCATTCATTGTGAAGACGTTTGATTTTCAGTTAATTGTGGCAGTAATTTTTCATAATTTATGACAATATTTCCCAGAGGCAGACAGAAGTTGGATTTTAATACAGATGATGCTCTCAAGCTCATGAGTGAGTCAGCAAGCAGAAATGGAAAGAAAACAAACATATTTTGATGAAACAGATTATCTTATAATTAATCTAATCCATTGGTTCAAAAGGACAACAAAACCTTTGGGCCCTGAGGCGAAATCATGAGCTGTTTGTTTGTTCATTCTGTAGTCTCTGTTCGTAGCTACCAAATGTTTATTTTTGTGCAATGTTTATAGTATTAAACGGACCATAAACCTTAATGCTTTATATTCTGTATCAAGGTTAAGAGCAGACTGTTCTTAACAGCTCGTATTCATTTTGGTCCAGCAGAACTATATCTGTCACAGCCAATTTAAGAGACAGGGAGATGAAGAATGTGATAAAGTTGAAAGCTTTCCTCTCCTTTCTTTCTCCTACAAATGTACATTTCCCTCAATTCGAAAAAATTAAATCATTATTCCTCTTGATTTTTCTTCAGATAGTGAAGCTTATGGCTATTTGGACAGCTGGAATGCATTGAACTGAATTGAATTAAACTGGTTCAGGTCGAGCACTCCCATTCCTTTCTGAGAATAGTTTTGAATGGAGGAGGTGAGCGAAATGTCTTTTACTATTGCACATGAGCTGGAGACTCCTGTGGAAAACAGTCAGTGTAGAAGTATTGGAAGAAAAGTGCACATCCACTGAACTTCTATTGAAAGAAATGGCCAAATGTTGCTGAAAAAGCAAGCTGCGTGCAAGGCGTACACTGTTATTAAGGTACAAATCAACGAGCAATTTGTAGGGAGGAAGAGATGCCCTGGGAATTGCAAATCAACACAAGTTGATGGCTGAATTTTACCTCTCCACCATTAAAGCTTCATAAAAACATTTTGTTTTTAACTTCCCCTCTATTCAAGAAAGGAGGGAGGCAGAAAGCAGGACATTGTGGGCCAGTTAACGTAATATCTGTCATGAATGAAAATGCTGTAAACTATTAATAAGGAGGTTGCGGGACATTTAGAAAGTCATAATTTAATCAACATGGTGTTGTGAAAGGGAAATCATGTTTGACAAATTTCTTAGGTTTCTTTGAGGATGTGCGATGGATAAAGGGGAACCAGTAGATGTTGTGTATTTGGATTTCCAACAGCCATTCGATCAGGCCACATTAAAGGTTCCTACACAAAATAGGTGTTGGAGTTCATATGTTAGCATGGATAGAGGATTGGCTAACTAACAGGAAGCAGAAAGCCAGGATAAATGAGTCATTTTCAGGTTGAAAAACTGTAATTAGGTGAACACCACAGGGATCAGTGCTTGGGCCTCAACTATGTCCAACCTATATTAATGACTTAGATGGAGGAACAGACTATTTTAGCCAATTTTTCTGATCATGACAAAGATTGGTGGGAAAGCAATTGTGAGAAGAAAAGAGAGGGATAGAGACAGGTTAAGCAAGTGGACAGAAAAACTGGCAGGTGGAGTATAATTCAGTAATATGTAAGATTGTCTGTTTGGCAGAAAGAATATAAAAGGAGAATATTATTTAAATGAAGAGAGTCCAGAATGCTGTGGTACAAGGGATCTGGGTATCCTTGTGCATGAATCATAACATGTTAACATGTAGGTACAGCAAGTAATTAAGAAGGTTGCAACGTTGGCCTTTAGTGCAAAGAGGTTGGCGTACAAAATGAAATGAAAAAAATCACTTATTGTCACAAGTAGGCTTCAAATGAAGTTACTGTGATAAGCCCCTAGTTGCCACATTCCGGCGCCTGTTCGGGGAGGCTGGTACGGGAATTGAACCATGCTGCTGGCCTGGGTTGGTCTGCTTTAAAAGCCAGCGATTTAGCCCAGTGTGCTAAACCAGCCCCTGGCTGACATAAGTTGCTGTTAGAAGATGCTGTTATAAGTCTCACAGCATCTTCACAAGGCATTGGTGAGACCACATTGAGAGCACTGCATGCAGCTCTGATGTCCTTACTTAAGGAGGTAGATACTTGCATTGGAAACAGTTCAGAGAAGGTCTGCTGAGCTAATTCCGAGGCTGAAGTGGTTGTCTTTGAGGAAAGTTTGAACAGGTTGAGCCTATATTCACAAGAGGAATTTCTTCTCTGAGGGTAATTCATCTTTGGAATTCGCTGCCCAAGTGAACAGTGGAGGATGCTGGGTCATTTAATATACTCATGATTGAGTTAGAGAGATATTTGATCTACACGGGAGTGAATGGTTCTGGGGCTGCATGCAAAACAGTGGAGTTAAGGCCACAATGAGGCCAGCTATGATCTCATTGAATGACAGTCCATGTCAATGGGCTGAGTGGTCTACACCTGTTCCTCTTTCTTATCTCATGATCTCCATGATTTTCGTGAATTTGTTGTACTTGCACTTAACTTTGTGTTCAATAGGCAATTATAATCTCGTAATGAGTAATGTATGTGCTGTTTTAATAGTATGATAATTGTTAATGATTGCCAATCAAACTTTCATGCTTAGAAAGTGACAGTTATAAGTGGGGAATTTTAATCCTTCAGATTGTGATTTCTTATAGAACTTTTCAAAAAATTCAAATTTTTAATTTGTTTTCTTACATTTCCTTCCTGTCTCTTTTTACTGACTTTATTAACCCATGTTTTCTTTCCATCTCTTTATTTCTCTTTCTTCCTGATTTGACATTGAAATCACTTTACTAATTTACCCTCATCGATTTATTTTTTAATATTTCAATCTCATTAGTTAAGAATACATACTGTTTATTCTATTATCTCTGTCAGATCTTAGAGGTCGGTTTGCCCTGTTATCAGCTCACACTTCTGGCAAAACCCAAATGTGCAATTGTAACTCCAACCAACAGAGTATGTCCCAGAAATATCTAGCCTAATAATTTTAACAGGTTTGTTTCGATGTCACTAGCTTTCGGAGCGCTGCTCCTTCCTCAGGTGAATCAGGTTTCATTCACCTGAGGAAGGAGCAGCGCTCCGAAAGCTAGTGACATCGAAACAAACCTGTTGGACTTTAACCTGGTGTTGTAAGACTTCATACTGTGCTCACCCCAGTCCAACGCCGGCATCTCCACATAATAATTATAAGTTGCATCTTTGAAAATTAGAACTTGCGTATGCTATCATATTTGAACTGGCCTCCAGAATTCAATGACAGTAGCCCTATGATATGATCCTCACAGAAAATATGTCTCTAGATCTTCTACGTGATTAGTTTAATATCAGGTTATCCATTGTAGTGCATTTCTTTGTTATTTTTACCAAAGTTGTGTTGGGTGGTATGTAAGAGGTATTCTTGGAGCATCAGTTCCAGATATTGCTGAAATAATAACAGTGCTGCATTTTTTAGATAATGATATGTTGTTAATAAACTGGCCTAACACCAAATGCATTCCGCTTTAAACATAGAAAATAGGAGCACGGTAAGTCATTGGGCCCATTGAGTCAGCTTTACCGCTCAATGTGATAATGGCTGATCCTTAATCTCAACACCATATTCTTGCTCTCTCCCCATACCCTTAACTTCTTTGGTGTTAAGAAATATATCTTATTTCTTTCTTAAATATATTCAGTGACTTGGCCTTTACATCTTCTTAGCAAAGAATTTTACAGGTTCACCACCCTTTAGATAAAGACATTTCTCCTCATCTCAGTCCTAACTGGCTTTTCAATTAGATCCTCTCTCATTCTTCCAAACTCCAATGAAAACAGGCCGGGTCGATCCAATCTCTCCTCATACAACAAACCTGCCACCCCAGACAGGAATCAGTGCGTGACCCTTTGCTGCATCCTCACTGTGGTATGTATATCTCTTCTTGGATCAGGAAACCAAAACTGCCCTCCAGGTGTGGTCTCACAAAAATATCTGTACAGCTGCAGTAATACACCCGTGCTTCTGTGTTAAAATCTTTTTGTAATGAACGCCATCATACAATTTGCTTTCCGAACTGCCTGCTGCACCTGCTTGCTTTCAGTGGCTGGTACTCGGACACCCAGGCCTTTTTGTGCATCAACATTCACCAAACTATCACCATTTAAATAATACTCTGCCATTCACTCCGACTGAAGTGAATAACTTCAAACTTATGCACGTTATACTGTATTTGCCATGTATTTGCCCAGTCACTCAACTTGCATAAAGCACCTTGCAACCTCTTTACTTCCTCCTCACCACAAAGAATTGCACCTAGTTTTATAAACTTGGAAATTATATTTGATTCCCTCATCCAAATTATTGATATATATTTTGAACAGCTGGGGTCGAATCACTGATCTTTGTAGCACCCTAGTAGTCACCGCATTCCACTTCCAAAAATATCCACTTATTCCTATCGCTGTTTCCTGTTTGAATTCAATTCTTAGTCCACACGAATGTATTACCCCCCCCCCCCCCCCCATCCCATGGGCATTCATTTTGTACACTCAGCACTAAAATGGACTTTATCACAAGATATGTTAAAATGCATCGCATCCACTGGCGAACTCTTATTTATTCTACTAGTTACATCCTCAAAAAACTCCAGTAGATTTGTCAAACATGGGGGGGAGATTCTCCAATTTGGAGCCCAAGTGTTCACGCTGTCGTGTTTCATGACGGCGCGAACCGGGCCCGGGTACGACCGATTCTGTCCCCCATAGGGGGCCAGCACGGCGCTGGAGCGGTTCACACACCCTGACCGTTCACGCAGAGTTCCCGCCAGCAGCGACCAGGGGTGAACGGTGCCGGCGGGACTCTGTCGTATCGGCGCGGCCGCTCAGCCCATGCGGGCCGGAGAATCGGCAGCCAATGGCACCGATTCTCCGCACCTCGGAGAATCAGACGCCGGCGTCGGAGCGTGGTCGTGGCGATTCTCCGGCCCGGCGCGGGGCTCGGAAAATCGCCCCCATGATTTCCCTTTCATAAATCCATGTTAACTTTGTCTAATTGATATTTTCCAAGTGTCCTATTAGTATCTATTTTCAGTTATGTTCATTGGCTGGACAGCTGGTTTATGATGCAGAGCAAGGCCAACCGTGGGTTCATTTCCATTCTGGCTGAGGTTATTCGTGACCTTCTCAGCCTTGACCCTCGCAAAAGGTGCAGTGATCCACCACCAGTCAGCTTTCCCCCTCAAAAGGGAAAGCAGCTTATGGTCATCTGGAACTATGTCGACTTTACTTTAAATTGGATACAGAACTAGCTCAGTCATAGACGACAGAGGGTAGTGGTGGAAGGGTACTATTCTGAATGGAAGACTGTGACTAGTGGTGTTCCATAGAGGTCAGTGCTGGGACCTTTGTTCGTAGTAATTATAAATGATTTGGAGGAAAATGTAGTTGGTCTGATTAGTATGTTTGCGGATGACTCAAAGATTGGTGGAGTTGCGGATAGTGAAGAGGATTGTCAGTGGATACAGCAGGATATAGATCGGTTGGAGATTTGGGCAGAGAAATGGCAGATGCAGTTTAATCTGGACTAATGTGAGGTAATGCATTTTGGAAGGTCTAATACAGGTGGGAATTATACAGTAAATGGTAGAATCTTAGGGGTATTGACAGGCAAAGAGATCTGGGCATACAGGTGCACAGATCACTGAAAGGTGGATAAGCAAGTCAAGAAGGCATGCGGCATGCTTGTCTTCGTCGGTTGAGGCATTGAGTATAAAAATTGGCAAGTCATGCTGCAGCTGTACAGAATCTTAGTTAGGCCACGTTGGAATATTGCGTACAATTCTGGTTGCCACACTACCAGAAGGATATGGATGCTTTGGAGAGAGTAAAGATGAGGTTCACCAGGATATTGCCTGGTCTGGGGGGGTATGAGCTATGAGGAGAGGTTGGATAAACTCAGATTGTTTTCACCGGATCCAGTCTGAGGGGTGACCGGATAGAGGTTTACAAAATTAGAATTGGCATGGACAGAGGGGATAGTTTGATGCTTTTTCCCAGGTTGGAAAAGTCAATTACTTGGGGACATGATTTTAAGCTGCGAGGGGGAAAGTTTAGAGGAGATGTGCGAGGAAAGTTTTATGCACAGGGGGTGATGAGTGCCTGGAACACCGTCCAGGGGAGGTGGTGGAAGACAATACAATAGCGGCGTTTAAGAGGTATCTTGATGTGAATAGGATGGAAATAGATGGACCCCAAAAGTGCAGAAGGTTTTAGTTTAGACAGGAAATGTGATCGGCGCAGGCTTGGAGTGCCAAAGGGCTTGTTCGTAATCTGTACTGTTCTTTGTCCTGTCATCACATCCTTTGTAATAGACACTAGCATTTTCCCTTCGACTGATGTTAGGCTATTTTCCTGTTTTCTCCCTCCCTCCTTTTATAGTGGGGTTATATTTACCACTGTCCATTCAGCTGGGACTGTTCCCGAATCTACAGAATTTTGGAAAATTACAAACAAAGCATCCACCATTTCCATGGCTGCCTCCTTTAGCATCCTGGGATGTTGATTCTCAGGCCCTGGGGATTTATCAGCTTTCAGCCCCATTAATTCCTCCACAGCAATGAGGTCAAAATCCTGGAATGCTCTTCCTATCAGCATTGTGTGTGTACCTACACCACATGGACTGTAGCAGTTCAAGAACCCACCACCTTCTCAAGAGCAATTTGGAATGGGCAATAAATTCTGCCTAACCAAAATCTCGTGAAAGGATAATATACCTCAATAAACTGTTAATCACGTTTGTCTTCTCTGCTGCAAACAAGTTCAGCCTCCATTGTGGGCCCTTGAAGCTGAAGTGTCTAATGTGAAGTATCAGATGGAAAGGCCTTTATTGCACCTTTACCAGTAGCTTAATGAACTACTTGTAACATGTGTCCAGAAGTACATGCACTACTCCACATGGAACAAACTAATGCCCTGTTTGTGTTTGTTTTCATATCCTGTGATTTAATAATAATAATAATCTTTTCTTGTCACAAGTATGAAGTGACTGTGAAAAAAGCCCCTCATCGCCACATTCCGGCGCCTGTTCGGGTAAGCTGGTACGGGAATTGAACCCACGCTGCTGGCTTTGTTCTGCATCACAAACCAGCTGTCTAGCCCACTGATCAGCCTAAGATCTTGTTTGTCTTACTTACTGCTGACATAGATTGCTAATGATTTTGATGAACTGTCCAGCATTGCCACGATCTCCTTTTCCTGTGCTGAAGCCTAACATCATTTAATTTATAATTCCAGTGGTTATTTCCACGTCCTGTATCTCATCATTATACTTGTCAATAAGGAATTTTGTTGATGAAAATCATTTGTCAGCCCAACTTTCCAATCTGTCTCGATGTTTTTCCACGAGATCACCCTGAGCTTGATTTACTTTCACAAAACCCATTATACACTTTTTTCTCTCTTTCCACTTCCAAATTATGGATATGTAATTTGAACAGCAAAGGTTCATGCTGATTCTTGGGATGTCCGGATTCGTTGCTTCAATGCTGCCAGCTACAACCCCTTTTAATAACTGCCAGCTTAATCCAGCCTTGAGGATAAGCCCTCTGTGATGTGATTATTCAACAGCTCTGCTATATTGTCAGATCATTCTTGCAATAAAGTCTGTTTTGAACTATACAAGGAGAACTATATTTTAGGAATCACCTCTTTACTGCCCAAACATTTTTTCTTCCATTTTTCTTGTATTTCTTACCCAGTTATATAAATTGTCTTTTTAATTGCTGTGTGCCACAATGGAAATGCGCCATTTATCCAAGAATTGTCCTTGCCATTTATTTTATTTTGAAAATCTTTTTATTGGCTTTCCTCATATTTATAAACAGTTGTTGCTTATATACATTACATTTTTTTTGCCCGCTCTAGTTTGCTTTATTTTACAGAGAGGTTTGTTTTGTCCTTCATTTGAGTAACTGTACTCCTTGCCATTTATTATAGCTCACTTTACGGGTTGATATGTTCCCAGAGGTTTCATCACATGACCCCTCACTTCCAAGCACCCCTTTCAGTTAAACAGCATTTTGTTCCCAATAGAGTATAAATACTTTCCAATAGCTATCACCAATTGTTCCTTCACCTACCTGCATTGAAAAGAAAATCAATCAATATTCTTTATATTATGGGGATAGGGTGGAGGTGTTGACCTTGGGTGGGGTGCTCTTTCCAAGAGCCGGTGCAGACTCGATGGGCCGAATGGCATCGTTCTGCACTGTAAATTCTATGTAAGCCCGTCTCACTAGACATTGCTTCAGCTTTCAAAGATGTTAATACATTACAAATCTTTACTGCTTTAAAGTAATAGCGTTAGTATGAGAAATAAGAACTTTGTGTAAGTGCCATAATTTTGGCCAGCAGTGAATATCTATGTTGGTGAAAGTTTAACTCAGTTACTTATCTTTTCTGCTCTCTGCCGCTAGGAAGTTTATTCCATGTAAAGTATTTAAGAGATAGGAATGGTTGGAGTTGGGGGTTGGGGGAAGAATCTGCCTGCAAGGTTGAACTGCTTAATTTTAGCTTCACATAACTGAAAAACACCTCTTGTGTACAGAGGCAGTCTCAACATTTTCTGAAATACTGAACGTTGCTTCCTAGGAACAAATTTTTCCCTGCGGGAGTTAGGACTGACTGAAGCTACACCTCAGCCTGTCACTGGATATCGGACAGAATTAGGGCTGTCACACCGTGGATACTCTGTAAGCGGAGGCTCTGATGCTGACACAGAAACAGATGGGGTCATGTCTCCTGAAAATGCAATGAGACTTTGGGGACAAAATGCTAAATCAACACGAAGCTCCTGCTTATCCAGTCGGGCAAATTCTACACTCACCCTTACTGACACAGAGCTTGAGAACACAGAAAACGGTAAGAAATCAAAAACAAATTTATATTCCCCTTGACGAAGTTATTTGGATTAAAATTTGCTGTTTATATTGTGGTTAGAATTACCCATTTAGCTGGGCTGGCATTTAATGACCAGGACAGCTGAACCAGATTGGAAAGCTATTTTATCATAGTTGACAAACTACTTCTTTCAATACGGGGCTTCCTTCCTTAAAAAAAGGTATTGAACCTTTTTGTCAGTGAAACGCCATGACACAAATCACATCAAATGCATCATTGCTTTTCTTGCACATGATACCTTTTGCAATAAAAATGATGTGTTCCTCTACTATCCTCTCTCCTGGGCATAACGTCAATCTTTTAAACTGAAGGAAGGCCAGCACAAAAGTCAATGTTCCGTTATCAGAAAATGGCAAATATACATTACGAAACATTGTGTATTTATATTGCATCTTTAGTGCAATAAAAAGTCCCAATGTGCTTCACAAGAGCATCAGAAAGCAAAACGTGGAACCGAGCCACATAAAGAGATAAGGTCAGATGACCAAAAACTTGGGCAAAGAGGTCGGTTTGAAGGAGTGTCGTGAAGGTGGAAAGTGGGGTAGAGAGGTGGAGTGTTGTAGGCAGGGCATTCCAGAGCTTGGTGTTGAGGTAACTGAAGGAGTGGCCACCAATAGTGGAGCAATTAACGTTGGGCATACTCAAGAGACCAGACTTGGAGGAACACAAATATCAGAAGGCTGTAGGGCTGGAGGAAATTAGAGAGATAAGGAGGGCATGGAAGGATTTGGAAAGGAGGATGAGTATTTTAAAATCATGATGTTGCTTGACCGGATGACAGTATAGGTTGGCAAGCAGAGGGGTGATGGGTGATTGGGAATTGGTGTGAGTTAAGAAACGGGCAGCAAATTTTGAATGATATCAATATAATGGATGGTAGAAGAGCTGAGACAGGAGCAAAGGTGGGCGCTGTTATGGAGGTAGAAATAGATGGTCCTAATGTTGCTTTGAGTGATTGTGGTAGACACCACTGGTGTATATTGTATGTATTATGGCACTGCACGTATATTACAGGTACCACGGTAAATCCCTGCCTGCTGGCTCCGCCCAGCAGGCGGCGTATGAAAGTGTGTGCTCTCCTGTGCTGATTCCAATCTGGTCCCAGCTGCGGGAGACACAACATCTTGTGCAATAAGGCCTCGATTGTTTCACCATTCTCGTCTCGTGGTAATTGACGGTACATCAATTTATTGCACAAGATTTTAAAAGATGGATCTCCTAATCAAGCCTGATCGCCTGCAGCTGAGCCCTCATGCAGCCAACGCCACATCTACCTTCGACCACTGGCTAGCCTGCTTCGAAGGCTACCTCAGAGCAGCCACTGAAGAACCCTCGGACTCACAGAAGCTCCAAGTCTTCTACTCGCGGGTGAGCCCTGAAAGTTTCCCCCTCATCCAGGATGCGCCCACCTACTCAGAAGCGATGACGCTCCTAAAGGGACATTACGTTAAACCGGTGAACCAAGTGTACGCCAGGTACCTCCTGGCCACAGGACGGCAACTCCCCGGGGAGACTCTGGATGATTTCTTGCGGGCCCTACAGATCCTCGGTAGGAACTGTGACTGCCAGGCAGTTTCAGCAGTCCAACACACCAAACTTTTAATCAGAGAAGCTTATGTCACGGGCATGCAGTCCACATAGGTTCGCCAACGACTACTAGAAGGGGGTAAACTCGATCTTGCGGACACTAGGCAACTTGCAAATTCACTGGAAGTGGCCTCCTGTAAACTGGAGTCCTACACCCCCGACCGCACGGCACCCTCGTGGGCATCGTGGGCCCCACCAGCTGCCGACTCCAGCTCACGGCAAGCCTGCACCGCGTGGCAGCCAGCCAACTCTGGGGGGCTCCAAGTGTTATTTTTGTGGACAAAGCAAACACCCAAGGCAGCGCTGCCTGGCGCGGAGCGCGACCTGCAACGGGTGTGGGAAGAAAGGACACTTTGTTTCTGTTTCCCAGGCCCGGTTGGTCGCCGTTGTTTCCTGGCCCTGCATTTCTACACCCCCCGTGGGCGCCGCCATCTTTTCCTCCGCCATCTTTGATGCCGCCCACCATGTGTGCCCGTGACGCCATCTTCGGCTCCATTTTGGACCGCGCCTCAGGACCCCGGCTCGTCTGGCCGTTCGCCGCCTACTGCTACCACCACCACTGCTGATCAGCCCGGGACTTCCCAACATCTTCCGCAGCTCGCCTCCATCACCCTGGATCAGTCTCGGCCCGCAACCTCGCGACCGCTATGACGACGGTGAAGATCAACGGGCACGAGACGACCTGCCTCTTTGACTCCGGGAGCACAGAGAGTTTCATCCACCCCACTGCAGTAAGGCGCTGCTCCCTCCCGGTACACCCTGTCACCCAGAAAATCTCCCTGGCCTCCGGATCCCATTCCTTTGAAATCCGGGGGTACTGTATCGCAACCCTCACTGTCCAGGGCGTAGAGTTAAGCAACTTCAGGCTCTACGTCCTCCCCCACCTCCGCGCTGCCCTGTTACTCGGCTTGGATTTTCAATGCCATCTCCAAAGCCTTACTTTGAAATTCGGAGGGCCCCTGCCCCCCCTCACCGTCTGCGGCCTCACGACCCTTAATGTCGATCCACCTTCACTGTTTGCGAACCTCACCCCGGACTGCAAACCCGTCGCCACTAGGAGCAGACGGTACAGTGCCCAGGACATTCATCAGGTCGGAGGTCCAATGGCTTCTGCGGGAGGGGATCATTGAGGCCAGCAACAGCCCCTGGAGAGCTCAAGTAGTGATGGTGAAGACTGGGGAGAAGCACAGGATGGTCATTGACTACAGTCAGACCATCAACCGGTACACGCAGCTCGACGCGTACCCACTCCCAGGCATATGAAATGAAAATCGCTTATTGTCACAAGTAGGCTTCAAACGAAGTTACTGTGAAAAGCCCCTAGTCGCCACATTCTGTGGCCTGTTCGGGGAGGCTAGTACGGGAATTGAACCGTGCTGCTGGCCTGCCTTGGTCTGCTTTCAAAGCCAGTGATTTAGCCCTGTGCTAAACAGCCCCAATCAGATTGCGCAGTATCGAGTCTTCTCTACAGTTGACTTGAAGTCCGCCTACCACCAGCTCCCCATCTGCCTGGAGGACCGCCAATACACTGCGTTCAAAGCAGATGGCCGCCTCTATCACTTCCTCAGAGTTGCCTTCGGCGTTGTGGTATTATAGGTATTACGGTACCTGAGAGGCTAAAGCACCATTGGTAGAACCTGTATGCTTGCTATTGGCTAGAGTGTATAATTCCTCCGCCTTGATAGGCGGGGTATAAGAACCCGTGCCGCCCCAGCAGCCCTCATTCTGTACCTGAGCTGCTGGGGGAATCATCTAGCTTATTAAAGCCTTCAGTTGGACTACAACCTCGCTTTAGTGGTCATTGATCGTGCATCAATTTAATAAGCTAGAATTTTAAGAAGAAAGGAAGGAGCTCCGAATCAAGCCGGAGTGTCTGCAACTTAGCCCCCACGCAGCGAACTCAGCGGCAATCTTTAAGCACTGGCTGGCGTGCTTTAAAGGGTAGCTCGAGACGGCCGAAAACACACCCACGGGAGAGCAGAAACTGCACGTCCTGCACTCAAGGGTGAGCCCGGAGATTTACACCCTCATCGAGGAAGCGGAAGACTTCAATGCAGCAATTGAGCTGCTAAAAGGACACTATATTCGCCTGGTAAACCAGGTCTACGCCCGGCACCTGCTTGCAACAAGGCGACAAACGCCTGGAGGAATTCTACCGCGCACTCCTAGTGCTGCGAAGAAGCTGTGGCTGCCCGCAAGTTTCGGCGATCGAACACACGGAACTCTTAGTCCGGGACACTTTCGTGGCAGGTATGCTTTCGTCACAAATCCGCCAGCGCATGTTAGAGAAGGACACCCTGGGTCTCAGGGAGGCATGGGCCCTTGCAGGCTCTCTGGACGTGGCCTCCAAGAACGCCCGTGCCTACGTTCCCGGCCGTGCGGCAGCTCCCTGGGCAGCGTGGAACCCCGCAGTGGATGACCCCGAGACTTCACCCGTTCCCCCACAGGCCTGCGCTGAAAGGCGGCCTGGCAAACCCGAGGGGCCCCGCTGATACTTTCGCGGGCAGGCCAAGCACCCCCGCCAGCGTTGCCTGGCCCACGCATCCGCCTGCAAGAGATGCGGCAAAAAGGGCCATTTTGTGGGGGTATGTAAGGCCCGAGCGGTGGCCACGGTCTCCAGCGGCGAATGCGGACCGCCACCACAAAGTTCTCCATGGGCCCCATGCGGCCAGCGGTCGCCGCCATCCCCATATCCCAGGGCCACGTGCAGACCCCGGGCGCCGCCATCTTGTTCCGCGGATGCCACGCTTGAGGGATGGGCGCCGCCATATTGTGCACCACCGGCCATGTGCGACGCCATCTTGGATGAACCCCCAGGACCCCAGCTCGGCCGACCACACACTGCCTGAACAGAATTCCCAACTACTGCGATTGGCCTTGGTGACCCTGGATCAGTCTTGACCTCGAACACTCTCAACCGCTACGACGACCGTTTTCATCAACGGGCATGAAACGTCCTGCCAAATAGACTCTGGGAGCACGGAGAGCTTCACACACCCCGACACAAGGCGCTGTTCCCTCCTCATCCACCCTGTTAATCAAAAAATCTCCCTGGCCTCAGGTTCCCATTCAGTGGAGATAAAGGGTTTTTGTGTAGCAAACCTCAAAGTCCATGGAAGGGAGTTCAAAAATTTTGATCTCTACGTCCTTCCCCAACTCTGCGCGGCTACACTCCTGGGTTTAGACTTCCAGTGTAACCTTCAAAGTCTGACCTTCCAATTCGGCGGCCCTATACCCCCCCCCCCCCTTACTGTCTGCGGCCTCGCGACCCTTAAGGTCGACCCGCCTTCCCTGTTTGCGAACCTCACCCCGGATTGCAAACCCGTCGCCACCAGGAGCAGACGCTACAGTGCCCAGGACTGGACCTTTATCAGGTCAGAGGTCCAAAGGCTACTGAGGGAAGGGGTCATTGAAGCCCCTGCAGAGCTCAAGTAGTGGTGGTAAAGACCGGGGAGAAGCATAGGATGGTCATCGACTACAGTCAGACCATCAACAGGTTTACGCAGCTGGACGCGTACCCTCCCCACCGCATATCCGACCTGGTAAACAGGATCGTGCATTATAAGGTCTTCTCCACGGTGGATCTCAAGTCCGCCTACCACCAGCTTCCCATCCGCACTAGTGACCGCAAATACACTGCCTTCGAAGCAGAAGGGCGGCTCTATCACTTCTTAAGGGTTCCCTTTGGTGTCACTAAAGGGGTCTCGGTCTTCCAGCGCGAGATGGACCGAATAGTTGACTGGTACAGTTTACGGGCAACATTCCCGGGGTATAACGGGCGGGGTATAAGAACCCGTGCCGCCCCAGCAGCCCTCATTCTGTCCCTGAGCTGCTGGGGGAAACATCTAGCTTATTCAAGCCTCAGTTGGACTACAACCTCACTTTAGTGGTCATTGATCGTGCATCAGGCGTCACCAATGGGGTCTCGGTCTTCCAGCGCGAGATGGACCGAATGGTTGACCAGTATGGGCTGCGGGCCACCTTCCCGTACCTAGATAACCTGGTCATCATCTGCGGCCAGGATCAGCAGGACCATGACGCAAACCTCCAAAGATTCCTCCATACCGCACATACAATAAAGAGAAATGCGTGTTCCGCACCAACCGCTCAGCCATCAGCCTGGGGAAGCTCAACGAGCCCCCTGATGCCCTATCCCGCGGTACATGTGCCAGCACACAAGTGGACCGACTCCGGGCTCTCCACTATGACCTCTGCCACACGGGGGTCACCCGGTTCGTCCGTTTTGTCAAGGCCCGCAACCTGCCCTACTCCATTGAGGAGGTCAGGACCGTCACTAGAGACTGCCAAGTCTGTGCAGAGTGCAAGCCGCACTTCTACTGGCCAGATAGAGCTCATCTGGTGAAGGCCTTCCGCCCCTTTGAACGCCTCAGCATGTACTTCAAAGGGCCCCTCCCCTCCACCGACCGCAAGGTGTACTTCCTCACCGTAATTGACGAGTACTCCCGGTTCCCTTTCGCCATCCCATTCCCCGACATGACTTCTGCCACGGTTATCAAAGCCCTGCACCGTATCTTCACTCTGTTCGGTTTCCCCACCTACATCCACAGCGATCGGGGATCCTCTTTCATGAGCGATGAGCTGTGCCAGTTCCTGCTCAGCAAGGGCATCGCCTCGAGCAGGACGACCAGCTCCAACCTCCGGGGAAATGGGCAGGTGGAGAGGGAGAACGGGACGGTCTGGAAGGCCGTCCTGCTGGCCCTGCGTCTAAAAATCTCCCGGTCTCCCGCTGGCAGGAGGTCCTCCCCGACACGCTACACTCCATCCGGTCGCTCCTCTGCACCGCCACTAATGAGACCCCTCACGAACGTGTGTTTGCCTTGCCCAACATGACTGACAGTTCCTGGACCCGTCCTCCTCCGGAAGCATGAGTGGAGTCATAAATCAGACCCCTTGGTCGAGAAAGTCCACCTCCTACATGCAAACCCACAATACGCCAACGTGGCACACCCCGACGGGCGCCAGGACACAGTCTCCCTCTGGGACCTGGCACCCGCTAGGTCCACACCCACGACCCCCGACCTGACACCGCGCCCCCCGGGTTGCCTCATTCACCCCGGCGCCAGCAAACCTCACCGCAGCCCCCACCCCAGCGGGATCCATCCTCCCACTGGATTCACTCAGGGGTGACGAGGACAATACCCTCCCAGAGTGCAGGTGACCACGTCGGCGCCCACATCACCACCAGGACTGAGGCAATCACGGCGGAGGGTCAAAGCCCCCGACAGACTTAATCTGTAATGTTTTTGTCACCCCCGCCGGACTTTTATTTTAACAGGGGGTGAATGTGGTAGACACTAGTGGTATGTTGTATGTATTACGGCCCTGCCCGTATATTACAGGTATGACGGTAAATCCCTGCCTGCTGGCTCCGCCCAGCAGGCGGTGTAAAAAAGTGTATGCTCTCCTGAGCTGATTCCAATCAGGTTCCAGCTGCGGGAGGCACAACATCTTGTGCAATAAAGCCTCGATTGTTTCACCATTCTCGTCTCGTGGTAATTGACAGTACATCAGTAATGGAGCGAGAACAGGGACAGAAGCTCAGCTCAGAGTCAAATGTGACACCGATGTTCATTGAGCAAATTAGAAGCTGCAAAAATGTTGTAGCAGACAGAACGCCAAAGACAATATGGGCCATTATTAAAAAACAAAATCATTTTTACTGAATGACCCATGCAATTCATAATTGGATGGGTGTTTTTACTATTTGGTGTATCTGTTGGGCACTTTCATATCTCAAGGTTGCAGTCCATTATGTTTTCTTGTATAATAATAATCTTTATTGTCACAAGTAAGCTTACATTAACACTGCAATGAAGTTACTGTGAAAATCCCCTAGTCGCCACATTACAGCGCTTGTTTGGGTACACAGAGGGAGAATTCAGAATATCCAAATTACCTAACAGCATATCTTTCGGGACTTGTGGGAGGAAACCGGAGCACCCGGAGGAAACCCACGCAGACACAGAGAGAACGTGCAGACTCTGCACAGACAGTGACCCAAGCTGGGAATCGAACCTGGGACCCTGGTGCTGTGAAACAACAGTGTTAACCACTGTGCTGCCGTGTCGCCTGTGTCATCTTCAATATGGTGCTAATACTTACTAAAGATTTTCAATTTTTCACAGCCATTGCTAATGTTTAAAAGTATATTTGTTACAAATGCTATGCCCTCTTGCTTGAATTTATAGGTATCCAGATCCACAACACTCTTCAAATCTCAATTCTGTCTTTCCAATGAATTAACTTAAATAGTTCGCTAACCAACCTGCCTTTGATCATCCCAATAATTCAACTAATTTCTCAAACCTTTCATTACCTCTAATTCTTAGTCCTTGCACTGTATCGGCATAAAAAGTACTGTCCCACTTCTCACAGCTATCTCTAAATGTCATGCTTTGTAAACCCATCATGCCTTGTTTTGCATCTTGTCTCATTTTATACCAGTGATTCTGCCGCCTCTCATTAGGACTCCGCTTTTTGTATCTGGAATTATGATCGGTTTTAAACATCCTGACCCAACTCCATCTTTGATTGCATTATCTTTGAAGGCACTTGGAGCTGTGACATGAAACATTTTGAACAAGAGCATTATAACTGTATTCCGCCCTCCACTCGTCATTCCTTCAGATCCCTTGACAAGGCAATCTCTTGTAACTTTGCCCTTATTCATTTCTCCTCCACTTTGTGTCATAATTACAGACAGTCCTAAAGAAAAAGCTGATCTATTTGACTTCCCTTTCTCATTCAACTCTGTTTTGATCACCCTCATGAAGAATTTCCCCCCAATCTATTTTATCATTATGACTAACAGTAAATTTACTCCTCCCAGCTCTTTCCAATCATCTGTTCCCGTCTCCAAGACCTCTGGGCCCGATGCTATCTTTCTTATCATATTCAAGATATCTACAATTTGATTTATCATTGCTCGGTGTCCTTTCCTTTTCTTTCGGGCACCTTGGAAATTTGCTTCTGCTTATCGTATCCCTCATAAAATAGTACTGTCTTGTTACCAGTGAACCATCATTTGCTATCAAACTAACCATGAGACCTATGGCATTCTTCAATATTTATGCCCAAATGTAACAGCAACTTCAGGCAAAGGGAAGATGCTTGATTGAACCCTATAAATTCCCAAATTGCTGTCTGAGTGGGATGTTTTTATATTATCTTCCCAAAAATGTCATCTCGCTATTAAAATACATTGAATGGTGTGAAGTTTTCGCATTCCTACAGAACTAATTTCAGAAAATTAAATCCTGTCTATTTTACCCAAAGTACCCTTTTTCAAATGCCAAATACAACGCTCTGGCACTGAAAGAACAATTCTAAAAGTCTCATTATATCAGTTTTTAAAAGTTTAAATATTGTTACCTCTCCAGGTACTTTGTTTTGTTTTCACAGAGTGCTGGCCCTTGTTCAGCTGGTAATATATTCTGATATCTTACCTTTAAGCTACTATCTTTAAACTTTAACACTCCTTTGTCTTGTGCCCATGACATCTTTGTCACATCTTGTTAAATCTCTCCTGAGCTCCCACCTTTTCCTGACTTCCTGTTTTGCTCCACCTGCTCCACCCCCTGTTAAACTGTACAAAATCCATCATGTTTCTCCCTCTATTTAGCTCTGAAGAAGTTACATGCACTCGAAATATTAACTCTGTTTCTCTCTTCATAGATGTTGCCAGACCTGCTGAGTTTTTTCAATTCTGTTTTTATCCCACTACTCTAGATCCAATGACCGGACTCAACTGTCTCCCCATCCCGACCCGACCCGACCCAGCTACCCCACACTCCCCCTACCAACCCAACTGCCACCACCCTCCTCCCCGCCTATCACTCCTGACCCAACTATACCCCCTGACCCGACCCGATTGTACCTCCTAATCTATTATCGCCCCGCCCCCCCAACCTGACCTGATTATTCCTCCCGACCTGACTATCCCTCCTGCCCACCCCTGATCCGTCCTGACTATCCTCAACCTGACCTGATTAGCCTGGCCATAATAGCCCCCCCCCACCCCCCTCCCCCATCCCCTGACCTGACCACACTATTCCCAAATGCACCCAGCTGCTACTGACCAGAAGATCTGGACCATCATTTCCTACTTCCAGCAATTTACCAGACAAAAACATTCTAAATCCAAACATGCAGGTGTGTGCTGCTCTTAAATTATTCAATGCCTTGAATGGTGTGGCTAAGTCTATAATTCCAACATGGTTTTCAGCAGCCCCATTTCTTGTTTATTTGTTATTTGTTTATGGAATGTGGGCATCATTGGCTGTGACAGTATTTATTGCCCATCCCTGAGGGCATTTAAGAGTCAACCGCATCGCTACTGGTCTGGAGTTAAATGTAGGCCAGACCAGGTAAGGATGACAGATTTCCTTCATTAGTGAGTCAGATTGACAGGTGTTTCATGGTCATCATGAGACTTTTAATTGCAGGATTTTTATTGAATTCAAATTGCACCATCTGCCATGCCTCAGAGCATTACCCTGGGTCTCTGGATTATTAGTCCAGCAACACTACTGTCTCCCCATTCCAACAGTGACTTTGTTTCCTGTGTTCGGCAACTTCGGAACACTGCCCTTGAGTGAATTATCTGTCATTGTGTTGGACATTCAGAAAAACTTTAACAGGGTCTAACATTGCAATTTAGAACAAACAGACTTTGTACCCATCAAAGCTACCTTCATGGCAATAAAGTTTGCTTTTAAATCACCCTGCCTTAGAGCTGATTCCTTTCCCATCAATTTAGGAACTGCCCAGGGGTCTCCCTCTTCTTCTCTGTTCCTTCTTCACATAAAAGGCTCCCTTCATTTATCCTTTGGTGTTGCCTATATTTTTGACAACGATTCCATTCTAAATTCATCAGCTTGTTTCTGATCGCATGCCTCAAGCACACAAAGCCATCAGCCCTCCTGCAATGCAATAGCTCAACCACAAGATCTTGATTCTCACAAAGCCAACCAATAAGGTAGCAACAGTATTGATCGTGAATTTGCTTGAAACTACAACTGTTCTGCTATTGTAACTTAGGTGGAGCAACTTTTATGTGAGTTGATGCATTTTACGCGAGTCAGGCTAATATCGCTTGCAGCGAAGTTGCAGCAATGGAGCTGGAAAAGCGTTGAGGAAATTCCAACACCTGTTCTGATCAATCCTTCAAAGAAAACCTTTGTATAACTCTTGGTTAGACTTACGAGTGATAAAATATCCATCTGAACTTGTGATGACTCCACCATTTATTCTTCATGCCTTGGTGTTCTTGGTCTTGTTATCACCTCTAACTTCACCTTGAACCTCAAACAGTACCATCTCCACTATGTTAAATCTGCATTTTAGAAGGTTTGACTCTGCTTTCATACCAAGAGCTGAACTGTTGCATTATTATTGGGTGGGATTCTCCAGAAAGATTTCTAAGTGTGGTAGCGAGCTGGAACTGCAACGAGAGTCCCGGCGCTCGGCCCAACGAGGCCGGCAACGCTATTCAACGCTAGTTGGTCCACTTAACGAGGCCTCACGGGCTTCTAATGTTAATAATAATCTTTATTAGTTTCACAAGTAGACTTACATTAACACTGCATTGAAGTTACTGTGAAAATCCCCGAGTTGTCTCATTCCGGCGCCTGTTCGGGTACACTGAGGGAGAATTCTGAATGTCCAATTCACCTAATAGCACGTCTTTCAGGATTTGTGAGAGGAAACTGGAGCACCCGGAGGAAACCCACGCAGACACGGGGAGAACATGCAGACTCTGCACAGATAATGACCCAAGCGGGAATTGAAACCGGGTCCCTGGCGCTGTGAACAAAAGTGCTAACCACTGTGCTACCGTTCTCACCCCAAATGAAGGCGCGCCAGCCGATTTGCCAAGATTGTGACTAGGAGGACTGTCCTGCAGTGCCAGAAAAAGATTAGCGACTTACACCAGGCAGCATGGGTGAGTAGACACCAACCCCGAGACATTTCTACCTTCTACCTCCACGCGAGCATCCAGCCCCTTCAACTCTCCATGCGACCCCGAACCCGCCCTTCACCCAGTCTCCCTTCAATATCCCCCCTCCAGCCCCCATCCCTTCAATCCCCCCCCAATCCTTCCTACACACACCCACTGCCACCACTGTGAATCACGCATGTGGCTAAGGATGCTCTCTCTGTATCTTCTCAGGAAAAGTTCCCCCACAGCCGTCAACAAAGGGCCCAGACTGGCGGTGGGATGCCAGACATAAGAATCCTCACCTCCTTCAAGGAACAAACCTTGGAGGTGACTGGGATGGCCGAGGACAGAAGGATCACAAATGCAGAAGCTGACAGACGCCGCAGAGGTGAGGAACCAATGGGCTCCACCTGGAGGACCTGTCAAACGCGAGTTGTTATTGCCTTACTGACTGACCCATCCCTCCCACTGACCACATGTCCATTCTCCGCAGGTCCTCCAGCCGACGGTGCTGGCCCATCCTGGGTTGCACCCTCTCCACTCTTGCAGGAGAATTGCCGGAGAACACCCTCGGAGGGAAGCACCGAGGAAGACATGATCGAGGCATCACAGCTGTCATCCCCACCCCCCACCAGCGCAGATATACACATCTCGATGGGAAATGTTAGTGGTCAGGTTTCTGGGGCTCAATCTGGTGAGCACCACAAATGTCGCTGATGCAGATCAGGTGAAGGCAGGAACCCCCCGTTGAGACAGCATTCGAAGGTCTGCTGGATCCCAGGACCCAAAGGATCCCAGCCTGATGCTGAGCGTGTGGAAGAGGGTTTTCTGGAGCTGATGGGAGATGTTAGGGTGCACCCAGGACATTCAGAGGGAGATGTCAGCGATTTTCCAGCAGGTCTGTAGCCAATTGGAGGAGTACCAGAGGCTATGGGCACAGAAGATGGCGCCGGCAAGGTGTGGCACCGAGGCCAACACTGCTTGGGATGGTGACCGCAGTGGAAAGCCTGGTGCACAATGTTGGCACCATTCGTGAAGGTGGCCAAGGCGTTGCATAGTCGGTGACGGCCATGGCTGAGGGTCTCGACAGAATGTTCGTCTCGCTGGGGGATGTCACCCAGTACCAAGATGACCTTGAAGGTGTTCTGCGGGACATGTCCTGTTCTCAGATGGGCACAGCCGAGGCACTGCGGTGCTTGTCCCAGTCGTGGGTAGTCAGAGATGAGGTGCTGCAGAGTATGTCCCAGTCACTGAGGAGCATCACCGAGGGTTTGGACATGATGGTGGGGACCATGGGGAACCTCCAGGGCTGGCAGAGCCAAATGACGCAGGGGCAGCCGGGGCTCGAACCAGCTCCCCCTCCATCCCATAGTGAACCCCAGAGCCCTAAGGGCACCGAGCAGTGAGTACCAACGCGGCTCGTCCCATGGAGTGGTGACGGTGGCCACCGGCTCTCCCCGCGTTCCACCCCTCTGATGTGGCTGCGTCTCACAGCCAGCACGCGGAACAGGGCAGCACGGTTGTACATGTGCCACCGACAAGTGAACCCCCAGAGGATGCCTGCCTGGGCATCGAAGGCCATGGGATGTGGTAAGCAACTGACTGCCTCCACCTCTGACATGCAGCAGGAGAGCTAGGAAGGCAAAGTAAATTGAGGATCACAGAGGGTGAGGGGGTAGGGGCGGGGTGGGGTTGGGAGGAGGTGAGGGGGGATGGGCAAGGAAGGGGCAGCATCATTGGGGAAATTGTTCACGCAATAAACACCTTTGTGCACAACCAGTATGATGCCTCTGTCACTTTCTTCCTCAAAATAGGCTGACATCCATACCCTTGGCTCGTCTCTCCATGCATTCCACCCTCACCGTGGCACTCACCTACCCTCCAGCCGTTGACATGTCCCCAGAGCTGTGTCCCATCCCCTGGATGTTCGGATGTTGGCTGCTGCGTGTGGAGTGTTGCCTTCCGCAGTGTTCATGCACAGTTTCCAGGCATCAAGGTGTGATTGGGATGCTAGGTAATGACTCCCACATGGCTCACCTACCCACGGGAATCCACTTGGGTTGTGTGAAATGGTCACTTAACTATGATTGCCAATTCTCTATTAGCAATAGCCTTCACCTGCATGGCCAGAGGCCTCAGCAGTCAGTGGGGGTTATGGGTGGTCAGTGGACAGACGGGCAGGGACAAGGGTTGCCCACGGAACAGGAACACAGATCCAGGGGTTGGTATGGTAGTGTCATGTGCGATTGTCCCCCCAGAGCCTCCCCCGCATCCTCCCATGTTGGCCCACCCCTGGTGGGTCCCCTACCCCCAGTGGGGCTCCCCCACCCCCTGTTGAGCACTTGGATGACAAGCCCATCGCCCCCAGGCTCCTTGTCTGTGAGCAGAGATAGCTACTCACCTCCTAGGGTCCAGCAGTCCTTCCGCCAGGGTTCACGTTTTTCAAAAGAAGTACTAATCGGCGCCAGAATGACCACTTGCTGGGGAGGCCGCTGAATGACGGCAGGCCCTTGGATATGGGGTGGCTCCCATTAATTGTATGGAAATGAGACTTAAGTGGAGATAATTGGTTTCTCGCCACGCTATGGTATGATCTTGATTCCGCCTATGGGAGCAGGCCGGATGCATCGCAAACTGTTTTGCGTCGAGCGCGGTTCCTGCTATTCTCCGGCATCGTTTTGCTCGAATGAGAGCGTAAAAAGGCTGGAGAATTACACTCATAGAGTCCAAAGGTAAGCTAAAATTAAATGCTGTTCTCACACCGGTAAATGCTCTCTTGACATTTTTTTCCTTTCCCAATCTTGTGATCCTCCTAGAGTCATTAAGATTCAAAAACGCTAGTTTAGTCTTGCCGAATTACGTCTTGCACACATATCTTGTCATTCTGTACTTTTCAAGTACAGACTTGGGTCTTTCACATTGTTTTTAAGAACTGAGACACCAGTGGGAGCTAAATTATACAACTCCTCAAAACTGTTATTGGGATTGTGGTGTGCGATCACCCATATCAGTTGTTTGAGATGCAGTCGGCACACTAACTTCCTACTGCGTGCTCATTATAATGATTTGTGTGTGAAGCCAGTGCCAACCACAATGTTAATTTACTACATGCAACAGCAGGGGAACTTGATTGATACTTGCTAGTACCAGTTAAAGCTAGCCTGCACTGTAAAATCTAGCCTGAACCTCTTCAAGGCAGACACTGGAACAGGTGCTGGCAATCATGCAAGATGACGATCTGACCTGGGAAGCACTGAAGAATGGTGCAATGTGGGAGAGTGTGAGCCCCAATGTTTTTTGATGCTACACTTGATGTCCTGGTGGATTCGTGAAAAACACGAAGGATATATCGTATCTGCCATTGAAACTCTGCAGCCTTCCACTTCTGCAGCCATGGGGTAGCATTGTACAGGAGCCACGAGGAAAAAGGTTCATGGAAGAAAGACACAAAGGGAATGCACAGCAATGACTGGTTTATGTTTTAAATGGTTTATGATTTCATTTATAAAGTTGGTTTCAGATGCTTATTTTACGGTGGCTTTTATTTTTTTTTGTGGCAAGGTGACACTGTAAGGTGGTCAGTGACAGAGGGAGGTAAGGAATAAGACTGTTGGTGAATGGGGAATTGTGCTGTCAGAGACTGATATCTCTTCCAGAGGAGTGATTCACACATAGCCCAGGCAGAAAACTGACTAGTTGGCTGCTTCCCTTCTCCCCAGCTATTCACAATACACATGATTTAGATGAGGGGACCAAAAGTAATACATCCAAGTTTGCTGATGACACAAAACTTGATGGGGACATGAATGGTGAGGAGGATGTTGAGGCTTCAGGCTTCAAGGTAACTTCGAGTTAAGTTGAGTGAGTGGGCAAATATGTCGAACATTCAGTATAATGAGAGTAAATGTGAAAATATCCACTTTGGATGGAGAAACAGAATGGCAGACTGTTATTTAGAGGGTGACAAATTGGGAAATGTCGTACAAAGGTACTTGGGTGACTGAACACAACGGCCACTGAAAACAAGCATGTAGGTGCAACAAGCAGTTAGGAAGGCAAATAGTATGCTGGCCTTCATTCCAAGAGGATTTGGGTACAGGTACAAGGAAGTCTTACTGCAACTGTACAGGGCCTTGGTGAGACCACACCTGAAGTATTGTGCGCAGGTTTGGTCTCCTTATCTAAGAAAGGATATATATGCCATTGAGGAAGTGCAGCGAAGGTTCAACAAATTGATACCTGGGATGGCAGGATTGTCATATGAAGAGTATTTGGTTGACTAGGCCTGTATTCAGTGGAATTTATAAGAATGCAAAGGGTTCTCATTGAAACGTATAAAATTCTGATAGGGTTGGACAGACTGGATGCAAGGATGCCATTTCTTCCGGCTGGGGGGTGGTGGGTTGTCCAAAACAAGGGGTCAGGTCTCAGGATGCGGGGTGGCCATTTCAAACTGAGATTAAGAAAAACCTCTTCACTTAGAGGGTGGTGAACCGGTGAATTCTCACCACAAATAGCTTTGGAGGCCAAATCATTGAATATACTTAATAATGAAATAGATTGCTAGACTCTGCAGGTGTCACGGAGTATGGGGAGAGCACTGTAATATGACGTTGAGATGGATCATTTATGATCATGTTGAATGGCAGAACAGGTTTGAAGGACCGAGTGGCCCGCTCCTTTTTTCTATGTTTCGTCCTCCTCTTTCTCCTTTTTGTCCTCCTCCTCCACCCTCCTCTAGCAGCTGGTCTTGCTTTGTGAAGTCTCTGCTCATTCTCAAAGTCATACACTTTTACAAGAGAAAAGCTTCCTCGTACACCCACAGCTGATAGCAACTGCTTTAAGCAAAAGACTCGAAGTCAGGACAAAGTGCGTCAATACCTACCACACCTTTTGCAACAACAGGAAGCACCAAATACTGGTGGGGTCATAGCATAAGGAAGGAAAAATCAACCAGCAGATAAAGTGTAAGTAGTTACTAATCTCTTTAAATGGCAGTGGCATAGAGATCAAAAGAGATTTTAAAAATCCAGTTATTTTTTAAAAAATATATATTTTATTGAAATTTTTTTTCCCAAACAACAATTTTTCCTCTTACAAAACAAACGCAACATTAACAATACAGAAATTTTTAACATTACACAAGTAACAAAACCCCCTTATCTATTGACCTAAACTAAACTAAACCCCCCCCCCTCCCCCTGGGTTGCTGCTGCTGGTCATCTGTCTTCCCTCTAAAGTTCCCCTAGGTAGTCGAGAAATGGCTGCCACCGCCTGGTGAACCCTTGAGCCGATCCTCTCAGGGCAAACTTTATCTGCTCCAGTTTAATGAACCCCGCCATATCGTTTACCCAGGCCTCCAGTCCGGGGGGTTTCGCCTCCTTCCACATGAGTAGGATCCTACGCCGGGCTACTAGGGACGCAAAGGCCACAACGTCGGCCTCTTTCGCCTCCTGCACTCCCGGCTCTTCCGCAACTCCAAATAGAGCTAACCCCCAGCCTGGTTTGACCCGGGCCTTCACCACCTGCGAAATCACTCCCGTCACTCCCTTCCAATACCCTTCCAGTGCCGGGCACGCCCAAAACATATGTGCGTGGTTTGCCGGGCTCCCACCACACCTCCCACATTTGTCCTCCACTCCAAAGAACCTGCTCAATCTTGCTCCCGTTATGTGTGCTCTATGTAGCACCTTAAAAATTGAATCAGGCTAAGCCTGGCACATGAGGAAGAGGAATTCACCCTGCTTAGGGCATCAGCCCACATACCCTCCCCTCCTATCTCCTCCCCTAATTCTTCTTCCCACTTTCCTTTTAGTTCGCACACCGACTCCTCCCCCTCTTCCCTCATCTCTCTATAAATCTCTGACACCTTGCCCTCTCCGACCCACACCCCTGAAAACACCCTGTCCTGTATCCCCTGAGTCGGGAGCAACGGAAATTCCCTCACCTGTTGTCTAGTAAACGCCCTCACCTGCATATATCTCAAGAAATTTCCCCGGGGCAACTTATACTTTTCCTCCAATGCTCCCAAGCTCGCAAAAGTCCCATCTATAAATAAATCTCCCACCCTCCTAATTCCCAACTGGTACCAGCTCTGAAATCCTCCATCCATTCTTCCTGGGGCGAACCTATGGTTGATCCTGATAGGGGACCCCACCAGGGCTCCCCGCACCCCTCTCTGTCGCCTCCGCTGTCCCCAGATATTCAGTGTTGCCGCCACCACCGGGTTCGTGGTAAACTTTTTAGGTGAGAACGGTAGCGGCGCCGTCACCAGCGCCTCTAAACTCGTCCCTTTACAGGACTTTCTCTCCAGTCTTTTCCACGCCGCTCCCTCACCCTCCATCATCCATCTACGTATCATTGCCACATTGGCGGCCCAATAGTAATCGCCCAAGTTCGGTAGTGCCAATCCTCCTCTGTCCCTACTACACTGAAGGAACCCCCTCCTTACTCTCGGGACTTTCCCTGCCCACACGAAGCTCGTGATGCTCCTGTCTATTTTATTAAAGAAGGTCTTGGTGATTAATATAGGGAGACATTGAAATACAAATAAGAACCTCGGGAGGACCATCATCTTAATTGCTTGCACCCTGCCCGCCAGCGATAGAGGCTGCATGTCCCACCTCTTGAAGTCCTCCTCCATTTGTTCTACCAGCCGTGTCAGATTAAGTCTGTGCAAGGTTCCCCAGCTCCTAGCGATCTGAATCCCCAGGTATCGGAAGTTTCTTTACACTTTCCTTAGCGGCAAGCCTTCTATCTCTCTACTCTGGTCCCCTGGATGTATCACAAATAATTCACTCTTCCCCATGTTTAGCCTATACCCCGAGAATTCCGCGAACCCCCTCAAAATTTGCATAACCTCTATCATCCCCCCCGCTGGGTCCGACACGTATAACAATAGGTCATCCGCATATAACGAGACTCGGTGTTCTTCTCCCCCTCTAATCACCCCTCTCCATTTCCTGGAGTCTCTCAACGCCATGGCCAGAGGTTCAATTGCCAACGCGAACAACAATGGAGACAGCTGGCATCCCTGTCTTGTTCCCCTATATAGTCGGAAATACTCCGATCTATGTCGACCTGTAACTACGCTTGCCGTTGGAGCCCCATAAAGAAGTCTAACCCAGCTAATAAACCCGTTCCCAAACCCAAACCTTCTTAACACTTCCCATAAATACTCCCACTCCACCCTATCAAATGCCTTCTCTGCGTCCATTGCCGCCACCATCTCTGCCTCCCCCTCCACTGGGGGCATCATTATCACCCCTAATAGTCGTCGCACGTTAACATTCAGTTGTCTCCCTTTTACGAACCCCGTCTGGTCTTCGTGCACCACCCCCGGGACACAGTCCTCTATCCTCGATGCCAGTACCTTTGCCAGCAATTTGGCGTCCACGTTCAATAGTGAAATAGGTCTATAGGACCCGCACTGCAACGGATCTTTGTCCCTCTTCAAAATTAGCGATATTGTCGCCTCCGACATCGTCGGGGGTAGAGTCCCCCCTTCCCTGGCCTCATTGAACGTCCTCGCCATCAACGGGGCCAACAAGTCCACATATTTTCTGTAATATTCCACCGGGAACCCGTCTGGCCCCGGGGCCTTCCCTGCTTGCATGCTTCCCAGTCCCTTAATGACCTCGTCCACCTCAATCGGTGCCCCCAGACCTACCACCTCCTGCTCCTCCACTTTCGGGAACCTCAATTGGTCCAGGAACTGCCGCATCCCCTCCTCTCCCTCTGGGGGTTGAGACCTATACAGTTCCTCATAAAAGGTCTTGAACACCTCATTTATCTTTCCTGCCCTTCGCACCGTGTCTCCCCTTTCGTCTCTAATTCCTCCTATCTCCCTCGCTGCTACCCTCTTTCGCAATTGATGAGCCAACAGGCGACTAGCCTTTTCCCCATATTCATACCTCCTCCCCTGTGCCTTCCTCCACAGTACCTCCGCCTTTCTGGTGGTCAGAAGGTCAAATTCCGTCTGGAGTCGTCTCCTCTCCCTGTACAATTCCTCCTCCGGGGTCTCTGCAAATTCCCTGTCCACCCTTAAAATCTCCCCCAGTAATCTTTCCCTTTCCTTGGCCTCTGTTTTCCTTTTGTGGGCCCCAATAGAGATCAGCTCTCCTCTGACCACCGCTTTTAGTGCTTCCCAAACCACTCCCACAGGGACCTCGCCGTCGTCATTGACCTCCAGGTATCTCGCCAATACACCCCCGCACTCTTGCACACACTCCCTCATCCGCCATCAGTCCCACATCTAATCGCCAGAGTGTTCTCTGCTCCCTGCCCTCTCCTAATTCCAGGTCCACCCAATGTGGGGCATGATCCGAAACCGCTGTGGCTGAGTACTCAGCTTCTTCCACCCTGGAGATCAACGACCTTCCCAAAACAAAAAAATCTATCCGGGAGTACACTTTATGGACATGGGAGAAGAAGGAAAACTCCCTAGCCCTAGGTCTAAGAAATCGCCATGGATCCACTCCCCCCATTTGGTCCATAAACCCCTTAAGTACCTTGGCCGCTGCCGGCCTCCTTCCGGTCCTTGAGCTGGATCTATCTAGCCCCGGGTCTAGCACAGTATTAAAGTCCCCTCCTAGAATCAAGTTTCCTACCTCCAGGTCCGGTATACGCCCCAGCATCCGTCTCATAAATCCCGCATCGTCCCAATTTGGGGCATACACATTAACCAACACGACCTCCATTCCCTCCAGCCTACCACTCACCATTACATATCTACCTCCGCTATCTGCTACGATGTTCTTTGCTTCAAATGCTACCCGTTTCCCCACCAAAATGGCCACCCCTCTGTTCTTTGCGTCCAGTCCTGAGTGGAACACCTGTCCCACCCATCCTTTCCTTAGCCTAACTTGGTCCGCCACCTTTAGGTGCGTCTCTTGGAGCATAACCACATCTGCCCTTAGTCCTTTCAAATGCGCGAGCACTCGGGCCCTTTTTATCGGTCCGTTCAGGCCTCTCACGTTCCACGTGATCAGCCTCACTAGGGGGCTACCTGCCCCCCTCCCGTGTCGACTAGCCATTACCTTCTCTAGGCCAGTCCCATATCCCGCCTCCGCGCTCCGGCTCGCTCCCCCAGCGTCGCACACCATCCCCGCCCACCCACTCTTTAGCCATTTCCTTTTGGATTTCCGCAGCAGCAACCCAGTTGTTCTCTCCCCCCCCCCCGCTAGATCCCAATCTAGCTTGATTGCTCCCCCCATGTCACTTCCGTAAGTCAGCTGACTTCAACTGACCCCGGCTACTCCTGCTCACTCCTCGACCCCCCCCCCCCCCCCCGTGTGGGGGAACTCCCATCCACCTTGCGCCTGTCTTCCCGCCTTATTCTTTCTGGCGTGGGAACATCCGTTTACCTGACCTGCCTCTTATGGCGCAGCTCCCTTTCCCCTCCCCTTCCCCATTCTCCAACTGTGTCCCGTCTTTCCCCCATCACCGGCGCCCACATTTCCCCAATGTCTCCCCCCTTCCCAGCTTGCTTCTCAATTAACTTCACCCATAACATTAACAAAATCAATAACAATAACATTTCCTGCAGCATCAGTCCCTCAGTTCCCATCCAATTTCTCTTCTTTGATGAAGGACAATGCTTCCTCCGCCGTCTCGAAATAATGGTGTCTCTCCTGAAACGTGACCCATAGTCTTGCCGGCTGCAGCATCCCAAACTTCACCTTCCTTTTATGCAACACCTCTTTGGCTCGGTTGAAGCTCGCCCTCCTTCTCGCCACCTCCGCACTCCAATCCTGGTATATCCGTACCACAGCATTCTCCCATCTGCTACTCCGCACCTTTTTAGCCCATCTCAGGACCTCTTCTCCGTCCTGAAGGCGGTAAAATCGCACGATTATCGCCCTCGGTGGTCCTCCCGCTTTTGGTCTTCTCGACGGAATCCGATTTGCCCACTCCACCTCCATGGGGCCCGTAGGGGCCTCAGCACCCATCAGTGAGCTCAGCATCGTACTTGCGTACACTCCACAGTCCACTCCTTCCACACCCTCAGGGAGACCAAGTATCCGAAGGTCCTTCCTTCGCGCTCCGTTTTCTAGGGCCTCGATCCT